>NC_088407.1:71754110-72054110 GCF_034236695.1 Oncorhynchus nerka
CTGTGCTTTACTATATATTAAATTCAGCTCCTACCGTTCCCCTCTACCTGCACCCCTGTGCTTTACTATATATTAAATTCAGCTCCTACCGTTCCCCTCTACCTGCACCCCTGTGCTTTACTATATATTAAATTCAGCTCCTACCGTTCCTCTACCTTACCCTGTGCTTTACTATATATTAAATTCAGCTCCTGCACCCCTGTGCTTTACTATATATTAAATTCAGCTCCTACCGTTCCCTCTACCTGCACCCCTGTGCTTTACTATATATTAAATTCAGCTCCTACCGTTCCCTCTACCTGCACCCTGTGCTTTACTATATATTAAATTCAGCTCCTACCGTTCCCCTCTACCTTACCCCTGTGCTTTACTATATATTAAATTCAGCTCCTACCGTTCCCCTCTACCTGCACCCCTGTGCTTTACTATATATTAAATTCAGCTCCTACCGTTCCCCTCTACCTGCACCCCTGTGCTTTACTATATATTAAATTCAGCTCCTACCGTTCCCCTCTACCTGCACCCCTGTGCTTTACTATATATTAAATTCAGCTCCTACCGTTCCCCTCTACCTGCACCCCTGTGCTTTACTATATATTAAATTCAGCTCCTACCTTTACTATATTTCCCCTCTACTACCTGCACCCCTGTGCTTTACTATATATTAAATTCAGCTCCTACCGTTCCCCTCTACCTGCACCCCTGTGCTTTACTATATATTAAATTCAGCTCCTACCGTTTCCTCTACCTGCACCCCTGTGCTTTACTATATATTAAATTCAGCTCCTACCGTTCCCCTCTACCTGCACCCCTGTGCTTTACTATATATTAAATTCAGCTCCTACCGTTCCCCTCTACCTGCACCCCTGTGCTTTACTATATATTAAATTCAGCTCCTACTGTTCCCTCTACCTGCACCCCTGTGCTTTACTATATATTAAATTCAGCTCCTACCGTTCCTCTCTACCTGCACCCCTGTGCTTTACTATATATTAAATTCAGCTCCAGTTCCCTCTACCTGCACCCCTGTGCTTTACTATATATTAAATTCAGCTCCTACCGTTCCCTCTACCTGCACCCCTGTGCTTTACTATATATTAAATTCAGCTCCTACCGTTCCCCTCTACCTGCACCCCTGTGCTTTACTATATATTAAATTCAGCTCCTACTGCTCCCCTCTACCTGCACCCCTGTGCTTTACTATATATTAAATTCAGCTCCTACCGTTCCCTCTACCTGCACCCCTGTGCTTTACTATATATTAAATTCAGCTCCTACCGTTCCCTCTACCTGCACCCCTGTGCTTTACTATATATTAAATTCAGCTCCTACCGTTCCCTCTACCTGCACCCTGTGCTTTACTATATATTAAATTCAGCTCCTACCGTTCCCCTCTACCTGCACCCCTGTGCTTTACTATATATTAAATTCAGCTCCTACTGTTCCCCTCTACCTGCACCCCTGTGCTTTACTATATATTAAATTCAGCTCCTACCGTTCCCTCTACCTGCACCCCTGTGCTTTACTATATATTAAATTCAGCTCCTACCGTTCCCTCTACCTTTACCCCTGTGCTTTACTATATATTAAATTCAGCTCCTACCGTTCCTCTCTACCTGCACCCCTGTGCTTTACTATATATTAAATTCAGCTCCTACCGTTCCCTCTACCTGCACCCTGTGCTTTACTATATATTAAATTCAGCTCCTACCGTTCCCCTCTACCTGCACCCCTGTGCTTTACTATATATTAAATTCAGCTCCTACCGTTCCCCTCTACCTGCACCCCTGTGCTTTACTATATATTAAATTCAGCTCCTACCGTTCCCCTCTACCTGCACCCCTGTGCTTTACTATATATTAAATTCAGCTCCTACCGTTCCCCTCTACCTGCACCCCTGTGCTTTACTATATATTAAATTCAGCTCCTACCGTTCCCTCTACCTGCACCCCTGTGCTTTACTATATATTAAATTCAGCTCCTACCGTTCCCCTCTACCTGCACCCCTGTGCTTTACTATATATTAAATTCAGCTCCTACCGTTCCTCTCTACCTGCACCCCTGTGCTTTACTATATATTAAATTCAGCTCCTACCGTTCCCCTCTACCTGCACCCCTGTGCTTTACTATATATTAAATTCAGCTCCTACCGTTCCCCTCTACCTGCACCCCTGTGCTTTACTATATATTAAATTCAGCTCCTACCGTTCCCCTCTACCTGCACCCCTGTGCTTTACTATATATTAAATTCAGCTCCTACCGTTCCCTCTACCTGCACCCCTGTGCTTTACTATATATTAAATTCAGCTCCTACCGTTCCCTCTACCTGCACCCCTGTGCTTTACTATATATTAAATTCAGCTCCAGCTACCTGCACCCCTGTGCTTTACTATATATTAAATTCAGCTCCCGTTCCTCTACCTGCACCCCTGTGCTTTACTATATATTAAATTCAGCTCCTACCGTTCCCTCTACCTGCACCCCTGTGCTTTACTATATATTAAATTCAGCTCCTACCGTTCTCCTCTACCTGCACCCCTGTGCTTTACTATATATTAAATTCAGCTCCTACCTGCACCCTTCCCTCTACCTGCACCCCTGTGCTTTACTATATATTAAATTCAGCTCCTACCGTTCCTCTCTACCTGCACCCCTGTGCTTTACTATATATTAAATTCAGCTCCTACCGTTCCCTCTACCTGCACCCCTGTGCTTTACTATATATTAAATTCAGCTCCTACCCTGTGCTTTACTATATATTAAATTCAGCTCCCCTCTACCTGCACCCCTGTGCTTTACTATATATTAAATTCAGCTCCTACTGCTCCCCTCTACCTGCACCCCTGTGCTTTACTATATATTAAATTCAGCTCCTACCGTTCCCTCTACCTGCACCCCTGTGCTTTACTATATATTAAATTCAGCTCCTACCGTTCCTCTCTACCTGCACCCCTGTGCTTTACTATATATTAAATTCAGCTCCTACTGTTCCCTCTACCTGCACCCCTGTGCTTTACTATATATTAAATCAGCTCAGCTCTACCTCCTGCACCTGCACCCTGTGCTTTACCGTTCCTCTACCTGCACCCCTGTGCTTTACTATATATTAAATTCAGCTCCTACCGTTCCCCTCTACCTGCACCCCTGTGCTTTACTATATATTAAATTCAGCTCCTACCGTTCCCCTCTACCTGCACCCCTGTGCTTTACTATATATTAAATTCAGCTCCTACCGTTCCCCTCTACCTGCACCCCTGTGCTTTACTATATATTAAATTCAGCTCCTACCGTTCCCCTCTACCTGCACCCCTGTGCTTTACTATATATTAAATTCAGCTCCTACCGTTCCCCTCTACCTGCACCCCTGTGCTTTACTATATATTAAATTCAGCTCCTATACCTGCACCCTTATATATTAAATTCAGCTCCTACCGTTCCCCTCTACCTGCACCCCTGTGCTTTACTATATATTAAATTCAGCTCCTACCGTTCCCCTCTACCTGCACCCCTGTGCTTTACTATATATTAAATTCAGCTCCTACCGTTCCCCTCTACCTGCACCCCTGTGCTTTACTATATATTAAATTCAGCTCCTACCGTTCCTCTCTACCTGCACCCCTGTACCCCTGTTCTTTACTATATATTAAATTCAGCTCCTACCGTTCCCCTCTACCTGCACCCCTGTGCTTTACTATATATTAAATTCAGCTCCTACCGTTCCCCTCTACCTGCACCCCTGTGCTTTACTATATATTAAATTCAGCTCCTACCGTTCCCTCTACCTGCACCCCTGTGCTTTACTATATATTAAATTCAGCTCCTACTGTTCCCCTCTCTACCTGCACCCCTGTGCTTTACTATATATTAAATTCAGCTCCTAGTTCCTCTACCTGCACCCTGTGCTTTACTATATATTAAATTCAGCTCCTACCGTTCCTCTACCTGCACCCCTGTGCTTTACTATATATTAAATTCAGCTCCTACCGTTCTCCTCTACCTGCACCCCTGTGCTTTACTATATATTAAATTCAGCTCCAGCTCCTACCGTTCCTCTACCTGCACCCCTGTGCTTTACTATATATTAAATTCAGCTCCTACCGTTCCTCTCTACCTGCACCCCTGTGCTTTACTATATATTAAATTCAGCTCCTACCGTTCCCTCTACCTGCACCCCTGTGCTTTACTATATATTAAATTCAGCTCCTACCGTTCCTCTCTACCTGCACCCCTGTGCTTTACTATATATTAAATTCAGCTCCTACCGTCCCCTCTACCTGCACCCCTGTGCTTTACTATATATTAAATTCAGCTCCTACCGTCTCTACCTGCACCCCTGTGCTTTACTACCTGCACCTGCCCCTGTGCTTTACTATATATTAAATTCAGCTCCTACCGTTCCCCTCTACCTGCACCCCTGTGCTTTACTATATATTAAATTCAGCTCCTACCGTTCCCTCTACCTGCACCCCTGTGCTTTACTATATATTAAATTCAGCTCCTACCGTTCCTCTCTACCTGCACCCCTGTGCTTTACTATATATTAAATTCAGCTCCTACCGTTCCCTCTACCTGCACCCTGTGCTTTACTATATATTAAATTCAGCTCCTACCGTTCCCTCTACCTGCACCCCTGTGCTTTACTATATATTAAATTCAGCTCCTACCGTTCCTCTACCTGCACCCTGTGCTTTACTATATATTAAATTCAGCTCCTACCGTTCCTCTACCTGCACCCTGTGCTTTACTATATATTAAATTCAGCTCCTACCGTTCCCCTCTACCTGCACCCCTGTGCTTTACTATATATTAAATTCAGCTCCTACCGTGTCTCTACCTGCACCCTGTGCTTTACTATATATTAAATTCAGCTCCTACCGTTCCCTCTACCTGCACCCCTGTGCTTTACTATATATTAAATTCAGCTCCTACCGTTCCCCTCTACCTGCACCCCTGTGCTTTACTATATATTAAATTCAGCTCCTACCGTTCCCTCTACCTGCACCCCTGTGCTTTACTATATATTAAATTCAGCTCCTACCGTTCCCCTCTACCTGCACCCCTGTGCTTTACTATATATTAAATTCAGCTCCTACTTCCCCTCTACCTGCACCCCTGTGCTTTACTATATATTAAATTCAGCTCCTACCGTTCCCTCTACCTGCACCCCTGTGCTTTACTATATATTAAATTCAGCTCCTACCCTCCCTCTACCTGCACCCCTGTGCTTTACTATATATTAAATTCAGCTCCTACCGTTCCCTCTCTACCTGCACCCCTGTGCTTTACTATATATTAAATTCAGCTCCTACTCAGTTCCCCTCTACCTGCACCCCTGTGCTTTACTATATATTAAATTCAGCTCCTACCGTTCCCTCTACCTGCACCCCTTTGCTTTACTATATATTAAATTCAGCTCCTACCGTTCCCCTCTACCTGTACCCCTGTGCTTTACTATATATTAAATTCAGCTCCTACCGTTCCTCTACCTTTACCCCTGTGCTTTACTATATATTAAATTCAGCTCCTACCGTTCCCCTCTACCTGCACCCCTGTGCTTTACTATATATTAAATTCAGCTCCTACCGTTCCCCTCTACCTGCACCCCTGTGCTTTACTATATATTAAATTCAGCTCCTACCGTTCCCCTCTACCTGCACCCCTGTGCTTTACTATATATTAAATTCAGCTCCTACCGTTCCTCTCTACCTGCACCCCTGTGCTTTACTATATATTAAATTCAGCTCCTACCGTTCCTCTACCTGCACCCTGTGCTTTACTATATATTAAATTCAGCTCCTACCGTTTCCTCTACCTGCACCCCTGTGCTTTACTATATATTAAATTCAGCTCCTACCGTTCCTCTCTACCTGCACCCCTGTGCTTTACTATATATTAAATTCAGCTCCTACCGTTTCTCTACCTGCACCCTGTGCTTTACTCAGCTCCTGTTCCTCTACCTGCACCCTGTGCTTTACTATATATTAAATTCAGCTCCTACTTCCTCTACCTGCACCCTGTGCTTTACTATATATTAAATTCAGCTCCTACCGTTCCCTCTACCTGCACCCCTGTGCTTTACTATATATTAAATTCAGCTCCTACCGTTCCCCTCTACCTGCACCCCTGTGCTTTACTATATATTAAATTCAGCTCCTACCGTTCCTCTCTACCTGCACCCCTGTGCTTTACTATATATTAAATTCAGCTCCTACCGTTCCCCTCTACCTGCACCCCTGTGCTTTACTATATATTAAATTCAGCTCCTACCTGTTCCCTCTACCTGCACCCTGTGCTTTACTATATATTAAATTCAGCTCACCTGCTACCCCTGTGCTTTACTATATATTGTTCCCCTCTACCTGCACCCCTGTGCTTTACTATATATTAAATTCAGCTCCTACCGTTCCCTCTCTACCTGCACCCCTGTGCTTTACTATATATTAAATTCAGCTCCTACCGTTCCCCTCTACCTGCACCCCTGTGCTTTACTATATATTAAATTCAGCTCCTACCGTTCCTCTACCTGCACCCTGTGCTTTACTATATATTAAATTCAGCTCCTACCGTTCCTCTCTACCTGCACCCCTGTGCTTTACTATATATATTAAATTCAGCTCCTACCGTTCCCCTCTACCTGCACCCCTGTGCTTTACTATATATTAAATTCAGCTCCTACCGTTCCCCTCTACCTGCACCCCTGTGCTTTACTATATATTAAATTCAGCTCCTACCGTTCCCCTCTACCTGCACCCCTGTGCTTTACTATATATTAAATTCAGCTCCTACCGTTCCCCTCTACCTGCACCCCTGTGCTTTACTATATATTAAATTCAGCTCCTACCGTCCTCTCTACCTGCACCCCTGTGCTTTACTATATATTAAATTCAGCTCCTACCGTTCCCTCTACCTGCACCCCTGTGCTTTACTATATATTAAATTCAGCTCCTACCGTTCCCCTCTACCTGCACCCCTGTGCTTTACTATATATTAAATTCAGCTCCTACCGTTCCCCTCTACCTGCACCCCTGTGCTTTACTATATATTAAATTCAGCTCCTACCGCTCCCTCTACCTGCACCCTGTGCTTTACTATATATTAAATTCAGCTCCTACCGTTCCCCTCTACCTGCACCCCTGTGCTTTACTATATATTATTAAATTCAGCTCTACCTGCACCCCTGTGCTTTACTATATATTAAATTCAGCTCCTACCGTTCCCCTCTACCTGCACCCCTGTGCTTTACTATATATTAAATTCAGCTCCTACCGCACCCCTCTACCTGCACCCCTGTGCTTTACTATATATTAAATTCAGCTCCTACCGTTTCCCTCTACCTGCACCCTGTGCTTTACTATATATTAAATTCAGCTCCTACCGTTCCTCTCTACCTGCACCCCTGTGCTTTACTATATATTAAATTCAGCTCCTACCGTTCCCCTCTACCTGCACCCCTGTGCTTTACTATATATTAAATTCAGCTCCTACCGTTCCCCTCTACCTGCACCCCTGTGCTTTACTATATATTAAATTCAGCTCCTACCGTTCCCCTCTACCTGCACCCCTGTGCTTTACTATATATTAAATTCAGCTCCTACCGTTACCTGCACCCTCTACCTGCTCTACCTGCACCCTGTGCTTTACTATATATTAAATTCAGCTCCTACCGTTCTCTACCTGCACCCTGTGCTTTACTATATATTAAATTCAGCTCCTACCGTTCCTCTCTACCTGCACCCCTGTGCTTTACTATATATTAAATTCAGCTCCTACCGTTCCTCTACCTGCACCCCTGTGCTTTACTATATATTAAATTCAGCTCCTACCGTTCCCCTCTACCTGCACCCCTGTGCTTTACTATATATTAAATTCAGCTCCTACCGTTCCCCTCTACCTGCACCCCTGTGCTTTACTATATATTAAATTCAGCTCCTACCGTTCCCTCTACCTGCACCCCTGTGCTTTACTATATATTAAATTCAGCTCCTACCGTTCCCCTCTACCTGCACCCCTGTGCTTTACTATATATTAAATTCAGCTCCTACCGTTCCCTCTACCTGCACCCCTGTGCTTTACTATATATTAAATTCAGCTCCTATATTAAATTCAGCTCTCTCTACCTGCACCCCTGTGCTTTACTATATATTAAATTCAGCTCCTACCGTTCCCCTCTACCTGCACCCCTGTGCTTTACTATATATTAAATTCAGCTCCTACCGTTCCCCTCTACCTGCACCCCTGTGCTTTACTATATATTAAATTCAGCTCCTACCGTTCCTGCACCCCTCTACCTACCCTGTGCTTTACTATATATTAAATTCAGCCCTGTGCTCTTACCCCTGTGCTTTACTATATATTAAATTCAGCTCCTACCGTTCCTCTCTACCTGCACCCTGTGCTTTACTATATATTAAATTCAGCTCCTACGTTCCTCTCTACCTGCACCCTGTGCTTTACTATATATTAAATTCAGCTCCTACCGTTCCCCTCTACCTGCACCCCTGTGCTTTACTATATATTAAATTCAGCTCCTACCGTTCCCCTCTACCTGCACCCCTGTGCTTTACTATATATTAAATTCAGCTCCTACCGTTCCTCTCTACCTGCACCCCTGTGCTTTACTATATATTAAATTCAGCTCCTACCGTTCCCCTCTACCTGCACCCCTGTGCTTTACTATATATTAAATTCAGCTCCTAGTTCCCCTCTACCTGCACCCCTGTGCTTTACTATATATTAAATTCAGCTCCTACCGTTCCCCTCTACCTGCACCCTGTGCTTTACTATATATTA
The DNA here is from genome assembly GCF_034236695.1 of Oncorhynchus nerka. Classification (NCBI taxonomy): domain Eukaryota; kingdom Metazoa; phylum Chordata; class Actinopteri; order Salmoniformes; family Salmonidae; genus Oncorhynchus; species Oncorhynchus nerka. Next base: position 71,762,901 of record NC_088407.1, read on the forward strand.
AATTCAGCTCCTACCGTTCCCTCTACCTGCACCCCTGTGCTTTACTATATATTAAATTCAGCTCCTACCGTTCTCTCTACCTGCACCCCTGTGCTTTACTATATATTAAATTCAGCTCCTACCGTTCCTCTCTACCTGCACCCCTGTGCTTTACTATATATTAAATTCAGCTCCTACCGTTCCCCTCTACCTGCACCCTGTGCTTTACTATATATTAAATTCAGCTCCTACCGTTCCCTCTACCTGCACCCCTGTGCTTTACTATATATTAAATTCAGCTCCTACCGTTCCTCTACCTGCACCCCTGTGCTTTACTATATATTAAATTCAGCTCCTACCGTTCCCTCTCTACCTGCACCCCTGTGCTTTACCGCACCCCCTGTGCTTTACTATATATTAAATTCAGCTCCTACCGTTCCTCTCTACCTGCACCCCTGTGCTTTACTATATATTAAATTCAGCTCCTGCACCTGTGCTTTACTATATATTAAATTCAGCTCCTACCCTCCCCTCTACCTGCACCCCTGTGCTTTACTATATATTAAATTCAGCTCCTACCTTTCCTCTACCTGCACCCTGTGCTTTACTATATATTAAATTCAGCTCCTACCGTTCCCCTCTACCTGCACCCCTGTGCTTTACTATATATTAAATTCAGCTCCTACCGTTCCCCTCTACCTGCACCCCTGTGCTTTACTATATATTAAATTCAGCTCCTACCGTTCCCTCTACCTGCACCCCTGTGCTTTACTATATATTAAATTCAGCTCCTACCGTTCCCTCTACCTGCACCCTGTGCTTTACTATATATTAAATTCAGCTCCTACCGTTCCCCTCTACCTGCACCCCTGTGCTTTACTATATATTAAATTCAGCTCCTACCGTTCCCCTCTACCTGCACCCTGTGCTTTACTATATATTAAATTCAGCTCCTACCGTTCCCTCTACCTGCACCCCTGTGCTTTACTATATATTAAATTCAGCTCCTACCGTTCCCCTCTACCCTGTGCTACTACCTGCACCCTGTGCTTTACTATATATTAAATTCAGCTCCTACCGTTCCCCTCTACCTGCACCCCTGTGCTTTACTATATATTAAATTCAGCTCCTACCGTTCCTCTACCTGCACCCCTGTGCTTTACTATATATTAAATTCAGCTCCTACCGTTCCCCTCTACCTGCACCCCTGTGCTTTACTATATATTAAATTCAGCTCCTACCGTTCCTCTCTACCTGCACCCCTGTGCTTTACTATATATTAAATTCAGCTCCTACCGTTCTCTCTACCTGCACCCTGTGCTTTACTATATATTAAATTCAGCTCCTACCGTTCCCCTCTACCTGCACCCCTGTGCTTTACTATATATTAAATTCAGCTCCTACCGTTCCCTCTACCTGCACCCCTGTGCTTTACTATATATTAAATTCAGCTCCTACCGTTCCCCTCTACCTGCACCCCTGTGCTTTACTATATATTAAATTCAGCTCCTACCGTTCCCCTCTACCTGCACCCCTGTGCTTTACTATATATTAAATTCAGCTCCTACCGTTCCCCTCTACCTGCACCCCTGTGCTTTACTATATATTAAATTCAGCTCCTAGTTCCCTCTACCTGCACCCTGTGCTTTACTATATATTAAATTCAGCTCCTACCGTTCCCCTCTACCTGTACCCCTGTGCTTTACTATATATTAAATTCAGCTCCTACCGTTCCCCTCTACCTGCACCCTGTGCTTTACTATATATTAAATTCAGCTCCTACTATATATTAAATTCTTCCTCTCTACCTGCACCCTGTGCTTACTATATATTAAATTCAGCTATATATTAAATCAGCTCAGCTACCTGCACCCCTGTGCTTTACTATATATTAAATTCAGCTCCTACCCTCTACCTGCACCCCTGTGCTTTACTATATATTAAATTCAGCTCCTACCGTTCCCCTCTACCTGCACCCCTGTGCTTTACTATATATTAAATTCAGCTCCTACCGTTCCCCTCTACCTGCACCCCTGTGCTTTACTATATATTAAATTCAGCTCCTACCGTTCCCTCTACCTGCACCCTGTGCTTTACTATATATTAAATTCAGCTCCTACCGTTCCCTCTACCTGCACCCCTGTGCTTTACTATATATTAAATTCAGCTCCTACCGTTCCCTCTACCTGCACCCCTGTGCTTTACTATATATTAAATTCAGCTCCTACCGTTCCCCTCTACCTGCACCCCTGTGCTTTACTATATATTAAATTCAGCTCCTACCGTTCCCCTCTACCTGCACCCCTGTGCTTTACTATATATTAAATTCAGCTCCTACCGTTCCCCTCTACCTGCACCCCTGTGCTTTACTATATATTAAATTCAGCTCCTACCGTTCCCCTACCTGTACCCCTGTGCTTTACTATATATTAAATTCAGCTCCTACCGTTCCCTCTACCTGCACCCCTGTGCTTTACTATATATTAAATTCAGCTCCTACCGTTCCCTCTACCTGCACCCCTGTGCTTTACTATATATTAAATTCAGCTCCTACCGTTCCCCTCTACCTGCACCCCTGTGCTTTACTATATATTAAATTCAGCTCCTACCGTTCCCTCTACCTGCACCCCTGTGCTTTACTATATATTAAATTCAGCTCCTACCGTTCCTCTCTACCTGCACCCCTGTGCTTTACTATATATTAAATTCAGCTCCTACCGTTCCCCTCTACCTGCACCCCTGTGCTTTACTATATATTAAATTCAGCTCCTACCGTTCCCCTCTACCTGCACCCCTGTGCTTTACTATATATTAAATTCAGCTCCTACCGTTCCCTCTACCTGCACCCTGTGCTTTACTATATATTAAATTCAGCTCCTACCTTCCCCTCTACCTGCACCCTGTGCTTTACTATATATTAAATTCAGCTCCTACCGTTCCCCTCTACCTGCACCCCTGTGCTTTACTATATATTAAATTCAGCTCCTACCGTTCCCCTCTACCTGCACCCCTGTGCTTTACTATATATTAAATTCAGCTCCTACCGTTCCCCTCTACCTGCACCCCTGTGCTTTACTATATATTAAATTCAGCTCCTACCGTTCCCCTCTACCTGCACCCCTGTGCTTTACTATATATTAAATTCAGCTCCTACCGTTCCCCTCTACCTGCACCCCTGTGCTTTACTATATATTAAATTCAGCTCCTACCGTTCCCCTCTACCTGCACCCCTGTGCTTTACTATATATTAAATTCAGCTCCTACCGTTCCTCTCTACCTGCACCCCTGTGCTTTACTATATATTAAATTCAGCTCCTACCGTTCCTCTCTACCTGCACCCCTGTGCTTTACTATATATTAAATTCAGCTCCTACCGTTCCTCTCTACCTGCACCCCTGTGCTTTACTATATATTAAATTCAGCTCCTACCGTTCCCTCTACCTGCACCCCTGTGCTTTACTATATATTAAATTCAGCTCCTACCGTTCCTCTCTACCTGCACCCCTGTGCTTTACTATATATTAAATTCAGCTCCTACCGTTCCCTCTACCTGCACCCCTGTGCTTTACTATATATTAAATTCAGCTCCTACCGTTCCCTCTACCTGCACCCCTGTGCTTTACTATATATTAAATTCAGCTCCTACCGTTCCCCTCTACCTGCACCCCTGTGCTTTACTATATATTAAATTCAGCTCCTACCGTTCCCCTCTACCTGCACCCCTGTGCTTTACTATATATTAAATTCAGCTCCTACCGTTCCTCTACCTGCACCCCTGTGCTTTACTATATATTAAATTCAGCTCCCTTCCCCTCTACCCCCTGTGCTTTACTATATATTAAATTCAGCTCCTACCGTTCCTCTCTACCTGCACCCCTGTGCTTTACTATATATTAAATTCAGCTCCAGTTCCCTCTCTACCTGCACCCCTGTGCTTTACTATATATTAAATTCAGCTCCTACCGTTCCCTCTACCTGCCTGTGCTTTACTATATATTAAATTCACCTGCACCCCTGTGCTTTACTATATATTAAATTCAGCTCCTACCGTTCCCTCTACCTGCACCCCTGTGCTTTACTATATATTAAATTCAGCTCCTACCGTTCCCCTCTACCTGTACCCCTGTGCTTTACTATATATTAAATTCAGCTCCAGTTCCCTCTACCTGCACCCCTGTGCTTTACTATATATTAAATTCCTACCGTTCCTCTACCTGCACCCCTGTGCTTTACTATATATTAAATTCAGCTCCTACCGTTCCCCTCTACCTGCACCCCTGTGCTTTACTATATATTAAATTCAGCTCCTACCGTTCCCCTCTACCTGCACCCCTGTGCTTTACTATATATTAAATTCAGCTCCTACCGTTCCCCTCTACCTGTACCCCTGTGCTTTACTATATATTAAATTCAGCTCCTACCGTTCCTCTCTACCTGCACCCCTGTGCTTTACTATATATTAAATTCAGCTCCTACCGTTCCTCTCTACCTGCACCCCTGTGCTTTACTATATATTAAATTCAGCTCCTACCGTTCCTCTCTACCTGCACCCCTGTGCTTTACTATATATTAAATTCAGCTCCTACCGTTCCCCTCTACCTGCACCCCTGTGCTTTACTATATATTAAATTCAGCTCCTACCGTTCCCCTCTACCTGCACCCCTGTGCTTTACTATATATTAAATTCAGCTCCTACCGTTCCCTCTACCTGCACCCCTGTGCTTTACTATATATTAAATTCAGCTCCTACCGTTCCCCTCTACCTGCACCCCTGTGCTTTACTATATATTAAATTCAGCTCCTACCGTTCCCTCTACCTGCACCCCTGTGCTTTACTATATATTAAATTCAGCTCCTACCGTTCCCCTCTACCTGCACCCCTGTGCTTTACTATATATTAAATTCAGCTCCTACCGTTCCCCTCTACCTGCACCCTGTGCTTTACTATATATTAAATTCAGCTCCTACCGTTCCCCTCTACCTGCACCCCTGTGCTTTACTATATATTAAATTCAGCTCCTACCGTTCCCCTCTACCTTACCCCTGTGCTTTACTATATATTAAATTCAGCTCCTACCGTTCCCCTCTACCTGTACCCCTGTGCTTTACTATATATTAAATTCAGCTCCTACCGTTCCTCTCTACCTGCCCCTGTGCTTTACTATATATTAAATTCAGCTCCTACCGTTCCCCTCTACCTGCACCCTGTGCTTTACTATATATTAAATTCAGCTCCTACCGTTCCCTCTACCTGCACCCCTGTGCTTTACTATATATTAAATTCAGCTCCTACCGTTCCTCTACCTGCACCCCTGTGCTTTACTATATATTAAATTCAGCTCCTACCGTTCTCTCTACCTGCACCCCTGTGCTTTACTATATATTAAATTCAGCTGTGTTCCCCTCTACCTGCACCCCTGTGCTTTACTATATATTAAATTCAGCTCCCTGTTCCTCTCTACCTGCCCTTGCTTTACTATATATTAAATTCAGCTCCTACCGTTCCCTCTACCTGTACCCCTGTGCTTTACTATATATTAAATTCAGCTCCTACCGTTCCCTCTACCTGCACCCCTGTGCTTTACTATATATTAAATTCAGCTCCTACCGTTCCCCTCTACCTGCACCCCTGTGCTTTACTATATATTAAATTCAGCTCCTACCGTTCCCCTCTACCTGCACCCCTGTGCTTTACTATATATTAAATTCAGCTCCTACCGTTCCCCTCTACCTTACCCCTGTGCTTTACTATATATTAAATTCAGCTCCTACCGTTCCCCTCTACCTGCACCCCTGTGCTTTACTATATATTAAATTCAGCTCCTACCGTTCCCCCTCTACCTGCACCCCTGTGCTTTACTATATATTAAATTCAGCTCCTACCGTTCCCCTCTACCTGCACCCCTGTGCTTTACTATATATTAAATTCAGCTTCCCCTCTACCTGCACCCCTGTGCTTTACTATATATTAAATTCAGCTCCTACCGTTCCCCTCTACCTGCACCCCTGTGCTTTACTATATATTAAATTCAGCTCCTACCGTTCCCTCTACCTGCACCCCTGTGCTTTACTATATATTAAATTCAGCTCCTACCTTCCCCTCTACCTTCCCTGTGCTTTACTAGCTCCTGTTCCCCTCTACCTGCACCCCTGTGCTTTACTATATATTAAATTCAGCTCCTACCGTTCCCCTCTACCTGTACCCCTGTGCTTTACTATATATTAAATTCAGCTCCTACCGTTCCCCTCTACCTGCACCCTGTGCTTTACTATATATTAAATTCAGCTCCTACCGTTCCTCTCTACCTGCACCCCTGTGCTTTACTATATATTAAATTCAGCTCCTACCGTTCCTCTCTACCTTTACCCTGTGCTTTACTATATATTAAATTCAGCTCCTACCGTTCCTCTCTACCTGCACCCCTGTGCTTTACTATATATTAAATTCAGCTCCTACCGTTCCCCTCTACCTGCACCCCTGTGCTTTACTATATATTAAATTCAGCTCCTACCGTTCCCCTCTACCTGCACCCCTGTGCTTTACTATATATTAAATTCAGCTCCTACCGTTCCCCTCTACCTGTACCCCTGTGCTTTACTATATATTAAATTCAGCTCCTACCGTTCCTCTCTACCTGCACCCCTGTGCTTTACTATATATTAAATTCAGCTCCTACCGTTCCCCTCTACCTGTACCCCTGTGCTTTACTATATATTAAATTCAGCTCCTACCGTTCCCCTCTACCTGCACCCCTGTGCTTTACTATATATTAAATTCAGCTCCTACCGTTCCTCTCTACCTGCACCCCTGTGCTTTACTATATATTAAATTCAGCTCCTACCGTTCCCCTCTACCTTTACCCCTGTGCTTTACTATATATTAAATTCAGCTCCTACCGTTCCTCTCTACCTGTACCCCTGTGCTTTACTATATATTAAATTCAGCTCCTACCGTTCCCCTCTACCTTTACCCCTGTGCTTTACTATATATTAAATTCAGCTCCTACCGTTCCTCTCTACCTGTACCCCTGTGCTTTACTATATATTAAATTCAGCTCCTACCGTTCCCCTCTACCTGCACCCCTGTGCTTTACTATATATTAAATTCAGCTCCTAGTTCCCCTCTACCTGCACCCTGTGCTTTACTATATATTAAATTCAGCTCCTACCGTTCCCCTCTACCTTTACCCCTGTGCTTTACTATATATTAAATTCAGCTCCTACCGTTCCCCTCTACCTGCACCCCTGTGCTTTACTATATATTAAATTCAGCTCCTACCGTTCCCCTCTACCTGCACCCCTGTGCTTTACTATATATTAAATTCAGCTCCTACCGTTCCCCTCTACCTTTACCCCTGTGCTTTACTATATATTAAATTCAGCTCCTACCGTTCCCCTCTACCTGCACCCCTGTGCTTTACTATATATTAAATTCAGCTCCTACCGTTCCCCTCTACCTGCACCCCTGTGCTTTACTATATATTAAATTCAGCTCCTACCGTTCCCCTCTACCTTTACCCCTGTGCTTTACTATATATTAAATTCAGCTCCTACCGTTCCCCTCTACCTGCACCCCTGTGCTTTACTATATATTAAATTCAGCTCCTACCGTTCCCCTACCTGCACCCCTGTGCTTTACTATATATTAAATTCAGCTCCTACCGTCTCTACCTTTACCCTGTGCTTTACTATATATTAAATTCAGCTCCTACCGTTCCCCTCTACCTGCACCCCTGTGCTTTACTATATATTAAATTCAGCTCCTACCGTTCCCCTCTACCTGTACCCCTGTGCTTTACTATATATTAAATTCAGCTCCTACCGTTCCTCTCTACCTGCACCCCTGTGCTTTACTATATATTAAATTCAGCTCCTACCGTTCCTCTCTACCTGCATCCCTGTGCTTTACTATATATTAAATTCAGCTCCTACCGTTCCCCTCTACCTGCACCCCTGTGCTTTACTATATATTAAATTCAGCTCCTACCGTTCCCCTCTACCTTTACCGCTGTGCTTTACTATATAAAATGATTATATAAACACACTGCCATCACATCAGTAGTCTAAGAGAGGACCTGCTCTGACATGTTACAGCATCTCAGGAATGTGTACTGTAGCTAGCTAGTCCCACACTGTGTGTGCCTGTATGCGTGTGTGTGTGTGTATGTCTGTGTGTGTGTGCCTGTGTATGTGGGTGTGTGTGTGTGCCTGTGTGTGTGTGTGTGTGTGTTTGCCTGTGTGTCCGTGCCTGTGTATGTGTGTGTGTGTGTGTTTGCCTGTGTGTCCGTGCCTGTGTGTGTGTACTATAAACTGGCTCAGCGCTGCTCAGCTCTGTGTCTGAGATGCGCACACACACACACACACACAGTGCCTGCATTTGCATTATTCTGCTGGTCAGATGCTCCCCAAGTGCTGTCCCCAGATCAGCAGGTGTGACTGACAACCATCCAACCGGCAAACTGATGCTACAAACACGCTATTGTGTCTCATCATGCAATGATGGATAGAAACATGAACCATTAATATATTATGGACGATGTGAGGGGAGTTCAGATGGTCTAGCCAGATTAGCTGACAACATCACGAAAACGATGCGCATGCTTAAGTGGGGCAGAAGGCTGTGTGCTGCTGTGATTCTGGATGGCCAGATAGCTAGCAACAATGACAACAAACTGCCATGTGGAGAATAGTAGGTGGCTCATTTCACTTAGTTTTTTTATCTTGTTCTTGATTCAATGTCTTGTTTACAATAAACATTGGAGACTAAATATTATTTACATGTTGTCAACAGTCTAAGCCAACCCCATCTGTTTTGCCCCATAGTTGCTGGTTTGTTCCTAAACATCCAACCTGTCCTATCACACTTAGAGTACTGTCCAGTTATATGGTCAATCCCTGGTTCTGTCACTTAGAGTACTGTCCAGTTATATGGTCAATCCCTGGTCCTATCACACTTAGAGTACTGTCCAGTTATATGGTCAATCCCTGGTTCTGTCACTTAGAGTACTGTCCAGTTATATGGTCAATCCCTGGTCCTATCACACTTAGAGAACTGTCCAGTTATATGGACAATCCCTGGTCCTATCACTCTTAGAGAACTGTCCAGTTATATGGTCAATCCCTGGTCCTATCACACTTCGAGTACTGTCCAGTTATATGGTCAATCCCTGGTCCTATCACACTTAGAGTACTGTCCAGTTATATGGTCAATCCCTGGTTCTGTCACACTTAGAGTACTGTCCAGTTATATGGTCAATCCCTGGTCCTATCACACTTAGAGTACTGTCCAGTTATATGGTCAATCCCTGGTCCTATCACACATAGAGTACTGTCCAGTTATATGGTCAATCCCTGGTCCTATCACACTTAGAGTACTGTCCAGTTATATGGTCAATCCCTGGTCCTATCACACATAGAGTACTGTCCAGTTATATGGTCAATCCCTGGTTCTGTCACACTTAGAGTACTGTCCAGTTATATGGTCAATCCCTGGTTCTGTCACACTTAGAGTACTGTCCAGTTATATGGTCAATCCCTGGTTCTGTCACACTTAGAGTACTGTCCAGTTATATGGTCAATCCCTGGTTCTGTCACACTTAGAGTACTGTCCAGTTATATGGTCAATCCCTGGTTCTGTCACACTTAGTACTGTCCAGTTATATGGTCAATCCCTGGTTCTGTCACACTTAGAGTACTGTCCAGTTATATGGTCAATCCCTGGTCCTATCACACATAGAGTACTGTCCAGTTATATGGTCAATCCCTGGTCCTATCACTCTTAGAGAACTGTCCAGTTATATGGTCAATCCCTGGTCCTATCACACTTCGAGTACTGTCCAGTTATATGGTCAATCCCTGGTCCTATCACACTTAGAGTACTGTCCAGTTATATGGTCAATCCCTGGTTCTGTCACACTTAGAGTACTGTCCAGTTATATGGTCAATCCCTGGTCCTATCACACTTAGAGTACTGTCCAGTTATATGGTCAATCCCTGGTCCTATCACACATAGAGTACTGTCCAGTTATATGGTCAATCCCTGGTCCTATCACACTTAGAGTACTGTCCAGTTATATGGTCAATCCCTGGTCCTATCACACATAGAGTACTGTCCAGTTATATGGTCAATCCCTGGTTCTGTCACACTTAGAGTACTGTCCAGTTATATGGTCAATCCCTGGTTCTGTCACACTTAGTACTGTCCAGTTATATGGTCAATCCCTGGTTCTGTCACACTTAGAGTACTGTCCAGTTATATGGTCAATCCCTGGTTCTGTCACACTTAGAGTACTGTCCAGTTATATGGTCAATCCCTGGTTCTGTCACACTTAGTACTGTCCAGTTATATGGTCAATCCCTGGTTCTGTCACACTTAGAGTACTGTCCAGTTATATGGTCAATCCCTGGTCCTATCACACATAGAGTACTGTCCAGTTATATGGACAATCCCTGGTCCTATCACTCTTAGAGAACTGTCCAGTTATATGGTCAATCCCTGGTCCTATCACACTTAGAGTACTGTCCAGTTATATGGTCAATCCCTGGTCCTATCACACATAGAGTACTGTCCAGTTATATGGTCAATCCCTGGTCCTATCACACTTAGAGTACTGTCCAGTTATATGGTCAATCCCTGGTCCTATCACACATAGAGTACTGTCCAGTTATATCAGGGGTGTCAAAGTCAAATGGACGGAGGGCCAAATAAAAAAATCAGCTACAAGACGAGGGCCGGACTGTTCGAATGTTCATTGAAAAATTTTTAAATGACGCATATAGTCTAGTGAACCTAATTGAACCTACTGAAAACCTAACAAATATATTACAATATGATCAGATAAATAAAGCAATATTTTCTTATGGCTCTGTCAGTAATCTTTAATTTTCAACAGACACAAAAGACAAATTTCCTTTATATAAATATCCCCATAACATGAACATTAAATGAAAGAAACCGTATTCAAGGCACCATCAGTAGACTATATTTTCTATTTTAGCAAAAGTGGGCTAAATTTACTTCAAAGAAAAAACAATAATAGCAATTTTCTATCATCCACTCAACTGAAATATTTTTAAAATATAATTGGATTGAAATACAAAAAAATAAAGTGCAAAAATCTATTAATCAAAAACAACACTTTGTTTAAGGAGAAGTAACATGCAGTGAAAACAAATATTAAATTTTAACTTTTAAACTTGAACTGAGTAAAAACTCTAAATATGTGATTGCACAGTAATGTTCACTTGTTTGAGGTTGAGGGTGATACTTGGTGGTGTCCCATCTTTTCCACAAGTTCATCAATGTTCGGGGTAAGGCTCTGAGCTGAAGAAATCCTCAGAATTGAGTGGAGGTGTTCAGCAGTAAGTCGACTTCTGTGTGATGTTTTGTTCAGGTTCATCAAAGAAAACAGTTGTTCACACAGGTATGTGCTGCCAAACATAGACAACGTTTGAGCAGCCTGGATGCGCAGCTGGGGCATTGTGCCGGGGAGGAAACGGGCGAACTCCGCAGCACCCACTGCCGCATATTTTGCCCTCAGTGCATCATTGCATTGGAGGTCAATCAACTCCATTTGGAGGTTTGGTGGTGAGCTTTCACGTCAACAGCAAATGGGTTACGAGCAGTTCCAACCTGCTTTTTGTGCTTCAAAGTCAGCAAATCGGCGTCGAAAGTCAGCGGCAAGCATACCTATTTTATCAGCCAACTGTGTGCTCGGGAACGCACTGGTAGAGAGCTTCTCTTTCATGGTCTGGCAGCTGGGAAAGTGGCTCAAATTTTCTTTCCGCATCTCGTCTCCCACAGAGTCAGTTTGGTTTTAAATGCCTTCACTGTACTGTACATATCAGAGATGACACGATCCTGACCCTGCAGCTGCAAGTTTATTGCATTCAGATGACTCGTAATGTCACACAGAAAAGCCATTTCACACAGAAACATTTCGTCTCGGAGTTGTGTTGTGTCTTTCCCTTTGCTGTCCAAGAACAGACAAATCTCCTCACGAAACTCGAAACATCTTTGAAGCACCTTTCCTGGCTTAGCCATCGCACCTCTGTGTGATAAGGCAAATCACCATGCTCCGTTTCTAACTCCGTCAGAAATGCCTTGAACTGGCGGTGATTCAAACCTTTGGCTCTGATAAAGTTAACTGTGCGCGTGATGATGCTCATTACATGCTCCATTTTCAAGGCTTTACCGCACAACGCTTCCTGGTGTATGATACAATGATAAGCTGTCAGCTCACCTGTCGCGTTTTCCTCTTGCATCTTTTCCCGTATCTTCGCCACCAGTCCGCTCCTGTGTCCACACATCGCAGGTGCTCCGTCGGTTGTCAAACCCACGAGTTTTTCCCAAGGCAGCTCCATCTCATTTACACATCTTGACACCTCTTCATACAAATCATGCCCCGTAGTTGTGCCATGCATAGGACGTAAAGCCAAAACTCCTCTGTCACGCTTAGGTTGGAGTCCACTCCGCGGATGAAAATTGACAACTGGGCAATGTCAGAAATGTCGGTGCTCTCATCCACAGCCAAGGAATATGCAATAAAATCTTTTCCCTTTTTCACAAGCTGCTCTTTTAGATTGATGGACAACTGGTCTACTCTCGGCAATGGTGTTTCTGCTCAGACTCACATTTAAAAGAGTTGCCTTTTTTCTGGGCAAACCGTCACAAACTTTAATCATGCAGTTTTTGATGAAATCCCCTCCGTAAATGGCCGGGCTGATTTAGCGATCTCTTCTGCCAAAATAAAACTGGCCTTGACAGCAGCCTGGCCTTGTGATTTGGCTTTTGAACAGAGCCTGTCGAGATTTGAGGCCTCGTTTTAATTCCTCTGCCTTTTGTAGCCTTTGTTCCATGTCCATATTCTTGTTTTTGTCCGCGTGTTTCGTTTCATAATGTCGTCTCAGATTATACTCTTTCAGTACCGCCACACTTTCTCCACACAGAAGACACACAGGTTTTCCAGCTACCTTCGTGAACATATACTCCGACTCCCACCTTGTTTGAAACCCCGGTTCTCAGTATCCACCTTCCGTTTTGCCATTTTTGATGGGTATCTGAAAGTTAATTTTACTGTGATGCTGACGACTGCTGTGCCAATAAATATTGAAATGAAGCAGCCTACTGCTCGGTGCGTCACCTTTGCATTGTGGGAAATGTAGTATTGGTGCGTGTAAAAGATCTGCGGGCTGCCGGCTTGCTGCGGGCCGGTTCTAATAATAAATCAAGATCATCCCAGGGGCCGTAAAAAACCTTCTTGCGGGCCGGATGTGGCCCGCGGGCCTTGACTCTGACATATGTGAGTTATATGGTCAATCCCTGGTTCTGTCACACTTAGAGTACTGTCCAGTTATATGGTCAATCCCTGGTTCTGTCACACTTAGAGTACTGTCCAGTTATATGGTCAATCCCTGGTTCTGTCACACTTAGAGTACTGTCCAGTTATATGGTCAATCCCTGGTTCTGTCACACTTAGAGTACTGTCCAGTTATATGGTCAATCCCTGGTTCTGTCACACTTAGTACTGTCCAGTTATATGGTCAATCCCTGGTTCTGTCACACTTAGAGTACTGTCCAGTTATATGGTCAATCCCTGGTTCTATAACACTTAGAGTACTGTCTAGTTATATGGTCAATCCCTGGTCCTATCACACTTAGAGTACTGTCCAGTTATATGGTCAATCCCTGGTCCTATCACACATAGAGTACTGTCCAGTTATATGGTCAATCCCTGGTCCTATCACTCTTAGAGTACTGTCCAGTTATATGGTCAATCCCTGGTCCTATCACACTTAGAGTACTGTCCAGTTATATGGTCAATCCCTGGTCCTATCACACATAGAGTACTGTCCAGTTATATGGTCAATCCCTGGTTCTGTCACACTTAGAGTACTGTCCAGTTATATGGTCAATCCCTGGTTCTGTCACACTTAGAGTACTGTCCAGTTATATGGTCAATCCCTGGTTCTGTCACACTTAGAGTACTGTCCAGTTATATGGTCAATCCCTGGTCCTATCACACTTAGAGTACTGTCCAGTTATATGGTCAATCCCTGGTCCTATCACACATAGAGTACTGTCCAGTTATATGGTCAATCCCTGGTTCTGTCACACTTAGAGTACTCTCCAGTTATATGGTCAATCCCTGGTCCTATCACACATAGAGTACTGTCCAGTTATATGGTCAATCCCTGGTCCTATCACACATAGAGTACTGTCCAGTTATATGGTCAATCCCTGGTCCTATCACACATAGAGTACTGTCCAGTTATATGGTCATCTGCAGCAAAGATATAAAAAGGCTCCAAATGGCTCTAAACAGGGCTGGTAGATTAGCTCTTCATTGCTCAAAACAGGGCTGGTAGATTAGCTCTTCATTGCTCTAAACAAGGCTGGTAGATTAGCTCTTCATTGCTCTAAACAGGGCTGCCAGATTAGCTCTTCATTGCTCTATCTATATGAATCTTATCCAAATGCATCACAATCTCTCATGGCTTCATGTTAAAAACAAGTTACTTCTGATTTTCTTCAGGAATGTTATATTTAAAAAATAAAAATAAAAAACACTGTATTTTTCAGACCAGTTAGTACATACTAGCAACACACATAGCCAACAAACCAGAAAGGCAAATTCAAGGCAGCTAAGACAACCCAAGCCAAGGACAAATCATCTTAAATCTACAGTTTTATGTAGAGCCATAGCTGAATGGAACTCTTTACCAATATATATTTCTCAGGCAAAAAGTGAATCCACCTTCAAGAAAAATAAAAGAACATCTAATGCTATAGACCATATGACTGGACAGGAAATAGAAAGAACATCTAATGCTATAGACCATATGACTGGACAGGAAATAGAAAGAACATCTAATGCTATGGACCATATGACTGGACAGGAAATAGAAAGAACATCTAATGCTATAGACCATATGACTGGACAGGAAATAGAAAGAACATCTAATGCTATGGACCATATGACTGGACAGGAAATAGAAAGAACATCTAATGCTATAGACCATATGACTGGACAGGAAATAGAAAGAACATCTAATGCTATAGACCATATGACTGGACAGGAAGTAGAAAACAACAACTGAATGTTAAATGTGTTTCCTGTCAGGGATTGTAATTGTCTACTTGTTGAATGTTTGTGAAGTCTTGATTTGTGGTTGTTTGTAATGTCTTATTAATTGGTGTTGGACCCCAGGAAGATTAGCTAGAGTTACGGCGTTAGCTAATGGGGATCCTAATACAAATGACAAATGGCTGTCTCTAGACGATGCAAGGACAATGCCTCATCATGTTTAATATGAATAATCGTCTAAATAGGCCTGGCTATTGGGCTGGTTTGTAAGTAGGTTAGGTTTGGTTAAATTTGTTTAGGTTTGGTTAGATTAGGTTTGGTTAGATTGGGTTTGGTTAGGATGGTATGGTTAGGTTAGGATAGGTTAGGCATGGTTAGGTTTGGTTAGATTAGGTTTGGAGGTGCTGCTTATTGTATCCCAGGGCCTGTTTTTCCTCTACCCCTGATAGCCTCTTCCTCCACCCCCTACACACTGTCTGTCTGTCTTTCTGTCCGTGTGTGTCCGTCCGTCCGTGTCTGTCCGTCCGTGTCTGTCCGTCCGCCCGTCCGTGTCTGTCCGTCCGTCCGTGTCTGTCCGTCCGTGTCTGTCCGTCCGTGTCTGTCCGTCCGTCCATGTCTGTCCGTCCGTCCGCCCGTCCGTGTCTGTCCGTCCGTGTCCGTCCGTCCGTGTCTGTCTGTCCGTCCGTGTCTGTCCGTCCGTCCGTGTGTCTGTCCGTCCGTGTGTCTGTCCGTCCGTCCGTGTCTGTCCGTCCGTGTGTGTGTGTGTCCGTCCGTCCGTGTCTGTCCGTCCGTCCGTCCGTGTCTGTCCGTCCGTCCGTGTCTGTCCGTCCGTGTGTCTGTCCGTGTCTGTCCGTCCGTGTGTGTGTGTGTCCGTCCGTCCGTGTCTGTCCGTCCGTGTGTGTCCGTCCGTCGGTGTCTGTCCGTCCGTCCGTCCGTGTCTGTCCGTCCGTGTGTGTCTGTCCGTCCGTGTGTCTGTCCGCCCGTCCGTGTCTGTCCGTCCGTGTGTGTGTGTGTCCGTCAGGCCGTGTCTGTCCGTCCGTCCGTGTCTGTCCGTCCATCCGTGTGTCTGTCCGTCCATCCGTGTCTGTCCGTCCGTCCGTGTCTGTCCGTCCGTGTCTGTGTGTCCGTCCGTCCGTGTGTGTGTGTGTATAAAAATCGTCTCGGGCCATGCTTAATATCACGGTGGTTGTGTCTGAGTTTTATTTTTCTCTGATCAAAAATCATTGCTAAATGGAAAAGTGTCTTTAAACTTCTCCTGCCCTTTTCACAGTGGAACCATGTTGATAGCAGGTCAAGTAGTAGCTTCACAATGCCTGTACTTATGCTCTAAATATGTCTGTTCTTTTGTCCTCCAGGACTTACAACAGAGGGCCTGTATCGCGTGAGTGGGAACAAGACTGATCAAGACAATATTCAGAAGCAGTTTGATCAAGGTAAAACACAGCTGCAATTGTCAACTCACTATTTTACTTGCGGTCCTCTCCTCGAAATGTATTTTTTCTTTACAAGCTCACTGTTTTCCTTATTATCTTTACAAGCTCACTATTTTCCTTATTATCTTTACAAGCTCTCTGTTTTCCTTATTATCTTTACAAGCTCTCTGTTTTCCTTATTATCTTTATAAGCTCTCTGTTTTCCTTATTATCTTTACAAGCTCTCTGTTTTCCTTATTATCTTTACAAGCTCAGTGTTTTCCTTATTATCTTTACAATCTCTCCTTTGTCCTTATTATCTTTACAAGCTCAGTGTTTCCTTATTATCTTTACAAGCTCAGTGTTTTCCTTATTATCTTTGCAAGCTCACTGTTTTCCTTATTATCTTTACAATCTCAGTGTTTTCCTTATTATCTTTGCAAGCTCACTGTTTTCCTTATTATCTTTACAAGCTCTCCATTGTCCTTATTATCTTTACAAGCTCTCTGTTTTCCTTATTATCTTTACAAGCTCTCCATTGTCCTTATTATCTTTACAAGCTCTCCATTCTCCTTATTATCTTTACAAGCTCTCTGTTTTCCTTATTATCTTTACAGGCTCAGTGTTTTCCTTATTATCTTTACAAGCTCTCCATTGTCCTTATTATCTTTACAAGCTCAGTGTTTTCCTTATTATCTTTACAAGCTCTCCATTGTCCTTATTATCTTTACAAGCTCTCCATTGTCCTTATTATCTTTACAAGCTCTCTGTTTTCCTTATTATCTTTACAAGCTCACTGTTTTCCTTATTATCTTTACAAGCTCTCTGTTTTCCTTATTATCTTTACAAGCTCTCTGTTTTCCTTATTATCTTTACAATCTCTCCTTTGTCCTTATTATCTTTACAAGCTCAGTGTTTTCCTTATTATCTTTACAAGCTCAGTGTTTTCCTTATTATCTTTGCAAGCTCACTGTTTTCCTTATTATCTTTACAATCTCAGTGTTTTCCTTATTATCTTTACAATCTCAGTGTTTTCCTTATTATCTTTGCAAGCTCACTGTTTTCCTTATTATCTTTACAAGCTCAGTGTTTTCCTTATTATCTTTACAATCTCAGTGTTTTCCTTATTATCTTTGCAAGCTCACTGTTTTCCTTATTATCTTTACAAGCTCTCCATTGTCCTTATTATCTTTACAAGCTCTCTGTTTTCCTTATTATCTTTACAAGCTCTCCATTCTCCTTATTATCTTTACAAGCTCTCTGTTTTCCTTATTATCTTTACAGGCTCAGTGTTTTCCTTATTATCTTTACAAGCTCTCCATTGTCCTTATTATCTTTACAAGCTCTCTGTTTTCCTTATTATCTTTACAATCTCTCCTTTGTCCTTATTATCTTTACAAGCTCAGTGTTTTCCTTATTATCTTTACAAGCTCTCTGTTTTCCTTATTATCTTTACAAGCTCTCCATTGTCCTTATTATCTTTACAAGCTCACTGTTTTCCTTATTATCTTTACAAGCTCAGTGTTTTCCTTATTATCTTTACAAGCTTAGTGTTTTCCTTATTATCTTTACAAGCTCAGTGTTTTCCTTATTATCTTTACAAGCTTAGTGTTTTCCTTATTATCTTTACAAGCTCAGTGTTTTCCTTATTATCTTTACAAGCTCACTGTTTTCCTTATTATCTTTACAAGCTCAGTGTTTTCCTTATTATCTTTACAAGCTCTCTGTTTTCCTTATTATCTTTACAAGCTCTCTGTTTTCCTTATTATCTTTACAAGCTCACTGTTGTCCTTATTATCTTTACAAGCTCAGTGTTTTCCTTATTATCTTTACAAGCTTAGTGTTTTCCTTATTATCTTTACAAGCTCAGTGTTTTCCTTATTATCTTTACAAGCTCACTGTTTTCCTTATTATCTTTACAAGCTTAGTGTTTTCCTTATTATCTTTACAAGCTCAGTGTTTTCCTTATTATCTTTACAAGCTCACTTTTCTTATTTTTTTCGAAACTGAACAGGATCACACTGGTTCAGTAAGATGTCAGAGAGCGAAAGTGATTGGTTGGGAAAACCAATAATGACTCTTCCCAAGGACTTTTCCTCCTAACTGTTTCATTTCAGACACAAATATATCTGAATGACTGAGAATGGAAGTTTTATAACATACAGGCTGATTGTATTAACCTGCTAATGAGGGAGTTCTGGGAATGTCCTGTAATATGATTTATACAAGGATGTAATCTCCACTTAGCTGCAGAGGGATCCTCCCGTCCCTCTTGTTATACATTTAGAAGTTATAAATACTGGTTGCGGTGTAGTGCAGTAAATATGGTCTCTAAATACGCCCGGACCAAGTCAAAATGACTCCAATTTGCCTTATAGCTTGACTTACACAAGCAATCAATTTGATGTTATTTTATTTAGCCTGGAATTGAATTACTGCGTAAGCTCACTGGTTGTCTGTATTTCCCCGGGGGGAGCCATCGAGCTGTGTAAAGGGGCTGGGTGGAAAGATCTTCCTTCCATCAAGTGGCCAAATTACTTCCTATCCACGAGACACTGTTTACCAAAGCCACTAGTCACTGCCTTCTCTCTTTCTCTCTCTCACTCACTCTCACTCACTCTCTCACTTCTTTCACCACAGGAATTTGGGGAATTAAGTGCATTTTTCTCCCTCTTTCCCTTTCCGTTCTCTGGGAGAGAGATCTACTCTGACAGCTGTCAGTTCATCTTAGGCCCTGTCCTGCTTTCACCAGCTCGTTCTCTCTCAGCCTCTTCCTCTTCTCACCACGTTTATCTTGTTCTCTCACCAACTCTCTCCCTCTTACTCTTCCCGCTCTCCCCTCTCTCTCCCCTCTCTCCCCCTCTCTCCCTCTCTCTCCCCCTCTCTCTCCCCTCTCTCTCCCCCCTCTCTCTCCCTCTTACTCTTCCCGCTCTCCTTCTCACTTTCCCCCTCTCTCCCCTCTTCTCCCCCTCTCTCTCCCCCTCTCTCTACCCTCTTACTCTTTCCTCTCTCTCTACCCTCTTACTCTTCCGCTCTCCTTCTCGCTTTCCCCCCTCTTCCCCCTCTCTCCATCTTACTCTCCCCTCTCTCTCGCTCTTACTCTCCCCCTCTCTCTCGCTCTTACTCTCCCCCTCTTACCATCTCCCTCCCTCCTCCCTCTTACTCGCTCCCTCCCTCTTACTCTCTCCCCTCCCTCCTTTTTACTCTCTCCCTCCTCTTACTCTCCCTCCTCCCTCACTCTCCCTCCTCCCTTTTACTCTCTCCCCTCCCTCTTACTCTTCCCCTCCCTCTTACTCTTCCCTCCTCCCGCTTACTCTCTCCCTCCCTCTTACTCTCTCCTCCCTCTTACTCTCTCCTCCCTCTTACTCTCTCCCTCAGGAATTTGGGATTTTCTCCCTCTTTTTCCCTTTCCATTCTTACTATCTCCCCTCCCTCCTCCCTCTTACTCTCTCCCTCCCTCTTACTCTCTCCTTCCTCTTACTCTCTCCCCTCCCTCCTCCCTCTTACTCTCTCCCTCCCTCCTCTCTTTTACTCTCTCTCTCCCTCTTACTCTCTCCCTCCCTCCTCTCTTTTACTCTCTCTCTCCCTCTCACTCTCTCCCTCCCTCCTCCCTCTTACTCTCTCCCTCCCTCTTACTCTCTCCCTCCCTCTTACTCTCTCCCCTCCCTCTTACTCTCTCCCATCCCTCTTACTCTCTCCCCTCCCTCTTACTCTCTTCCCGCCCTCATCCTTTTTACTCTCTCTCCTCCCTCTTCTCTCTCCCTCCCTCTTACTCTCTCTCCCTCCCTCCTCCCTTTTACTCTCTCTCCCTCCCTCTTACTCTCTCCTTCCCTCTTACTCTCTCCCCTCCCTCCTCCCTTTTACTCTCTCCCTCCCTCCTCTCTTTTACTCTCTCCCTCTTACTCTCTCCCCTCCCTCCTCTCTTTTCCTCTCTCTCTCCCTCTTACTCTCTCTCTCCCTCTTACTCTCTCCCCTCCTCCTCTCTTTTACTCTCTCTCTCCCTCTTACTCTCTCCCTCCCTCTTACTCTCTCTCCTCCCTCTTACTCTCTCCCCTCCCTCTTACTCTCTCCCCTCCCTCATCCTTTTTACTCTCTCTCTCCTCCCTCTTACTCTCTCTCCCTCCTCTTACTCTCTCCCTCCCTCATCCTTTTACTCTCTCTCTCCCTCCCTCTTACTCTCTCCCTCCCTCTTACTCTCTCCCTCCCTCTTACTCTCTCCCCTCCCTCCTCCCTTTTACTCTTTCCCTCCCTCTTACTCTCTCCCTCCCTCTTACTCTCTCCCTCCCTCCTCCCTTTTACTCTCTCCCTCCCTCCCTCTTACTCTCTCCCTCCCTCTTATTCTCTCCCCCTCCCTCTTTCTCGCTCCTTCCCTCTACTCTCCCTCCCTCTTACTCTCTCCCTCCTCCCTTTTACTCTCTCCCCCCTCTTACTCTCTCCCTCTCTCTCCCTTGACTCTCTTCCCTCTCCTCTGTCTCTCCCTCACTCTCCCTTTACTCTCTCACTTTACTCTCTTCCCTCTCCTCTCTGTCTCCCTCTTACTCTCCCCTCGCTCTGTCTCTGTACCCCCCTCCAATCTAACCCTGTCTCCCTTTCTCTCTCCCTACAGACCACAGTATGGACCTGATAGTGATGGATGTGGCTGTGAATGCTGTGGCGGGGGCTCTGAAGGCCTTTTTTTCTGACCTACCTGACCCTCTCATCCCCTACACCCTGCACCCAGAGCTGTTGGAGGCAGCCAGTGAGTACTATACTGTACTGTTAGCTACACATTCTCTGGAGGCCTGACCTGGGTTCAGATAGTATTGTGTCTCTTTCAAATGCTTTTAGCTACACTTGGTTAAGCTTGCCCACTGCAATACTCCCAACAGTGGCAGTACAAACCATGCCCATCTGGCATTCTCAGGCAGGCTCAACAAAATGCTATTGAAAGAAAAAACATATTTTATCAACCCATGTCTAGTCTATAGAGGACAGTGTCCTGACTCAATAACTACTTGCTGTGGGGAGGGTTGACACCCAGCGCCTCAGACCTCCCCTTAAATCACAAACAGCAGCTAGAGAAGAGGGGTTCAACCAGTTATCTATCTCTGTCTCTCTTCTATCTCTCTCTCTCTCTCTCTCTCTCTCTCTCTATCTCTGTCTCTCTTCTATCTCCCTCTCTCTCTCTTCCTTTCTCTCTCTCTCTCTCCCTGTCTCTCTCTCTCTCTCTCTCTCTCTCTCTCTCTCTCCCTGTCTCTCTTCTATCTCCCTCTCTCTCTCTCTCTCTCTCTCTCTCTCTCTCTCTCTCTCCCTGTCTCTCTTCTATCTCCTTCTCTCTCTCTTCCTTTCTCTCTCTCCTCTCTCTCTCTCTCTCTCTCTCTCTCTCTCTCTCTCTCTCTCTCCACTTTATCTCTCTGCCTCTCTCTCTCCCTCTCTTCCCCCTCTTTCTCTCTTTCATTGCCTCTCTCCCTCTTTCTCCCCCTCTATCTCTCTGCCTCTCTCTCCCTCTCTCCCCCTCTATCTCTCTGCCCCTCTCTCCCCCCTCTATCTCTCTGCCTCTTCCTCTCTCCCCCTCTATCTCTCTGCCTCTTCCTCTCTCTCTCTCTCTCTCTCTCTCTCTCTCTCTCTCTCTCTCTCTCTCTCTCTCTCTCTCTCTCCCTCTCTCCCCCCTCTCTGCCTCTCCCCCTCTCTCTCTAAAGTACTGCTAAATAGAAGATATTTTACTTTACAGTGCCCCAGTCTGTCCTTGTCCTTTTCCTGCTTGGTTCATTTCTGTGTTGTTTATTTTACTGTAGGGCTGACCCTTTAGTCGATTGGTCGATTGTTTAATCAATATGCTGTTGGTCGACCGAGATTTCTTTAGTCAAGCATTATCAAAACATTTTTTTTAAATTAATGATGTACAAGACACCTGTGTGATTGGAGCCTGTCTGAGTGGACTGATCCATTGTGGAGGCCGTGGGGATGGCAACACTAATATCACATTTACATAAGGACTCAGGCCCTTTACTTTGTTGGAGCACCTTTGGCAGTGATTACAGCCT
This sequence comes from Oncorhynchus nerka, assembly GCF_034236695.1. Lineage (NCBI taxonomy): Eukaryota > Metazoa > Chordata > Actinopteri > Salmoniformes > Salmonidae > Oncorhynchus > Oncorhynchus nerka. The sequence continues at coordinate 71,785,401 of NC_088407.1, forward strand.
CAAGTCTTCTTGGGTATGACGCTACAAGCTTGGCACACCTGTATTTGGGTAGTTCTCCCATTCTTCTCTGCAGATCCTCTCAAGCTCTGTCAGGTTGGATGGGGAGCGTTGCTGCACAGCTATTTTCAGGTCTCTCCAGAGATGTTCGATCGGGTTCAAGTCCAGGCTCTGGCTGAGCCACTCAAGAACATTCAGAGACTTGTCCTGAAGCCACTCCTGAATTGCCTTGGCTGTGTGCTTAGGGTCATTGTCTTGTTGGAAGGTGAACCTTCGGCCCAGTCTGAATGCACTGTATGTATTGTATATAAATTAGGATGAGCTCTGTCCCCTCCTCCCTCCATCTGAAAGCTTTTGTCTTTAGTTACACATTTAGTTTGAACAGCCTTTGTGCCGTTTCCTCCAAGCCCCTCATAGTGTATGTGTACACACTTCTCTCTCTCTCTCTCTGTATGTATACACACTTCTCTCTCTCTCTCTGTATGTATACACACTTCTCTCTCTCTCTGTATGTATACACACTTCTCTCTCTCTCTGTATGTATACACACTTCTCTTTCTCTCTGTATGTATACACACTTCTCTCTCTCTCTGTATGTATACACACTTCTCTCTCTCTCTCTGTATGTATACACACTTCTCTCTCTCTCTGTGTATGTATACACACTTCTCTCTCTCTCTCTGTATGTATACACACTTCTTTCTCTCTCTGTATGTATACACACTTCTCTCTCTCTGTATGTATACACACTTCTGTCTCTCTCTCTCTCTGTATGTATACACACTTCTCTCTCTCTCTGTATGTATACACACTTCTCTCTCTCTCTCTGTATGTATACACACTTCTCTCTCTCTCTGTATGTATACATACTCCTCTCTCTCTGTATGTATACACACTTCTCTCTCTCTGTATGTATACACACTTCTCTTTCTCTCTGTATGTATACATACTTCTCTCTCTCTGTATGTATACATACTTGTCTCTCTCTGTATGTATACACACTTCTCTCTCTCTGTATGTATACACACTTCTCTTTCTCTCTGTATGTATACACAATTCTCTTTCTCTCTGTATGTATACACACTTCTCTCTCTCTCTGTATGTATACACACTTCTCTCTCTCTCTGTATGTATACACACTTCTCTCTCTCTCTCTGTATGTATACACACTTCTCTCTCTCTGTATGTATACACACTTCTCTTTCTCTCTGTATGTATACATACTTCTCTCTCTCTGTATGTATACACACTTCTCTTTCTCTCTGTATGTATACATACTTCTCTCTCTCTGTATGTATACACACTTCTCTCTCTCTCTCTCTCTCTGTATGTATACACACTTCTCTCTCTCTCTGTATGTATACACACTTCTCTCTCTCTGTATGTATACACACTTCTCTCTCTCTGTATGTATACACACTTCTCTCTCTCTCTGTATGTATACACACTTCTCTCTCTCTCTCTGTATGTATATACACTTCTCTCTCTCTCTCTCTGTATGTATACACACTTCTCTCTCTCTCTGTATGTATACACACTTCTCTCTCTCTGTATGTATACACACTTCTCTTTCTCTCTGTATGTATACACACTTCTCTCTCTCTCTGTATGTATACACACTTCTCTCTCTCTGTATGTGTACACACGTCTCTCTCTCTCTGTATGTGTACACACTTCTCTCTCTGTATGTATACACACTTCTCTCTCTCTCTGTATGTATACACACTTCTCTCTCTCTCTCTTTCTCTCTGTATGTATACACACTTCTCTCTCTCTCTGTATGTGTACACACTTCTCCTTCTCTCTGTATGTATACACACTTCTCTCTCTCAGTATGTATACACACTTCTCTCTCTCTGTATGTATACACACTTCTCTCTCTCTCTCTCTCTCTCTCTGTATGTATACACACGTCTCTCTCTGTATGTATACACACTTCTCTCTCTCTCTCTCTCTGTATGTATACACACTTCTCTCTCTGTATGTATACATACTTCTCTCTCTCTGTATGTATACACACTTCTCTCTCTCTGTATGTATACAGTCTTCTCTCTCTCTCTGTATGTATACACACTTCTCTCTCTCTCTCTCTGTATGTATACACACTTCTCTCTCTGTATGTATACACACTTCTCTCTCTCTGTATGTATACACACTTTCTCTCTCTCTGTATGTATACATACTTTCTCTCTCTCTGTATGTATACATACTTCTCTCTCTCTGTATGTATACATACTTCTCTCTCTCTGTATGTATACATACTTCTCTCTCTCTGTATGTATACACACTCTCTCTCTCTGTATGTATACACACTTCTCTCTCTCTGTATGTATACACACTTCTCTCTCTCTCTCTCTGTATGTATACACACTTCTCTCTCTCTCTCTGTATGTATACACACTTCTCTCTCTCTGTATGTATACACACTTCTCTCTCTCTGTATGTATACACACTTCTCTCCCTCTGTATGTATACATACTTCTCTCTCTCTGTATGTATACATACTTCTCTCTCTGTATGTATACGACTTACAAATTCTCTCTCTCTCTCTCTCTCTGTATGTATACACACTTCTCTCTCTCTGTATGTATACACACTTCTCTCTCTCTCTGTATGTATACACACTTCTCTCTCTCTCTGTATGTATACACACTTCTCTCTCTCTCTGTATGTATACACACTTCTCTCTCTCTGTATGTATACACAGTTCTCCCTCTCTCTGTATGTATACACACTTCTCTCTCTCTCTCTCTGTATGTATACACACTTCTCTCTCTCTGTATGTGTACACACTTCTCTCTCTCTGTATGTGTACACACTTCTCTCTCTCTGTATGTATACACACTTCTCTCTCTCTCTGTATGTATACACACTTCTCTCTCTCTTTCTCTCTGTATGTATACACACTTCTCTCTCTCTGTATGTATACACACTTCTCTCTCTCTGTATGTATACACACTTCTCTCTCTCTGTATGTATACATACTTCTCTCTCTGTGTATGTATACACACTTCTCTCTCTGTATGTATACATACTTCTCTCTCTCTGTATGTATACACACTTCTCTCTCTGTATGTATACACACTTCTCTCTCTCTCTCTCTGTATGTATACACACTTCTCTCTCTCTCTGTATGTATACACACTTCTCTCTCTCTCTCTGTATGTATACACACTTCTCTCTCTGTATGTATACACATTTCTCTCTCTCTGTATGTATACACATTTCTCTCTCTCTGTATGTATACACACTTCTCTCTCTCTGTATGTATACATACTTCTCTCTCTCTGTATGTATACACACTTCTCTCTCTGTATGTATACATACTTCTCTCTCTCTGTATGTATACACACTTCTCTCTCTGTATGTGTACACACTTCTCTCTCTGTATGTATACATACTTCTCTCTCTCTGTATGTATACGACTTACAAATTCTCTCTCTCTCTCTGTATGTATACACACTTCTCTCTCTCTGTATGTATACACAGTTCTCTCTCTCTCTGTATGTATACACACTTCTCTCTCTCTGTATGTATACACACTTCTCTCTCTGTATGTATACACACTTCTCTCTCTCTGTATGTATACATACTTCTCTCTCTCTGTATGTGTACACACTTCTCTCTCTCTGTATGTGTACACACTTCTCTCTCTGTATATATACACACTTCTCTCTCTCTGTATGTATACACACTTCTCTCTCTGTATGTATACACAGTTCTCTCTCTCTCTGTATGTATACACACTTCTCTCTCTCTGTATGTATACACAGTTCTCTCTCTCTCTGTATGTATACACACTTCTCTCTCTCTGTATGTATACACACTTCTCTCTCTGTATGTATACACACTTCTCTCTCTCTGTATGTATACATACTTCTCTCTCTCTGTATGTGTACACACTTCTCTCTCTCTGTATGTGTACACACTTCTCTCTCTGTATATATACACACTTCTCTCTCTCTGTATGTATACACACTTCTCTCTCTCTGTATGTATACACACTTCTCTCTCTGTATATATACACACTTCTCTCTCTCTGTATGTATACATACTTCTCTCTCTCTATGTATACATACTTCTCTCTCTCTGTATGTGTACACACTTCTCTCTCTCTGTATGTATACACACTTCTCTCTCTCTGTATGTATACATACTTCTCTCTCTCTGTATGTATACACACTTCTCTCTCTGTATGTATACACACTTCTCTCTCTGTATGTATACACACTTCTCTCTCTGTATGTATACACACTTCTCTCTCTCTGTATGTATACATACTTCTCTCTCTCTGTATGTATACACACTTCATAAATGTCAAAGGCTTTTATTGACCTTTTTTTAAGTTGATGCAAAGTGTCAATATTTGCAGTGTTGACCCTTCTTTTTCAAGACCTCTGCAATCCGCCCTGGCATGCTGTCAGGTAACTTCTGGGCCTGACTGATGTCAGTCCATTCTTGCATAATCAATGCTTGAAGTTTGTCAGAATTTGTGGGTTTTTGTTTGTCCACCCGCCTCTTTAGGATTGACCACAAATTCTCAATGTGATTAAGGTCTGTGGGGTTTCCTAGCCATGGACCCAAAATATCGATGTTTTGTTCCCCGAGCCACTTAGTTATTACTTTTGACCTTATGGCAAGGGTGTCACGTTCTGACCTTAGTTCCTTTGTTTTTGTCTTTGTTTTAGTATGGTCAGGGTGTGAGTTGGGGTGGGTAGTCTATGTTTGTTTTTCTATGTTGGTTTTTGAGTTCGGCCTAGTATGGTTCTCAATCAGAGGCAGCTGTCATTAGTTGTCTCTGATTGAGAATCATACTTAGGTAGCCTGGGTTTCACTTTTGGTTTGTGGGTGTTTGTTTCCGTGTGAGTGTTTGGGCCACACGGTACTGTTTCGGTTTTGGTAAATTCACGTTGTCATTAATTGTTTAGTGTTCTGAGTTTTAATTAAACATCATCATGAACACTTACCACGCTGCGCTTTGGTCCTCCTCTCTTTCTCCCGACGACAACCCTTACAAGGGGCTCCATCATGCTGGAAAAGGCATTGTTCATCACCAAACTGTTCCTGGGTGGTTGGGAGAAGTTGCTCTCGGAGGATGTGTTGGTTCCATTCTTTATTCATGGCTGTGTTCTTAGGCAAAATTGAGCCCACTCCCTTGGCTGAGAAGCAACCCCACACATGAATAGTCTCAGGATGCTTTACTGTTGGCATGACACAGGACTGATGGTAGCGCTCACCTTGTCTTCTCCGGACAAGCTTTTTTCCGGATGCCTCAAACAATCGGAAAGGGGATTCATCAGAGAAAATGACTTTATCCCAGTCCTCAGCAGTCCAATCCCTGTACATTTTGCAGAATATCAGTCTGTCCCTGATGTTTTTCCTGGAGAGAAGTGGCTTCTTTGCTACCCTTCTTGACACCAGGCCATCCTCCAAAAATCTTTGCCTCACTGTGCGTGCAAATGCACTCACACCTGCCTGCTGCCATTTCTGAGCAAGCTCTGTACTGGTGGTGCCCCGATCCCGCAGCTGAATCAACATTAGGAGACGGTCCTGGTGCTTGCTGGACTTTCTTGGGCGCCCTGAAGCCTTCTTCACAACAATTGAACCGCTATCCTGGAAGTTCTTGATGATCTGATAAATGGTTGATTTAGGTGCAATCTTACTGGCAGCAATATCCTTGCCTGTAAAGCCCTTTTTGTGCAAAGCAATGATGACGGCACGTGTTTCCTTGCAGGTAACCATGATTGATAGAGGAAGGACAATGATTCCAAGCACCACCCTTCTTTTGAAGCTTCCAGTCTGTTATTCAAACTCAATCAGCATGACAGAGTGATCTCCAGCCTTGTCCTCGTCAACACTCACACCTGTGTTAACGAGAGAATCACTGACATGATGTCAGCTGGTCCTTTTGTGGCAGGGCTGAAATGCAGTGGAAATGTTTGGGGGGATTTAGTTCATTTGCATGGCAAAGAGGGACTTTGCAATTAATTCATCTGATCACTCTTCATAACATTCTGGAGTATATGCAAATTGCCATCATACAAACTGAGGTAGCAGACTTTGGGAAAATTAATATTTGTGTCATCCTCAACTGTATACACACTTATCTCTGTTTTTGCTGTAGAACTGCAAGCCTGCATTAACATTTCAGCCCCAGTTATAATGCACACCTCTAAGTCACATCACACTCAGCTCACAGTCGTCTTCCTGAAAGACAAATTCCTGCCCAAGGATGCCAAGATTTTCATGCATCTGCATCTTTTTCCCCTGCCTGCCTGGCTTCCTGTGTCCCAAATGGCACCCTATATAGTGCACTACATTTTATTTTATTTTTTACCAGGGCTCATAGGTAGTGCAATATATAGGGAGAAGGGTGCCATTTGGGACACATCCTGTGTGTTTAATTTTATATATATTTTTTTAACCCATTTTTCTCCCCAATTCCGTGGTATCCAATTGGTAGTTACGGTCTTGACTCATCGCTGCAACTCCCGTACGGACTCGGGAGAGGTGAAGGTCGAGAGACGTGCGTCCCCTGAAACACAACCAAACCAAGCCGCACTGCTTCTTGACACACTGCTCGCTTAACCCGGAAACCAGCCGCACCAATGTGTCGGAGGAAACACCGTACACCTGGCGACCGTGTCAGCATGCACTGCGCCCGGCCCGCCACAGGAGTCGCTAGAACTTGATTCGACAAGGACATCCCTGCCGGCCAAACCCTCCTCTAACCCGGACGATGCTGGGCCAGTTGTGCGCCGCCCCATGGGTCTCCCGGTCGCTGGAGGCCCCAGCCTGTGTGGTTCTGTATGATCTCCGAGCTGGAGTCATGTGATCCTGGATCAGTGTTGAAACCAACCCAGCTGTCGGCCTCCTTTCTGGCTCACTGCTGCAGATTAATGTCCCAGAAATAGGCCTCCATCTACTGTCCCCTGGATGGAGGGAAGGAAGGAGAGACAGAGAGGGAGATGGGTGGAGGAAGAGACAGAGCCCTGGAGCTTGTCTCTAAGAGTTTGGAGCAGCTCTGTAGAAATGATCATTCTGCAAGCAGCATAATGTGGAGGTGTTTGGACCAGGACCTCCAAGTCTCAGAGTGCGTCCCAAATACATGGAGTACTTTGGTCAAATACATGGAGTACTTTGGTCAAAAGTAGTGCACTATTGCCATCTGGGATGCAGCGTTGGTCTCATGCCCTGGCCAGCCTTGGTGCCCAGTGCTCTGCTCTGGGACACATAACACTCACACTCATATGACATTCTAACTATTGATTAGCCCAGTAGTCTCGGCCGGTTGACCTTGACAATAGCACTTTGGTCAGAGTTAATTGGCAGGCTGTGATAAAGTGTATCTGATTGGTATGTTAAATGCCTTGACAGAGTTGACGTCCTAATACATGGTTTGTCCCTACATCTCTTATTACTCAGCGATCTTACGTGGAGTTAGAGCTTCTCATCCAACACAGGAGTGCATTTGATGCTGTTATTAATTAGAGAAAGAGTGACAAGAAAATCACTATGAGACATTGTGCCCCCAGATGATACCGACAGCCCCAATCTGGGGGTCCGACTCATGGACTATGTATTTTGGTATGTAGTACTGTCAACGTAGTGGGCTGGTGTTGTATCTGCCGAAGGTCTAGCTGGTATTTGAATGTGTTTCTTGTGTGGGAGGTCATTGGCAGCCCTGTCAGCTTCGTGATACTCCTTTAATTGTTTCTTCTTCTCCCAAGGGAAGGAATCAGTAAAAACTCTGTTCTACTTCTTTTCAGAAATTGTGGACCACATAGAAAGACTCCAAGTGCTGAGAGAAATAGTGAGGAAGTTCCCTGCCGTGAACTACGAGGTGTTTAAATACGTCATCACTCACCTGAACAGGTAAGAGACAACTCTGTGACCCTAGATCAGAAACAGTCTCAGGCCTTCAGCTGACTGATACTGGGTGCAATTTGAAGTATGTCTGAAGTAAGCTGCAAAGTATACATGATGTTTGTTATGTGACCGTAGTCATAGAAACAAGCATGTCATACAGTTGTGTAGTTGGACCGGGCCGTGTTCAGTAGGGAGAAAACGTAGTGATACATGGAGATGCTACATGAACATAATTCAGTTCTGTTGTGATATACACGGAGTGTACAAACATTAAGAGCACCTGCTCTTTCCATGACAGAGACGGACCAGTTGAAAGCTTTGATCCCTTATTGATGTCACTTGTTAAATCCACTTCAATCAGTGCAGATGAAGGGGAGGAGACGGGTTAAAGAAGGATTTTTAAGCCTTAAGACAATTGAGATGAGGGTGAATGGGCAAGACAAAATATTTAAGTGCCTTTGAACAGGGTATGGTAGTAGGTGCCAGGCGCACCGGTTTGTGTCAAGAATGCAACTCAATATTAGGAAGGTATATTTAGTGTACAGCTACTGTTCTGGAGACCAGAGTTATCTGCACTCCCCTCTAATTGAGTACCGGATTCTTTATTTTTTTAAATAAAGTACAAAATAAGTATGGTTGGAATAAATCAGGGAAATTGTGTGTTTCCCCAGGGTGAGCCAGCAGAGTAAGACCACCTTGATGACAGCCGACAATCTATCCATCTGCTTCTGGCCCACACTGATGCGTCCCGACTTTGAGAACAAGGACACCCTCTCCACCACCAAGCTCAACCAGTCTGTCATTGAGTCCTTCATCCAGCAGAGCCACTACTTCTTCTACAGCGGAGACATCCAGGAGAGCTCCAGCACCGAGAGCACCCCACCACCCCACCACTGTCACAGCATGGTGGAGGCCCTGAGGCCCCTGCAGCTGCCCCCTCCTCTTCAGCCCCAGCAGATCCAGCACAGTATGTCCCTGCAGCCTGAACCACTCATATAGACCCAGGTGGGGTAGGGGTAAGGCTGGGCTAGTGGGGGGACATAGGGTGATGTGTCCTCCTTTCCCCTCCCTTTGGTGTCCCTGCAGCCTGAACCACTCATATAGACCCAGGTGGGGTAGGCTGGGGTGGGGGCTGGGCTAGTGGGGGGACATAGGGTGATGTGTCCTCCTTTCCCCTCCCTTTGGTGTCCCTGCAGCCTGAACCACTCATATAGACCCAGGTGGGGTAGGGGTAAGGCTGGGCTAGTGGGGGGACATAGGGTGATGTGTCCTCCTTTCCCCTCCCTTTTGGTGTCCCTGCAGCCTGAACCACTCATATAGACCCAGGTGGGGTAGGGGTAAGGCTGGGCTAGTGGGGGGACATAGGGTGATGTGTCCTCCTTTCCCCTCCCTTTGGTGTCCCTGCAGCCTGAATCACTCATATAGACCCAGGTGGGGTAGGGGTAAGGCTGGGCTAGTGGGGGGACATAGGGTGATGTGTCCTCCTTTCCCCTCCCTTTGGTGTCCCTCTGACTGCAAAACAACAACATTACTAAATTATCAACTTTGTTTTCTGCTCCCCTTTCTGGGCGACTGACTGGATTCAGGGGTGGCTGACTGGATTCAGGGGTGACTGACTGGATTCAGGGGTGACTGACTGGATTCAGGGGTGACTGACTGGATTCAGGGGTGACTGACTCTCCCCCAGGAACAAAACACAACATCAAAACAAATGCATTTTTCTTCATTCAGTGCTGTACAGTAATACACAGTAATAAAGATGCTGTATGCCTCCAGCAGACGGACAAAAACATGCGATGCAAAAATGATTTGCTAAATTCTACAACACCTTGCAAAATATAAGGAAAATATATTTATACTAGTTGTGTTTAGTTTTTTTAAACCCTTTATTCATTCAAGTGAACTTGACGTTAGATGAGGCATCATCTGTTATGATACTTCTACCAGCGTAGACATTCTTCTGCTTGTTTATTTTTGTATGATTTGGCGATGATGATGGATTCTTGTATTTTTACCAGTATGATTTACATTTTTATCTGAACGGTTTGAGGGACAGAAAGACAGTGAACGTTGGCAGGCTTTGTCTCTACCTGCTCCCAACGCCTCGCACTGTTTGGGAGGGAGGGGACTCTACGTGAAAGACTGATGCTGTACTGCACCAGACCGGGACATAAGACAGCCAGACTGGCCTCCTATTGGAGCAGAACTCATGCAATTCCTGAAGCTTATGAAGGAAGCATCCCACTACTAGAACCCTACTGGCACATCTCTGTGTTAACTCTGAAATGAACTCATTGCAAAGCAGTCTCGGTCTCTCTTGTTTTGTTTCATTGATGAAATGTCTTGGCGGTCTTGATACTCACCAATAAGAGCCCTTTGTTTTCCTCTGTTTGTTCAACTAAATTTGCATGTATTTTTTTGCCTCCAAAAAATGAACAATTTAAAAAAAGACTGAATTTACAACTCAATATTAACCGCTTTCATTCAGATGATATTTTTTTATCTAACTTGATTGAGGGAACATTGAAACAGGGCTGAAATTGTATCTATTGTTCATTCATTCTTTTTGCAATGCAAGTTAACTCTTAATATCATATTTTGGTTATCTGTCTAATTGTTTCCCTTAAATAGAGGGGGGAAAATTATACATAAGTGTATGTATATACATATGTGTATATGTATATATATATATATATATATATATATGTATGTGTGTGTAGGTATATATATATATATATATATATATATATATTTATCAGCAGATAAGATTATTATTATTAGCAAAATACCATGGGGTACTGAAATTCTGTATAATCTTGTAAAACCTACTATAATCAGATTTATTTGTGGTATGATGTACAAAAATGTTTGGGCTAGATGAATTGACTGTGTACTTAATGCCATTCATCTTATGAATAAAGAACCATTGCTTCTTTGTAAATGGTACGGAATTCTGTTTTGCTGTAAGTAAAAGATGCTGCTTAGAAAGTTCTGGAAAGGAAAAGTGTAAGTAGAGGGAGAGAGGAGCTTGTTGGGATGAAGGGGGAAACAGATTGACAGATCGAAGACATTTTTAAGACTCAAGACTATGTTTGTGACTTAAATGGCACCCTATTCCCTACGTAGTTCACTACATTTCACCAGAGCCCTATGGATCCTGGTCAAAATAAGTGCACTATATAGGGAATAGGATGCCAGTTCAGACAACCTATTATTGATATTTGTCTCTCTATTTGTAACATGTTCTCTCCGCGCTTCGGTCTGCAGGTCTGCAGGTTGTATAACTTTTTCAGGTTGTATAACTTTTTCATTACATTTCATTATAGTACAACGGTCTGATTTGTCTAATCTTAGCAATTTCCTCTTAGCTAGCTACATAGTCGTCGTTGTATCAAAGATAATTGCGTAATTATCGTATTTCGTCGTCTCCTATCTGTCGTCTCCTATCTGTCCAACACGTTCACCGTCTACCGTAGCACTGTAGTAACTATCACACTCAACTGAACGTCTTGATTAGTGTAGTGTTAGCTAGCTACATAGCTAGCTACATAGTTGTCTTTGCTGTCTTCGTATCCAAGATAATTGTGTAGCTTAGAGTGTGGAGTCTTAGAGTGATAATTGCGTTATTATCGTATTTCGTCGCCCTCCTATCTGCCTAGCAGCTAGCCAGCTAGCATACGTTTCACCGTAGCACCGTAGTAACTATCACACTCAACTGAACGACTTGATTAGTGTAGTGTTAGCTAGTAACTATCACACTCAAGTCTGAACGACTTGATTAGTGTCAGTGTTAGCACTGTAGTAACTATCACACTAGCTTGATTAGTGTAGTATTAGATAGCTACATAGTTGTCTTTGCTGTCTTCGTATCCAAGATAATTGTGTAGTTTAGAGTGTGTAGTCTTAGAGTGATTATCTTAATTCACCGAGGTTAGCTAGCCAGCTATTTTGTCGTCTTTAACGTAGGAGACACTCCTAGCTAGCCAATAGCCAGCCAACGTCTACTGAATAGAACTTTCGCATTCGGTCGCATTCCGCGTCGCTCCACAGGTAGTATCACTTTTTCATTTCATTTCATTACAGTCCCAACGGTGTGATTTGTTTGATCGTAGCTAGCTACATAGCTAGCTACATAGCCGTCTTTGTTTCAAAGATAATTGTGTATAGAGCGATTTTCTAGGTTAGCTAGCCAGCTATTGTCGTTCTCCTAACGCAACGTAACGTAACCAACACTGCTAGCTAGCCAGCTAGCTCCCGATAAGCAGCATTGTAGAAACTTCACACTCAACGGTACGACTTGATTAGGGTAGTGTCAACAACGCAGCTAGCCTACCCCAGCAGTACTCTATCATTTTAATCATTTTAGTCAATTAGATTCTTGCTACGTAAGTTTTTAACTTTCTGAACATTCGAGACGTGTAGTCCACTTGTCATTCCAATCTCCTCTGCATTAGCGTAGCCTCTTCTCTAGCCTGTCAACTATGTGTCTGTCTATCCCTGTTCTCTCCTCTCTGCACAGACCATACAAACGCTCCACACCGCATGGCCGCAGCCACCTAATCTGGTGGTCCCAGCGCGCACGACCCACGTGGAGTTCCAGGTCTCCGGTAGCCTCTGGAACTGCCGATCTGCGGCCAACAAGGCAGAGTTCATCTCAGCCTATGCCTCCCTCCAGTCCCTCGACTTCTTGGCTCTGACGGAAACATGGATCACCACAGACAACACCGCTACTCCTACTGCTCTCTCTTCGTCCGCCCACGTGCTCTCGCACACCCCGAGAGCTTCTGGTCAGCGGGGTGGTGGCACCGGGATCCTCATCTCTCCCAAGTGGTCATTCTCTCTTTCTCCCCTTACCCATCTGTCTATCGCCTCCTTTGAATTCCATGCTGTCACAGTTACCAGCCCTTTCAAGCTTAACATCCTTATCATTTATCGCCCTCCAGGTTCCTCGGAGAGTTCATCAATGAGCTTGATGCCTTGATAAGCTCCTTTCCTGAGGACGGCTCACCTCTCACAGTTCTGGGCGACTTTAACCTCCCCACGTCTACCTTTGACTCATTCCTCTCTGCCTCCTTCTTTCCACTCCTCTCCTCTTTTGACCTCACCCTCTCACCTTCCCCCTACTCACAAGGCAGGCAATACGCTCGACCTCATCTTTACTAGATGCTGTTCCTCCACTAACCTCATTGCAACTCCCTCCAAGTCTCCGACCACTACCTTGTATCCTTTTCCCTCTCGCTCTCATCCAACACTTCCCACACTGCCCCTACTCGGATGGTATCGCGCCGTCCCAACCTTCGCTCTCTCTCCCCCGCTACTCTCTCCTCTTCCATCCTATCATCTCTTCCCTCTGCTCAAACCTTCTCCAACCTATCTCCTGATTCTGCCTCCTCAACCCTCCTCTCCTCCCTTTCTGCATCCTTTGACTCTCTATGTCCCCTATCCTCCAGGCCGGCTCGGTCCTCCCCTCCCGCTCCGTGGCTCGACGACTCATTGCGAGCTCACAGAACAGGGCTCCGGGCAGCCGAGCGGAAATGGAGGAAAACTCGCCTCCCTGCGGACCTGACATCCTTTCACTCCCTCCTCTCTACATTTTCCTCTTCTCTCTCTGCTGCTAAAGCCACTTTCTACCACTCTAAATTCCAAGCATCTGCCTCTAACCCTAGGAAGCTCTTTGCCACCTTCTCCTCCCTCTTGAATCCTCCCCCCTCCCCCCTCCTCCCTCTCTGCAGATGACTTCGTCAACCATTTTGAAAAGAAGGTCGACGACATCCGATCCTCGTTTGCTAAGTCAAACGACACCGCTGGTTCTGCTCACACTGCCCTACCCTGTGCTCTGACCTCTTTCTCCCCTCTCTCTCCAGATGACATCTCGCGTCTTGTGACGGCCGGCCGCCCAACAACCTGCCCGCTTGACCCTATCCCCTCCTCTCTTCTCCAGACCATCTCCGGTGACCTTCTCCCTTACCTCACCTCGCTCATCAACTCATCCCTGACCGCTGGCTACGTCCCTCCCGTCTTCAAGAGAGCGAGAGTTGCACCCCCTTCTGAAAAAAAAACCTACACTCGATCCCTCCGATGTCAACAACTACAGACCAGTATCCCTTCTTTCTTTTCTCTCCAAAACTCTTGAACGTGCCGTCCTTGGCCAGCTCTCCCGCTATCTCTCTCAGAATGACCTTCTTGATCCAAATCAGTCAGGTTTCAAGACTAGTCATTCAACTGAGACTGCTCTTCTCTGTATCACGGAGGCGCTCCGCACTGCTAAAGCTAACTCTCTCTCCTCTGCTCTCATCCTTCTAGACCTATCGGCTGCCTTCGATACTGTGAACCATCAGATCCTCCTCTCCACCCTCTCCGAGTTGGGCATCCGGCGCGGCCCACGCTTGGATTGCGTCCTACCTGACAGGTCGCTCCTACCAGGTGGCGTGGCGAGAATCCGTCTCCTCACCACGTGCTCTCACCACTGGTGTCCCCAGGGCTCTGTTCTAGGCCCTCTCCTATTCTCGCTATACACCAAGTCACTTGGCTCTGTCATAACCTCACATGGTCTCTCCTATCATTGCTATGCAGACGACACACAATTAATTTTCTCCTTTCCCCCTTCTGACGACCAGGTGGCGAATCGCATCTCTGCATGTCTGGCAGACATATCAGTGTGGATGACGGATCATCACCTCAAGCTGAACCTCGGCAAGACGGAGCTGCTCTTCCTCCCGGGAAGGACTGCCCATTCCATGATCTCGCCATCACGGTTGACAACTCCATTGTGTCCTCGTCCCAGAGCGCTAAGAACCTTGGCGTGATCCTGGACAACACCCTGTCGTTCTCAAATAACATCAAGGCGGTGGCCCGTTCCTGTAGGTTCATGCTCTACAACATCCGCAGAGTACGACCCTGCCTCACACAGGAAGCGGCGCAGGTCCTAATCCAGGCACTTGTCATCTCCCGTCTGGATTACTGCAACTCGCTGTTGGCTGGGCTCCTGCCTGTGCCATTAAACCCCTACAACTCATCCAGAACGCCGCAGCCCGTCTGGTGTTCAACCTTCCCAAGTTCTCTCACGTCACCCCGCTCCTCCGCTCTCTCCACTGGCTTCCAGTTGAAGCTCGCATCCGCTACAAGACCATGGTGCTTGCCTACGGAGCTGTGAGGGAACGGCACCTCACTACCTCCAGGCTCTGATCAGGCCCTACACCCAAACAAGGGCACTGCGTTCATCCACCTCTGGCCTGCTCGCCTCCCTACCACTGAGGAAGTACAGTTCCCGCTCAGCCCAGTCAAAACTGTTCGCTGCTCTGGCCCCCCAATGGTGGAACAAACTCCCTCACGACGCCAGGACAGCGGAGTCAATCACCACCTTCCGGAGACACCTGAAACCCCACCTCTTTAAGGAATACCTAGGATAGGATAAAGTAATCCTTCTCCCCCCTTAAAAGACCTAGATGCACTATTGTAAAGTGGCTGTTCCACTGGATGTCATAAGGTGAAAGCACCAATTTGTAAGTCGCTCTGGATAAGAGCGTCTGCTAAATGACTTAAATGTAAATGTAATAGAGACACTCCAGATAATGTGGTGGAAGGGGAGAAAGGAGTGTGCAGCTGCTAGATAGAATATACCTTTTGTGTAGTTTCAATAAAACACAACCGTATTTTATTCATAAGATCTGCCTCATTCAAGCCGGTGTACAAACTCTTAAAATTTTAACATCTGCTATGTATTATAGGAAATAAATGATTTTGAGAAAGAAAGAAAAATTGAGTTTGGTTTACTCCATAATTTTTTCATAATAACGTTTTTTTATTTTTTATTTTCTCCAAGCTTGAGTCTAAATGGTGTTGAAATATGCTCTCGTTTCTTATACAGCTGGGAATATGATTACAGGGTTTAGTCATTGTTGGACTGCATTGACATCAGTGGAGGCAGGTGGGAGGAGCAATATGAGGATCGGCTCATTGCAATGGCTGGAATGGAATTAATGGAATGATATCAAACACAAAAAACATGGAAACATGTTTGACTCTGTTCCATTCATACCATCCCAGCCATTACAATGAGCCTGTCCTCCTATAGCTCCTCCTAGCAGCCTCCTCTGATTGTCATGGTGTAGTATGAAAGTAAAAGAGTAGCTAAAGAGCAATACAACACAATCAACATTTCATGTGACAGGACTAGAACCTATTTGTCACATGAATGAATTATTTAAGCTCATATCTGCTTGAAACCTAAATTACAGGATCTGCACTAGTTTCGAGAACAGTTTGTTCAGTTCAATTAATTCGATGTCCCAGTCACACAACCCCCCTCAGGCGAGAAGTGATGAAAGTACACCACCTGGTGGGGAAACATGTCCTAGCCACAACATGAAAATATTTATTTTTATATTCATAAAAATGTATTGCAGCCTGGCCTGCTCATGTTTGTAGAACATTTTTTTAAATTTTCTTTCAGTTTTTTTTTTTTTCAAAATGTGTAATCATATTTGCACAGACATATAATATATTATTTAAATGTCTGTATTTCAATAGAATTGTCCTCAGAAATATGCCCCAAAAGGAAAAGTCTAGTGCTATCCGGGATCGTTTGAACCCTGCCCTAACCTTAAACCATTAGATTAGATAAGCCACTTCAATTCAGTGACGTCAGAGTTGGGACGTCACAAGGATCCCGCATAGCAAGGACCAAAATAAAAATACTCTAACATCTGTTGTAATCTTGTCTTTCCTCCTGGTAAACATATGGAATGGTAATCGGAGACCAGTCAGAGGATACTCGGGTACAGGTGAAGATGGTTGATACAAAAGGTTACAATTAGCCTCAAGGGTAGGTATTCAGATAGCCCTATTTGGAAAAAGACCAAGTCCATATTATGGCAAGACCAGCTCAAATAAGCAAAGAGAACTGACAGTCCATCATGACTTTAAGACATGATGGTCAGTCAATCCAGAAAGTAAGAACTTTGAACGTTTCTCCAAGTCCAGTCCAAAAAACCATCAAGCGCTATGATGAAACTGGCTCTCTTGAGGACCGCCACAGGAAAGGAAGACCCAGAGTTACCTCTGCTGCAGAGGATAAGTTCATTAGAGTTAACCGCCTCAGATTGCGGCCTAAATAAATGCTTCACGCAATTCAAGTAACAGACACATCTGAACATCAACTGTTCAGAGGAGACTGCATAAATCAGGCCTCAGAAGAAGAGACTTGCTTGGGCCATGAAACACAAGCAATGAACATTAGACCGGTGGAAATCTGTCCTTTGGTCTGATGAGTCCAAATTTGAGAATTTTGGTTCCAACCGCCGTGTCTTTGTGAGACGCAGAGTAGGTGAACGAATGATCGCCTCATGTGTGAACACTACGTGAAACATGGAGGTGGTGTGATGGTGCTTTGCTGGTGACACTGTAGGTGATTTTTTAGAATAAAGGCCCACTTAACCAGCATGGCTACCACAGCATTCTGCAGCAATACGCCATCCCATCTGGTTTGCGCTTAGTGGGACTATCATTTGTTTTTCAACAGGACAATGACCCAACACACCTCCAGGCTATGTAAGGGTTATTTGACCAAATGACCTGGTCTCCACAATCACCCGACCTCAACCCAATTGAGATGATTTGGGATGAATTGGACCACAGAGTGAATGAAAAGCAGCCAACAAGTGCTCAGCATATGTGGGAACTCCAGGTGAAGCTGGTTGAGAGAATACCAGGAGTGTGCAAAGCTGTCAAGGCAAAGGGTGGCTACTTTGAAGTATCTAAAATATATTTTGATTTGTTTAACACTTTTTTGCTTACTACATGATTCTATGTGTGTTATTTCATAGTTTATTCTACAATGTAGAAAATAGTAAAAAATAAAGAAAAACCCTTGTGACTGGTACTGTGTGTGTGTGTGTATATATATATATATTCATAATTGAAAAAATATATAAACTCAAAGTGTTGGTACCATGTTCCATGAGCTGAAATAAAAGTTCCCAGAAACTTTTCTCGCAAATGTTTCTCACAAATTTGTTTAAATCCCAGTTAGTGAGCATTTCTCCTTCACCAAGATAATCCATCCACCTAACAGGCATGGCATATCAAGAAACTGATTAAACAGCATGATCATTACACAGGTGCACCTTGTGCTGGGGACAATAAGATACCACTAAAATTTGCAATTTTGTCACAACCCAATGCCACAGATGTGAGGGAGCGTGCAATTGTTATGACTGCAGAAATGTCCACCAGAGAATTCAATGTTTATTTCTCTACCATAAGTTATTTTAGAGAATTTGGCAGTACCTCCAACCGGCCTCACAACCGCAGACCACGCCAGCCCAGGACCTCCACATCAGGCTTCTTCACCTGCGGTATCATCCGAGACCAGCTACCCGGACAGTTGATGAAACAGGAGTATTTCTGTCTGTAATAAAGCCCTTTTGTGGGGAAAAACTCATTCTGATTGGCTGAGCCTGGCTCCCCAGTGGGTGGGCCTGGCTTCCAAGTGGGGTGGTCCTGGGAAGGCATCGGCTCACCATGGCTGCTTCCCTGCCCAGTCATGTGAAATCCATAGATTAGGGCCAAATTAATTAATTTTTATTGATTGATTTCCTTATATGAAATGTAACTCAGTAAAATCTTTGAAATTGTTACATGTTGCATTTATATTTTTTCAGTATAGTTGCACGACCAGATAAATCTTAAAAAGGCACAGTATTTATTTATTCAGAGTGGTACATGCAATAACACATCTTCATTTATAGGATCCTTCCCACTATATAATTGATATGTCAAGTGATAAAATCCCAAGTTATCAATTCAAAGTTTATGTAAAAACTTGTCCTCATGAAAATGACAATTTATTAAATATTCTACAGCTGTAATGTCATCAAATAAAACCTTATATGGCACATTTTTACAACAATTCAAGGTGTTCAAAGTCATGCATTGACAGGCTTGTATCACTTAACATCCTTCCTCTTGGCAGGTCTCTATAGTTAACCAGAGGATTCTCTCTACCACATGAGTGTAGCCATGCAGCCTATTTGTGGTTCACAATATCTGCAGTATGGATATGGAATGTGATTGGAGGAAACCAGCCATGCCCAACAAGGTGCAGTCAGTGGAGGACCTGTGCCTGGCTCAAAGACTACAACATCTGCCGTGGAAAAGGAACAGTCTACGGGGCAGCTTCAGTGGAATGGCATGTCTCCTTGAACCTGAGCTAGAACAACCACTACCCTCCCTGCCATCCCTGTCTGTACCGGACATTGCTAAAAAAAGGAAGGGCACCTGGGGCAATCTGACATGGCGCTGTCGGTGGAGCAGCTGGAGGCTATGCGGCGCACCAACCCCAACTGGCACACCATGAGGAGAGGGAGGTTGACGGGCAGCAATTATGGAGCAGTGGTTAGGGCCAAGCGTGTTACTCCGTTGCTCCTAAAAAGTGTCCTCTGATCACAGTCGTTGGATGGGGTGGGTCTGTAAAGTGGGGCACAGATAACGAAGAGGAGGGCATCAAGGCATTAAAAATGGCTACAGGGATGGATGTGCAAGAGTCAGGACTTTGCGTCACAGGGTCTGTGATCCTGGGTGCCTCACCTTATGGTCTAGTGGACACCACAGCAGTGGTGAGGTCAAGTGTCCCTATGGTGCAAGGGACCGTACCATTGAAGAGACTGTGAAGTCGAAGGACGGAGGGCTTCTCCATGAAGACCATCCTCACTAGCACCAGGTCCAGTAAGGATGGTCAGCTCCACATCACTGGAAGGGACACCTGCTTCTTGGTTTTGTGGACCACTAAAGCCTCCCCATCCAGCGTGAAACTCAGACTCATAGTCCTCCTCCTGTCAGTACCTATTGTCAGGGAAGACAATGGTTCAAAAATATTACACATACAGTGCATGTGGAAAGTATTCAGACCCCTTGACTTTTTACACATTTTGTTACATTACAGCCTCATTCTAAAATTGATTAAATAGATTCCCCCCTCATCAATCTACACACAATACCCCATAATGACAAAGCAAAAATAGGTTTAGACATTTTTGCAAATTACAAAATAAAAAAACTGAAATATCACATTTACATTAGTATTCAGACCCTTTACTCAGTACTTTGTTGAAGCACTTTTGGCAGCGATTACAGCCTCAAGTCTTCTTGGGTATGACGCTACAAGCTTGGCAAACCTGATTTGGCGAGTTTCTCCTGCGTTGTCTGGGCTGTGTGCTTAGGGTCGTTATCCTGTTGGAAGGTGAACCTTCGCCCCAGTCTGTCCTGAATGCTCTGTAGCCACTGAAAAATATCCCCACAGCATGATGCTGCCACCACCACGTTTCACCGTAGGGATGTGTCAGGTTTCCTTCGGACGTGACACTTGTCATTCTGGCCAAAGAGTTCAATCTTGGTTTCATTAGACCAGAGAATGTTGTTTCTCATGGTCAGAGTCCTTTGGATGCCTTTTGAAAAACTCAAATCGGGTGCTGCAGAAATGTTTGTCCTTCTGGAAGGTTCTCCCATCTCCACAGAGGAACTCTGGATTTCTGTCAGAATGACCATCGGATTTTCCGTCACCTCCCTGACCAAGGCCCTTCTCCCCCGATTGCGCAGTTGGCTGGGCAGCCAGCTCTAGGAAGAGTCTAGGTGGTTCCAAACTTCTTCCATTTAAGAAGGATGGAGGCCCCTGTGTTCCTGGGAACCTAATGCTGCAGAAAGTTTTTGGTACCTATCCCCATATCTGTGCCTCGACACAATCAAGTCTTGGATGATCAATGGAAATGGGATGCACCTTACAGTAGCTCAATTTCGAGTCTCATAGCAAAGGTTCTGAATACTTATGTAAATAAGGTATTTCTCTATTATTTTTAATACATTTGCAAACATTTCTAAAAAACAGTTATCTTTGTCATTATGGGGTAGTGTGTGTAGATTGATGATGAAAAATAAATAATTTAATCAATTTTAGAATAACGCTGTAATTTAAAATGTGTAAAACGTTAAGGTGTCTGAATACTTTTCGAATGCGCTGTAGTTCACACCCACCCATTAGGCTCCATAATAGGTTATAATACATTCAAGTTTTGCTTGTATTTATATCTGTGAAATTCAAATGATTTCTTACTGTGTCTTACTTGCTGAAGGCCCTATTCATCCCTGCCTGTACATGACATTGAACAATGAATAAAGATCATACACAAACAATAGGCCACCCCACGAAACACTGGACGCTCACAAAAACAAATGCCCCACACACGGGGACTAAAACAGTCCAGCAAAACCCACGAACAGGAAAAAACACGTTCGTCTCAACCATGCACAAATGTCACAAAAACAATCCCGCACAAAGAACCGGCGGGCCGGCTGGCTAATAAAGCCCAACTAATCACCACAATACATAACAGGTGTAACCAATAAACAGACAAGGAGGGGGAGGAAAGAATCAGTGGCAGCTAGTAGGCCGGCGACGACGACTGCCGAGCGCCACCCGAACGGGAAGGGGGGCCACCTTTGGTAGGAGTCGTGACAGTATCCCCCCCTCTGACGCGCGGCTCCAGCAGCGCGCCGACACCGGCCTCAAGGTTGACCTGGAGGGCGAGGCGCAGGGCGATCCGGATGGAGGCGATGGAAATCCCTCAACGTTGACGGATCCAAAATGTCCCCAACCGGTACCCAGCACCTCTCCTCCGGACCGTACCCCTCCCAGTCCACAAGGTACTGCAAGCCCCTCACCCGGTGTCTCGAGTCCAGAATGGCCCGTATCGTGTACGCCAGGGACCCCTCGATATCCAGAGGGGGAGGAAGGACCTCCGGCACCTCACCGTCCTGCAGGGGACCAGCTACCAAAGTAATTACACCTTGCTTTAAGGAAGCCGGTAACTCCGGCGCCGACAGAGATGGCCGCCTCGCTTCGCGTTCCTAGGAAACTATGCAGTTTTTTGTTTTTTTTACGTGTTATTTCTTACATTAGTACCCCAGGTCATCTTAGGTTTCATTACATACAGTCGAGAAGAACTACTGAATATAAGATCAGCGTCAACTCACCATCAGTACGACCAAGAATATGATTTTCGCGACGCGGACCCTGTGTTCTGCCTTTCAACCAGGACAACGGAATGGATCCCATGCGGCGACCCCAAAAAACGACTCCGTAAAAGAGGGAAACGAGGCGGTCTTCTGGTCAGACTCCGGAGACGGGCACATCGTGCAGGACACCTACACCACCCGATGTTACAGGAAGGCCATAAAGATCATCAAGGACAACAACCACCCGAGCCACTGCCTGTTCACCCCGCTATCATCCAGAAGGCGAGGTCAGTACAGGTGCATCAAAGCTGGGACCGAGAGACTGAAAAACAGCTTCTATCTCAAGGCCATCAGACTGTTAAACAGCCACCACTAACATTGAGTGGCTGCTGCCAACACACTGACACTGACACTGACTCAACTCTAGCCACTTTAATAATGGGAATTGATGGGAAATGATGTAAAATATATCACTAGCCACTTTAAACAATGCTACCTAATATAATGTTACATACCCTACATTATTAATCTCATATGCATACGTATATACTGTACTCTATATCATCTACTGCATCCTTATGTAATACATGTATCACTAGCCACTTTAACTATGCCACTTTGTTTACATACTCATCTCATATGTATATACTGTACTCGATACCATCTACTGTATCTTGCCTATGCTGCTCTGTACCATCACTCATTCATATATCGTTATGTACATATTCTTTATCCCCTTACATTGTGTATAAGACAGTAGTTTTGGAATTGTTAGTTAGATTACTTGTTGGTTATTACTGCATTGTCGGAACTAGAAGCACAAGCATTTCGCTACACTCGCATTAACATCTGCTAACCATGTGTATGTGACAAATACAATTGGATTTGATTTGATTTGATTTACCACCAGCCTGAGGAGAGACACATGAAACGAGGGGTTAATACGATAATAGGAAAGGAGTTGTAATCGATAACACACCTCGTTTATTCTCCTCAGGACTTTGAAGGGCCCTACACACTGCGGCCCCAGCTTCCGGCAGGGCAAGCGGAGGGTTAGGTTTCGGGTCGAGAGCCAGACCCTGTCCCCCGGTACAAACACGGGGGCCTCACTGCGGTGGCGGTCAGCACTCCTCTTCTGCCGTCCACTGGCTAGTTGGAGGGATTCCTGGATGGCCCTCCAGGTCTCCTTGGAGCGCTGCACCCATTCCTCCACCGCAGGAGCCTCAGTCTGGCTCGGATGCCATGGTGGGGACACGTTAGTAGAGGAGTGGCGTAGTGAGTTCTGGGCCATCTCAGCCCAGGGGATGTATCTCGCCCACTCTCCAGGCCGGTCCTGGCAATACGACCTCAGAAACCTACACACCTCCTGGTTCACTCTCTCCACCTGCCCATTACTCTCGGGGTGATAACCGGAGGTCAGGCTGACCGAGACCCCCAGACGCTCCATGAACGCCCTCCATACCCGGGACGTGAATTGGGGACCCAGATCAGAGACGATGTCCTCCGGCACCCCGTAGTGACTGGGGTGTAGATCTGTGGGGGCTCATAAATGAAGGTTGAGGGAATAGAGTGGTGTCATTCCCAGAGACTCTGTATGTTGTTACAGGAGATAACTCGCAGCAGAGGTAGGACAGCTAACTGCACAATATAGGGACTATTATGAAGTTAAATGGAACATTACACATACCCAGATCATGGTGAAAGTAGCAGAGATAGTGTTGGCATTTCAGACAAGATTGTCAACTTTCAAGAAACCTGTGACTCAGAGTTTTGTTAGGTTGGATATTATTCCAACGTCATTAATCTCTTTCCCAATTTCAAACAGTCAGTGAACACTTGACAGATTCCATGCAGTAGTTACCAACAGCAGTCGCTGTAGGGACAGCACTTGAACGAGGCTATAGTTATGGGCCATGTTAGTAGTAGCAGGGGTTACTTTAGTAGCATTGTTGGGATAACATTAATGAGGACTAGTGCCACATGGCTTGGTAGATGGTAACTGGGAGACTGATGGGAGAATCGGGGGCTGTTATTCACGGCACAAATTAGTGATCTTGCCATAATGGGAGAGTCTATGTTGTCAGGAAATGACCCATGCATTGCAGCACACATGAGGCATATGAGGAGCAGGAGATAACCGAGGGCACGGGCTGAATTCTGGAGATTGTGTGTACATCAAGATACACCAGGCGGGGATGTTGGGACAGCGTTGGTCTGGTCCACACACAGTACTCCTTACAGCACCTTCTGCGGTAAAGACTGTCACGTCTCTCCGCGGTGGGTGCACACTTCTCACGTGAAGTAAGATCCAGCTGCTTAATGGGTGAGCTTGAAGATACCATGACAGAGGAAGCAGAGATAAAGAGAGAGAAAAAATACTAAATTCCACTGTAGACATACAGATGGTTGGGTCTGGGAGCCACTTTAACCACCATAGTTGGTTTGGTTGCTTAATTGGTTAATGCGTCATATAAAAGGGTAATTGTACTCTGGACAACAT
Organism: Oncorhynchus nerka; assembly: GCF_034236695.1. Classification (NCBI taxonomy): domain Eukaryota; kingdom Metazoa; phylum Chordata; class Actinopteri; order Salmoniformes; family Salmonidae; genus Oncorhynchus; species Oncorhynchus nerka. The sequence goes on from NC_088407.1 coordinate 71,809,774, forward strand.
TCTGAAGGAATTGATGTGAAACGTAATGTAGCGGTGATTAGGGCTACGCACTTGCCTATCAGGTGACATGCCTGTCAGGTGGCAATGGAGGAGATGGGGAACAAAGTGAAAATGACATGGCCTGGGTATACCTCTCGGAACCTGTTGCCGGGAAGGGGAAGACTGGGTGAAAGCATGAGAAGGCTTTTTAGGGCTTTCATTTTTGCCAAACTCCGTAGAAAAGTATCCTGGAGGCATAGAGTCAGGCAAAGAGAGAGTGGGAATTGTCATGCTATCAGACTTTGGGTTTTAATGCAAATATAATTATGCATAGCTTACCACATTGTTAATACTGTTTTGTTTTGTGTTTCTCGTTGCTTTTAAAGTCTTGTGCTATCACTCTCTCAGCAACCAGAAGGAGAAAGTTGAAATGGAAGAAGTCAACGGCTCAGTGTTCTATGAGAAATGGAAATAAGATTGTGTATGGTGTGATCATAGAACAGAGGCCATAAGTCTCTGAGTTTGTAAACCTCACGGTGAATGTTAATCACGTTTATTTGTTTGTGTTCATGTTTTATTATCATTGTTTGTCAATTTATCATTTTCAAGTTTATATAATGTTGAACAGTATGATGTCAATTGTTCAAATGTCAATTGTTCAAAAAGGGGGGACTGATAGGTTTGGATTTCCGAACTTTAAATGGTATTAATCATTAGTTGTAATAGAGGCCTGAAGGGTGCCATAGCCGAGAGGCCACACCAGAGGTTAAAAACCTGTTAAGGATAGGGCTGACTAGTGCCCCCTTTGGAGGAATTGCGTGCCCATAGTAAACAGAAAAAAAATATTATTGAATAGAAAACACTCTAAAGCTTCTAAAACCGTTCAAATTATGTCTGTATGTAAAGCAGAACTCTCAGGGCAGCCATTCTCCCAAACTCTCTCTTGTCATCAGAAAAGTTGGCCCAACTTTGACGTCATCGCCCCCACCCTTCCCAAGCAGCTACAGACCTGGGAACAGTTCAAATCAAATCAAATCAAATGTTATTTGTCACATACACATGGTTAGCAGATGTTAGTGCGAGTGTAGCGAAATGCTTGTGCTTCTAGTTCCGACAATGCAGTAATAACCAACAAGTAATCTAACTAACAATTCCAAAACTACTGTCTTATACACAGTGTAAGGGGATAAAGAATATGTACATAACGATATATGAATGAGTGATGGTACAGGGCAGCATACAGTAGATGGTATCAGTATATACAGTATATACATATGAGATGAGTATGTAGACAAAGTAAACAAAGTGGCATAGTTAAAGTGGCTAGTGATACATGTATTACATAAGGATGCAGTCGATGATATAGAGTACAGTATATACGTATGCATATGAGATGAATAATGTAGGGTAAGTAACATTATATAAGGTAGCATTGTTTAAAGTGGCTAGTGATATATTTACATCATTTCCCATTTATTCCCATTATTAAAGTGGCTGGAGTTGGGTCAGTGTCAATGTCAGTGTGTTGGCAGCAGCCACTCAATGTTAGTGGTGGCTGTTTAACAGTCTGATGGCCTTGAGATAGAAGCTGTTTTTCAGTCTCTCGGTCCCAGCTTTGATGCACCTGTACTGACCTCGCCTTCTGGATGATAGCGGGGTGAACAGGCAGTGGCTCGGGTGGTTGATGTCCTTGATGATCTTTATGGCCTTCCTGTAACATCAGGTGGTGTAGGTGTCCTGGAGGGCAGGTAGTTTGCCCCCAGTGATGCGTTGTGCAGACCTCACTACCCTCTGGAGAGCCTTACGGTTGAGGGCGGAGCAGTTGCCGTACCAGGCGGTGATACAGCCCGCCAGGATGCTCTCGATTGTGCATCTGTAGAAGTTTGTGAGTGCTTTTGGTGACAAGCCGAATTTCTTCAGCCTCCTGAGGTTGAAGAGGCGCTGCTGCGCCTTCTTCACGACGCTGTCTGTGTGAGTGGACCAATTCAGTTTGTCTGTGATGTGTATGCCGAGGAACTTAAAACTTGCTACCCTCTCCACTACTGTTTCATCGATGTGGATAGGGGAGTGTTCCCTCTGCTGTTTCCTGAAGTCCACAATCATCTCCTTAGTTTTGTTGACGTTGAGTGTGAGGTTATTTTCCTGACACCACACTCCGAGGGCCCTCACCTCCTCCCTGTAGGCCGTCTCGTCGTTGTTGGTAATCAAGCCTACCACTGTTGTGTCGTCCGCAAACTTGATGATTGAGTCGTGGGTGAACAGGGAGTACAGGAGAGGGCTCAGAACGCACCCTTGTGGGGCCCCCGTGTTGAGGATCAGCGGGGAGGAGATGTTGTTGCCTACCCTCACCACCTGGGGGCGGCCCGTCAGGAAGTCCAGTACCCAGTTGCACAGGGCGGGGTCGAGACCCAGGGTCTCGAGCTTGATGACGAGCTTGGAGGGTACTATGGTGTTGAATGCCGAGCTGTAGTCGATGAACAGCATTCTCACATAGGTATTCCTCTTGTCCAGATGGGTTAGGGCAGTGTGCAGTGTGGTTGAGATTGCATCGTCTGTGGACCTATTTGGGCGGTAAGCAAATTGGAGTGGGTCTAGGGTGTCAGGTAGGGTGGAGGTGATATGGTCCTTGACTAGTCTCTCAAAGCACTTCATGATGACGGACGTGAGTGCTACGGGGCGGTAGTCGTTTAGCTCAGTTACCTTAGCTTTCTTGGGAACAGGAACAATGGTGGCCCTCTTGAAGCATGTGGGAACAGCAGACTGGTATAGGGATTGATTGAATATGTCCGTAAACACACCGGCCAGCTGGTCTGCGCATGCTCTGAGGGCGCGGCTGGGGATGCCATCTGGGCCTGCAGCCTTGCGAGGGTTAACACGTTTAAATGTCTTACTCACCTCGGCTGCAGTGAAGGAGAGACCGCATGTTTTCGTTGCAGGCCGTGTCAGTGGCACTGTATTGTCCTCAAAGCGGGCAAAAAAGTTATTTAGTCTGCCTGGGAGCAAGACATCCTGGTCCGTGACTGGGCTGGGTTTCTTCTTGTAGTCCGTGATTGACTGTAGACCCTGCCACATGCCTCTTGTGTCTGAGCCGTTGAATTGAGATTCTACTTTGTCTCTGTACTGACGCTTAGCTTGTTTGATAGCCTTGCGGAGGGAATAGCTGCACTGTTTGTATTCGGTCATGTTACCAGACACCTTGCCCTGATTAAAAGCAGTGGTTCGCGCTTTCAGTTTCACGCGAATGCTGCCATCAATCCACGGTTTCTGGTTAGGGAATGTTTTATCGTTGCTATGGGAACGACATCTTCAACGCACGTTCTAATGAACTCGCACACCGAATCAGCGTATTCGTCAATATTGTTATCTGACGCAATACGAAACATGTCCCAGTCCACGTGATGGAAGCAGTCTTGGAGTGTGGAGTCAGCTTGGTCGGACCAGCGTTGGACAGACCTCAGCGTGGGAGCCTCTTGTTTAAGTTTCTGTCTGTAGGCAGGGATCAACAAAATGGAGTCGTGGTCAGCTTTTTCCGAAAGGGGGGGGCAGGGCCTTATATGCGTCGCGGAAGTTAGAGTAACAATGATCCAAGGTTTTACCACCCCTGGTTGCGCAATCGATATGCTGATAAAATTTAGGGAGTCTTGTTTTCAGATTAGCTTTGTTAAAATCCCCAGCTACAATGAATGCAGCCTCCGGATAAATGGTTTCCAGTTTGCAAAGAGTTAAATAAAGTTCGTTCAGAGCCATCGATGTGTCTGCTTGGGGGGGGATATATACGGCTGTGATTATAATCGAAGAGAATTCTCTTGGTAGATAATGCGGTCTACATTTGATTGTGAGGAATTTTAAATCAGGCGAACAGAAGGATTTGAGTTCCTGTATGTTTTCTTCATCACACCATGTCTCGTTAGTCATGAGGCATATGCCCCCGCCACTCTTCTTACCAGAAAGATGTTTGTTTCTGTCGGCGCGATGCGTGGAGAAACCCGTTGGCTGCACCGCCCCGGATAGCGTCTCTCCAGTGAGCCATGTTTCCGTGAAGCAGAGAACGTTACAGTCTCTGATGTCCCTCTGGAATGCTACCCTTGCTCGGATTTCATCAACCTTGTTGTCAAGAGACTGGACATTGGCAAGAAGAATGCTAGGGAGAGGTGCACGATGTGCCCGTGTCCGGAGTCTGACCAGAAGACCGCTACGTTTCCCTCTTTTACGAAGTCGTTTTTTGGGGTCGCTGCCTGGAATCAATTCCGTTGGCCTGTTTGTAAGGCAGAACACAGGATCCGCGTCGCGGAAAACATATTCTTGGTCATACTGATGGTGAGTTGACGCTGATCTTATATTCAGTAGTTCTTCTCGACTGTATGTAATGAAACCTAAGATGACCTGGGGTACTAATGTAAGAAATAACACGTAAAAAAACAAAAAACTGCATAGTTTCCTAGGAACGCGAAGCGAGGCGGCCATCTCTGTCGGCGCCGGAAGATGTCTTCAGCGCGATGTCTGCTTTCAATGGGGCTTGCCATTGTGAGAATCGCGCGCCCACGAAACTTTTGGCGGGCTGAAACCTTTGGGTCACGCGAAAAAACAAGTACTTTCATGCGCGCGTCGGCTCCAGAGCTCTCTTTCATCCAGGATTGACCAAACGATGTCGGTGTTTCTGTTCGTGCTAAGGATTGTTTTCCACGTTTATAACATGCTAAAGCTTGATTCTGCACTTAGTTTGACCAGTTTAGTCGACATATAATATGTAATTTTGAAGTTTTGGTGCGCATCCACTAGAATTTTGGCTGCATTTCGCCTGGAATTTGTCGCGTTTGATAACCTAAAGACACAGACTTCAAAACCAAACGATGTTTTTGGTAAGTATAACTCCTTCCAGGTCTTCTGATGGAAGAACATCAAAGGTAAGGGAATATTTATGTGGTAAATTTGGGTTTCTGTGGACTCCAAGATAGAGGAGACGTAATGCTAATTTCTGAGCGCCGTCTCATATTATAGCCTAGTGAACGAATTCTGTAACGTTAAAAATAAATGTAACACAGCGGTTGCATTAAGAAGAAGTGTATCTTTCTATCTATGTGTAGAACATGTATATTTAGTTAAAGTTTATGATGTGTATTGCTTGTTATCTGGCGTTATCTGTCGGAGCTATCATCATTTCTCCGGACATTTGAGTAGCATTTTTTGAACATGGCGTCATTGTAAACAGAGATTTATGGATATAAATGGCATATTATTGAAAAAAACATAAATGTACTGTGTAACATGTCCTATTACTGTCATCTGATGAAGATTTTCAAAAGGTTAGTGAATTATTTTTCTTTTAATCCTGCGTTTGTTGATTGCATATTTTGTTCAACTTGGCTATTCAAATTAGCTGTGTCTTTGGTGGTGGTTTGACATAAATATGTGCTATGTTTTCGCCGTAAAACATTTTAGAAATCTGACTTGCTGGGTAGATGAACAAGGTGTTTATCTTTCATTTGAGCTATTGGACTTGTTAATGTGTGGAGGTTAAATATTTTTAAGAATATTTTTGCGTTCCATTGCGCCACGTTCCAGCTGAACGTGGGAGGGTTCATTCCCAAATGGGTACCATAACCTTCAACAGAGGTTAATGGTTAAGCTTGGAATGTAGGGAAAGCGATCACATGTGACAGGCATTGATAAGGTGAGAGAGCCATGGATTAGTGATGAAGGGGGTTGAGGTCAGGTCACGTTAAAGGAGAAAGAAAAGATTATGGCCAGTATCACTTAGTTTCCTGCCTAGCAATAAAGATACAATGTTTGTGCAGATGTGTATGAGGAGACTCAGCATTGGACAAAGGGTTAAATATCAGTGCTTGTGTGAATATTTCTTGGTCTAATGCAGCTGTATTGACCCTCTGGAAGAATAAACTTGGTTTGAGCATTCATAGTGTCTAACAATAGTGTCTAACAAAAGTCTAACAATATGCAGCTTTCAATAAATCAAATCAAATCAAATTGTATTTGTCACATACACATGGTTAGCAGATGTTAATGCGAGTGTAGCGAAATGCTTGTGCTTCTAGTTCCGACAATGCAGTGATAACCAACAAGTAATCTAACTAACAATTCCAAAACTACTGTCTTATACACAGTGTAAGGGGATAAGGAATATGTACATAAGGATATATGAATGAGTGATGGTACAGAGCAGCATACAGTAGATGGTATCGAGTACAGTATATACATATGAGATGAGTATGTAGACAAAGTAAACAAAGTGGCATAGTTAAAGTGGCTAGTGACATAAGGATGCAGTCGATGATCCAGAGTACAGTATATACGTATGCATATGAGATGAATAATGTAGGGTAAGTAACATTATATAAGGTAGCATTGTTTAAAGTGGCTAGTGATATATTTACATCATTTCCCATCAATTTCCATTATTAAAGTGGCTGGAGTTGGGTCAGTGTCAATGACAGTGTGTTGGCAGCAGCCACTCAATGTTAGTGGTGGCTGTTTAACAGTCTGATGGCCTTGAGATAGAAGTTGTTTTTCAGTCTCTCGGTCCCAGCTTTGATGCACCTGTACTGACCTCGCCTTCTGGATGATAGCGGGGTGAACAGGCAGTGGTTCGGGTGGTTGATGTCCTTGATGATCTTTATGGCCTTCCTGTAACATCGGGGTGTGTAGGTGTCCTGGAGGGCAGGTAGTTTGCCCCCGGTGATGCGTTGTGCAGACCTCACTACCCTCTGGAGAGCCTTACGGTTGAGGGCGGAGCAGTTGCTGTACCAGGCGGTGATACAGCCCGCCAGGATGCTCTCGATTGTGCATCTGTAGAAGTTTGTGAGTGCTTTTGGTGACAAGCCGAATTTCTTCAGCCTCCTGAGGTTGAAGAGGCGCTGCTGCGCCTTCTTCACGACGCTGTCAGTGTGAGTGGACCAATTCAGTTTGTCTGTGATGTGTATGCCGAGGAACTTAAAACTTGCTACCCTCTCCACTACTGTTCCATCGATGTGGATAGGGGGGTGTTCCCTCTGCTGTTTCCTGAAGTCCACAATCATCTCCTTAGTTTTGTTGACGTTGAGTGTGAGGTTATTTTCCTGACACCACACTCCGAGGGCCCTCACCTCCTCCCTGTAGGCCGTCTCGTCGTTGTTGGTAATCAAGCCTACCACTGTTGTGGCCACGCAGTCGTGGGTGAACAGGGAGTACAGGAGAGGGCTCAGAACGCACCCTTGTGGGGCCCCCGTGTTGAGGATTAGCGGGGAGGAGATGTTGTTGCCTACCCTCACCACCTGGGGGCGGCCCAATAGAACCTAACAATATGCATGTCAATCTCTCATGGCTCAAATTAGAAGAGCGATTGACTTCATCACTACATATAAGAAGTGTTGACAAGCTGAATGTACCGAGCTGTTTGTTTAAACTATTAGCACACAGCTCGGACACCCATGCATACCCCACAAGACATGTCACCAAAGGTCTCTTCACAATCCCCAAGTACAGACTATGGGAGGCGCACAGTACTACATAGACCCATGAGTACATGGAACTCTATTCCACATCACGTAACTGATGCAAGCAGTAGAATCAGATTTTAAAAAACAGGTAAAAATACACCTTATGGAACAACGGGGACTGTGAAGAGACACACGCATACGCACACAAGCGCTAGCACATGCACTCTACACACACGTACTTTGTAATATTGTTGTATGGTGGTTTTATACATTTTGTAGTGTAGATTTGTAGTGGAGTAATAAGGTTACAGGATGTACCGTTTTATATTTAGTTTGTTATGTAATGTGCCTTAGGCAGCAGCTAATGGGGATCCCTAATAAATACAAAAACATCTAAAATCCTACATTGTGGATGGGACATTTCTGCTGGGATGGAGGAATTATCTGGTTGCTGAACTAAATGATCAGGACAGTCTAGGATACTATTTTCCCATAGAGGTGAAGTATTGCGATGAGCTATACGACTGTACTTCTGATTCTATTTCAAGAGGGAAGTTAAAACCCTCAGCCATGAGGTCACTGAGGAGGACCAACAGTGATAGGGGGATCATCTGAAAGAGACTGACGTGTAGGAATGGAACATGTCCCCCGGGGCAGGGATATTTAGGCACATTCACTAGCATATCACCACCGCCTGTCAGGAAAGTCTGCCTACACCACGGTGAGATACGGTACAACTTTAGCTGTAAGGTAGGTAAAGTGCACTGTACAAACCTACAGTCGGTGGTTATCTTGCACATTTTCATAAGCATCTAGCTAACCACATATCTTTGACCTAACCAAAATAGCTTGTTTGCAGCTAGCAAACAGGGTTTACCTTATCGCACATCTCCAGCGACGCCTCTCGCTTACAGAGGTTGGAAAACGATAAAATGCAAGTGTGCTTATTGGGGTACTGGTTACAATCCATAGCACAGAGCCATATTTGCTTCTGATTGACGCAGACCTAAGTTAGCTACAAAATGCCAGGCTAATACATTTTTGGGGGTAATTAAAACATGCTAATCTAGCTAGCTAGGTCATTTGAAAAACGCTAAACAAGAATACACACAATATCAATTATTTACATGAAAAACAAAAAGGCTATAATATATACTTACTACATGTCGATGAGTTTGTATGGAGAAATGTGGAGGTGTTCCCCACACTCTGCCTTGAGCGATGATGTCAAAACTTGCGACAGGATGTGCAGTTCTGATAGCCACATTAACAGCTAACTAGGTTTCTTTTTTTTGGTGGTGGGGGGGGGGTAATTACAGGCAAATATATTACCTTGTCCAAGCGAGATCTGCGCATGATCAAAACGTCACACCAGGGTAAGCGTACGCAAAACACAGGCCTTATATGGAGAAGTTCTAAAAAATCCCCGAAGGAAAAATGCCGTAAAAACTATTGGAACCATTTTTGTGTTTTACCGCTAGGTTTTATGGGTATTATGACTGTGGTACTCAATTGTGTATGCTAAGCCCCTCCCACCAATTTGAGTTGATTGAATGCAGGTGTATATGTGTTTGGGAAGAGAGGCAGTTTGGAGTGGAAAGCAAGAGTTAAATTGGCTAGATTTTAAGCTTTTAAACTTTTTTTTGCCTTGTTTTATAGTTTTAGTTTATGTCCTGATTTTAACCACTCTATTTATTCAAATAAATGATCCATTGGAGTAAAACTGTTCCTTTACTTCAAGGTGCAGGAGGTAAAGGCCACCTTGCCACAATCTGAAATAACAGATAAATAACTTTATCTTATTGTGCTCATGTAGTTATATTAGACATTAGACTCAACAGTTACATTAGACAAAACAACATTTTAATAATTAGGATAAATCAATCTATGCCTAATTTGAATACATTTTAGAAGTAGAACCCAGATTATGAGGATTGATTGTGTTATGCACTATAGACCGTTACCATATATGTGATTGAATATTATCTGCTGTTGGCTTGTGTGGATGTATGTGTTATGCAACATAGCTGACTTGAGACATTGTTAACAGTTTCAGGGCCATGGGCCTTTCTCATGATGGAAAAATACAGAATAACATGAAGACAGGAACTGTGCAATGAGTTGGGGGGGGCACATTCAGAACGTAGTGTTGCGAGAACAAAGAGTATTTTGCTAGATAACAGGAGCCATGTGCCTGATAACTGTATATTCTACAAAACTACAACGACTGACCGCTGAAGCGCTTAGGGGGCTGGGACCAGCCTCTGCGCCAACAATCAACGACAGGCTAGGTGATTCTAAACCACGCCCAGTCTCTACTCTGACAGGCCGGCTAGGAAGCAGGAACTACCTCTGTCAGAGTATATTTATAATATCTTTGTCAGGAACAAGTCAGTTCTCTGTTTGCCATGCGAGTTGGGACAGAGAGCCCATTTATACGAAAATTGCAATTACCACTTATTGCTTAGCTAATAAAAAATACATAGTATACAATCGGTGACTCAATGTCATATTTATCCTGATACCAGATTCGAATTGACGCAACCCTAACAATATGCATAATCTTTCCCCAGTGTTTTGTTCCATGCTGCTACTAGATGAGGTTGTTGTTTTAGCAGAGATCACTTTCTCCTCTACATCCAAGCTCTTTTCATTGCTCAGCCTGCCCTGGCTCTCTCATCTACAGCAACAGCACCTCCCACCGGTCATGTCTAGATGGGATCCAGCTTCTTTCTGTATTTTTTGCATTTTAGCTAACCCTAACTCCTTTCCTAACCTGCCATGTTTATTCCACTAATTTGCTGCGTAAATTCTCTTAAACCTGTTATGAAAGGTAAATTCTGACAAAAGATGGATCCCTTCGAGCCATGGCCCTCCCAGTCCCAGCAAGGGAGCCCCTCATTGGGGGGGGGGGGGGGGGGGACCAATTGCCACGCAGCACCACCTCTCCATCACTTTGTAGTTTCCAAGGCAACGGGCAGGGCCTTTCTCCTGAAAGGCGCAGCATCATCATCATTATCAGCCACGCAGGGCTGGTCGAGAGGAAGCAGGAGCTATCAGCCCAGCAGTGGGTAACATCAAGCACCTCCTTCTCTTGCTTCATGTCGCGCTGCAGCACAGTCTCCATCAACACTCAGTAAAAGGAAAAGGATGTGGACTCGAAAAGGGATATGGTAGGTAGGTGCTGCGTTTTCTGTGCTCTCCGTGTTTGACTGTTGTGTTAGTTATGTGTTTTACAAGCAGGGAGTGGGGAGGGTGTGTGTGATCGATTTAATGGGCTGTTTGATGCTAACACTATTAGAATGAGAGAGAGAGGCAGCATTGCTAAAGGGGCCTGGCGGCCTGCAGAGCTAAGGGTCTGCAGGCCGCATACACAAACGCCCCAGCCCCCAGCTGGGATGGACAATAGCTGGATCATTACCTCTTTTTACCAGCCATAGCCTGTAGCTATAAGCTGCTACCACCGTTAGCTGTTGCTCCTTTTATGGGATGTGATTGTCATGTTCTCCACCCATCTCTCTAAGTCTAGGATGCGTCAGGTAGTTTCCCTTCCTTTTTGCATAAGCATGACGAAACAAAAGGCCCAGTGAGCGTTAGTTAGTTAATACCCCGGCCAAAAAATCCTTTCATCGCACCCTTTCCTCTCCTCCTACATTGCTGTTTTTTAATCCCACCCTGAAAGGGAAGAAAAAGGTTTGTCTGAATGTTTTTTCCCAGTAAATGCTGAGCAGGTGGGGAGGGCACGCCTTAATATCTTCTTCATAATGGCTTTGGCCTGGCTAGCCTCCCTCAGTGTCAGAAGTAGTGCACTAAATAGGGAACAGGGTGCCATTTGGGATGCGAACTGGACCTCCTTAACATCATCCATCATCCAACAACATCCAGCACAGCCACGAAATCTGTCCTTTTCATTATGACAGCATGGGATTAGTATGGGGCTTGGTTCAGTATCCTTGCTAGGCCTTTATGTTATTATTAGCCAAGCTAGCCTGTTGTGCCTTGGCCATGTGCTGCATACAGTCTTTGTAATATGTCCATGTTATGGCCTGGTACTGTATGTTATTATTAGCCTAGCTAGCCTGTTGTGCCTACAGTATTAGCTGCAGTCTCTCGAGTTTCCTTATGTTACCGCCTGGTCCAGGACTGTATGATGTGTTTTGGAGGTGTGGTGTCAGATTCAGGAACCATTACTGGAGCACATCCCCTGTGTCCTATTCCCACCTCCTTCCCCACCCCTGTTCACGACGGGAGGTGTGTGTGTGTGTGTGTGTGTGTGTTGGTGCTGTCTCAGGTGAGGAGGAGGATGAGATGCGGATTCTATCTCTCTCGCTCTCTCAGCCCCAGAATCCTCTTTGAAGCTTTCTGTTATTATTGATGCTTTAGATCTCACAGGAAAGAAACACTCGGAGGTTGTTTGGAATGGAGTTCATTGAGCAGATTGGTTGAGGTTGGGCCTATTTATCTCATAAACGCAGCACTTGCCTTGAATCCTTGTATGATATGTTTGTTGTTAAGTATCCTTACTGGTATTAGCCGTTTCATGATTTGTTTCATAATGACCTCATACAACTGAATAAAATATATTTTACACATTTTGCTCTGTCATGCAATCGCTGCATGCTATTTATCAGTTATAAGGGTAGTTTGTTTTCAATACTAAATGTGCCTGTACTGAGAACAGGTTGTTATTGTAGCCCTTTGTAACATATATATTGTTTTCCTTTCGCACTGTATAGAGCAGTGCTCTACAACCCTGTTCCTGGAAAGATACTCCCTCTAGGTTCAATCCTACCCTGTTCCTGGAAAGCTACACCCTCCTCTAGGTTCACTCCTATCCTGTTCCTGGAAAGCTACTCCCTCCTCTAGGTTCACTCCAACCCTGTTCCTGGAAAGCTACTCCCTCCTCTAGGTTCACTCCAACCCTGTTCCTGGAAAGCTACTCCCTCCTCTAGGTTCACTCCAACCCTGTTTCTTGAAAGCTACTCCCTCCTCTAGGTTCACTCCTACCCTGTTTCTGGAAAGCTACTCCCTCCTCTATGCTCACTCCAACCCTGTTTCTGGAAAGCTACTCCCTCCTCTAGGCTCACTCCAAACATGTTTCTGGAAAGCTACTCCCTCCTCTAGGTTCACTCCAACCCTGTTCCTGGAAAGATACTCCCTCTAGGTTCAATCCTACCCTGTTCCTGGAAAGCTACACCCTCCTCTAGGTTCACTCCTATCCTGTTCCTGGAAAGCTACTCCCTCCTCTAGGTTCACTCCAACCCTGTTCCTGGAAAGCTACTCCCTCCTCTAGGTTCACTCCAACCCTGTTTCTTGAAAGCTACTCCCTCCTCTAGGTTCACTCCTACACTGTTTCTGGAAAGCTACTCCCTCCTCTATGCTCACTCCAACCCTGTTTCTGGAAAGCTACTCCCTCCTCTAGGCTCACTCCAAACATGTTTCTAAAAAAGCTACTCCCTCCTCTAGGTTCACTCCAACCCTGTTCCTGGAAAGCTACTCCCTCTATGTTCACTCCAACCCTGTTCCTGGAAAGCTATCCTCCTGTAGGTTTTCAGTCCAACCCTGATCCTGGAGTGCTACCCTCCTGTAGGTTTTCTGTCCAACCCTGATCCTGGAGAGCTAGCATTTCAGTCCAAACCTGTTCCTGGAGAGCTGCCCTCCTCTAGGATTTCAGTTGAACCCTGTTCCTGGAGAGCTGCCCTCCTCTAGAATTTCAATCGAACCCTGTTCCTGGAGAGCTGCCCTCCTCTAGGTTTTCAGTCCAACCCATTATAATTAATGGATATTTTTGTAGTGGTTGATGCATTTTTCAAAGTGTTAATTACAAACTTTAGAAGACTTACCTCAAATACACTACAAGTTTGCATTTCATGCTTTGAAGGAAAATTCTCAGCAACAAAAGAGTGATAAAATGAAGATCCTACATCTGTGTGGTGGATGTGTAACCAGGCCAGCTCAGGACAGCTTGGTCTGGTTTGACTGGGTTAGGTTAATCACGTGATGTGTGTCAGGATACATTAGCATAATAACAGCTGGATACTAGCTAACAGGAAGGGGTGATTGATTGATGAGTTCAGGGGTTAACAAACTATTGATTGAGATGAATACAGTAAAGGTAAGACCTCGGGCCACGAAATGAGAGCCTGGTGACATTCTGTCGGGATACATAAACAACAGGAGTATAGAGGAGTAATAAAAACACATGTACACACAATACAAATTATGAGTATGTAAATAGGGTCTCAAGTGAGTAGCTAGCCTATCTACTATTTGAGTCAGATTTGTCTGGTTCTGGTCAATAGTTTGGTCAAGTAAGTATTTACCAGGATTGGGGTCAATTCCATTTCAATTTCAGAAAGTAAACACAATTCCAAAGAGTTGGAATTTCAGTGTACATCCTGATTTGACTGGAATTAAAAAGGAATTTACCCTAACCCTGGTATTTACTCAAACATGTTCAAACATGCAACATTAATATTTACCCTGTATGTACAGAACATACCAATAGCAGCTATACTGTTTATTTTTGCAGCTTTACAGTACAGTGAGCATGGGTATCCAATCAGAAGGATTCCAAAATGGCCCATGTCAGAGCAGGAAGGACTGACTGGCCACCATTATCTCTGACCAATGAATTATTGAACAGTGACTGACTGATCTTGCGAAAAGCAGACAGACAGGCATGCATGCCTCTGATTGAGTCCGACCTAGACATAGCAGGTGTGTGTGTGTGTGTGTGTGTGTGTGTGTGTGTGTGTGTGTGTGTGTGTGTGTGTGTCTGACATTCACATGGTCTCTTCTACGCCACGTCACAGTGAGCCCCTCCCTCCTCCTCCACTCCTTCCCTCTCCTCTCCCCGGCCTGCCAGGCTCCCTCTGCTGAGCTGAGGCCTGCTGGGAGGCTGAAGGGGTCACAGTGAGCCCCTCCCTCCTCCTCCACTCCTTCCCTCTCCTCTCCCCAGCCTGCCAGGCTCCCTCTGCTGAGCTGAGGCCTGCTGGGAGGCTGAAGGGGTCACAGTGAGCCCCTCCCTCCTCCTCCACTCCTTCCCTCCCTCTCCCCAGCCTGCCAGGCTCCCTCTGCTGAGCTGAGGCCTGCTGGGAGGCTGAAGGGGTCACAGTGAGCCCCTCCCTCCTCCTCCACTCCTTCCCTCTCCTCTCCCCAGCCTGCCAGGCTCCCTCTGCTGAGCTGAGGCCTGCTGGGAGGCTGAAGGGGTCACAGTGAGCCCCTCCCTCCTCCTCCACTCCTTCCCTCTCCTCTCCCCAGCCTGCCAGGCTCCCTCTGCTGAGCTGAGGCCTGCTGGGAGGTTGAAGGGGTCACAGTGAGCCCCTCCCTCCTCCTCCACTCCTTCCCTCTCCTCTCCCCAGCCTGCCAGGCTCCCTCTGCTGAGCTGAGGCCTGCTGGGAGGCTGAAGGGGTTTACACTGTTGAATGCTGCTGTAGCATGACTTCAATTATCCACATTGATTCTAAACTAATCTCGGCAATCCAGAACCAAATGTTGTTCCTGAGAACCCTCTTGAACTTTAACTTCCCGACAGAACATTCCAATATTTTAGTTTGTAAGGAGTGCCAAGCCAGAGAAAACAATGTTGTGCCACATAAAAAGACGTGCAAGTATCAGAGAGAGAGAGAGAGAGAGAGAGCACTCAAGGTTAAAGCCTTCCTTTGCTAGCCCATTGTTAGCCAATTGTATCATCTCTACCTATCATTGTCTTAACAGTAACTAGATACCACTGTGCATACAGAGACATTTGCCATACTATGACCATGATACCTCAGCCCTGATCAGAGGAGATCTATCTGTCCCACTCTAGGGAGAGAGAGGATATGAGGAGAGGGGGAGAAAGAGAGAGAGAGAGACAGCTGGAACTACTCAAACTGAACCATTGTGGGGGAGAACACTGCTTCTGGCAGAACTGCTGCTGCTGCTGCCAGAACTAGAGTGTGATGAAGGTCACAGAGAGGACCTTTCCCATTGCTAGCTTTCATGACCCTTCTTTCCAATTTCAATATATTACTTTTCATCAGCACAACCAATTATATTGACTTATAAGGAAATAGAAAGTTTGGTTTTATGGAATGGAAGAATCATAGCTAAAATCACAAACTTTATAGTAACCAATGAAACTAATTCAAGTTGCTAGTGTTTTACACTAAATAATTGACATTGAACAAATTCTTCTGTGTTTAGCTGTTGGCCTATACCAGTGGTACTCATTGTGTGGGCCCGCAGGCCGCATGAGCGCTTAATTTGCAGCTCGCTGGGATTTTCATATTTTCCATTCTTAATACATAACAATGATACAGTTTCAATTCAAGGTGTTTAATGCAGGCCTGAATCACTTCATTGAATATATCGATTGTTCTCTGGACGGCCGATAGATGGCAGTATAGCGCAGCTGTTGAACAGAAAGGCCGAAATAGAAGGCAACTGCTCAGCTGCAGCGACTGACGCATATCAGTTTGCTACTAGCTAATTTTGCAGTCTAAATCTATTGACAATGAAAATGAGGGGGAAGAGCTGCAGAACAACGTGACAGCTACAGTATGAACCAACAACCACTGGAGAACCAGGAAAATCAGGAAGATGGTGCGGGGGAAATGCAGCTAGCAAACGTGGGTCCGGTGGCTAAGAGAAGGATACGGTCAAGAAGAACACAGATAGTTTCAAGAGAAATGGACAGAAATATTTTTTTGTACTGCATGATGGGACTAGCTCACTTTGTCTAATTTGCCAGTAGACAGTCAATTGTTTTAAACGAGCAAATTTAGAGCAACATTTCCAGTCACACCATGCCCACTTTGACAAAACATATCCACCTCAAAGCAACCTTAGAATCAACAAAATAGCACAACTCAAAAGACAGCTCGAAGGACAACAACAAATGTTGGACAGATCTAGCAGTGTTGCATAGAAAACGACAGAGGCAACATATGAGATTGCTTGGATACTCGCGAGAAACAAGAAGACCATCACAGACGTAGAGATTGTCAAAGAATGTTTTTTGGCCTCAGCCAAAATATTGTATGCTGATTTTCCAAACAAGGAAGATCTTTTAAAGCAAACTAAGGGACTGCAACTCTGAGACTCGATCATTACAAGACACACAGAAGACATCAGCGAGGACATCGGTTAGAAACTGATTACTGACATATCCGTGGCGCCTTGTTTTTAGTATTGTACTTGATGAAAGCACTGATGTAAGGGACATCGTTTCCCTCAAAACGAGTCGTTCAGAGAGGAATTTATGTTTACTGACCCTTCAGGGACAAACACGAGGAGAGGATATTCTGAAAGCCCTTGTTACTTTTTTTGCTGATAATAATATTGACTGGTCAAATCTGGGATCTGTGTCCACTGACGAGGGAAGGAGACGGGACTCATAGGCCTGATGAGAAAAAGAGGATATTCGCAAATGTGTTACGTTGCATTGTATCATTCCTCAGGAAGCACTTGTGGCTACACTCAGACTGTGACTTAGAATGTGATGCAGCAAGTAGTCAAATCCGTGAATTTGTTGCAAGCCAGGGGAGAGAGGAGCCAGAGATGAATGATCCACAATGGATATTAAAGCTTTCTTTTTTAAGTGACCTCACCTGCCACCTGAACACGGTGAATCTCCAGCTCCAAGGGAAAGCTCAAATTCAGTGCAAAATGCTGCGACTGGTCACAGCATTTCAAAATAACGTCACCACACTGTTCATACCTGACATTTTGTTAATTTCCCAAAACTCAGAGCAGTCACCACATCCAACCCAGACATACTGCAACATTTAGCTCTGATGCATTTGTGCGTGTGTTGGAAGAGTTGAAGTATGAGTCAAGATTCAATGGTATCATGGAGTACAAGCACTTTTTCAACTTCATTGAGAACCTCTTTCATGTGCCAGTGTCATCTCTGACCCCAGTCATCACAGCCCTCTGTCCTGACCGTGCTGGAATAGAGAGTGTGATAGTGGAGCTGCAGGCAAAAGACACATTGCAAGGTGAACTAAGATCAGGTGTTACCCATTCCTGGAGCCTTGTGTCAGACACAGAGTATCCACTTCTGAAGCAGTGTGTGCAAAAGGTGACATCATTTTTTGTCAGCACTTATTCATGTGAAGCAACATTTTCAACAATGAACATTGTGAAACAAAAACAGAGAAACAGACTGACCAATGCACACCTGGATTGCCTCACAAGGATAGCAACAACAGACTATACATTTAGAATGAATTCAGTCAAGCAGAAGGGACATTTTTGCTCATCCAACTACTGAGGTAACCCAGGATCGGACACTTTTTCCCCTCCAATTTCTGCCTAAAATGACAAACACAAATCTAACTGCCTGTAGCTCAGGACCTGAAGCAAGGATATTATTATTATTGATGCCTTTTGAAAGGAAACACTTTGATGTTTATGGAAATGTGAAATTAATGTAGGAGAATATAACACGTTAGATCTGGTAGAAGATCACAAACGTATGTATTATCTTCTACCAGATCTAACGTGTTATATTCTCCTACATTAATTTCACATTTCCATAAACATCAAAGTGTTTCCTTTCAAAAGGCATCAATAATAATAATATCCTTGCTTCAGGTCCTGAGCTACAGGCAGTTAGATTTGTGTTTGTCATTTGCATTTGTCATTGTTTGTCAAAAATACTTGTTTTTTTCCGTCTTTGAAATGTCTTTGGGCACGTGTTTCATCCACACATCAAAATACTGCCCCCTAGCTTAAAGATGTTTTAAAGCCTTATTCTAAAATATATATTTTTAAATGTATCCCCTCATCAATCTACACACAATACCCCAAAACAGGTTTTTAGAAATGTTTGCAAATGTACAGTACTGTGCAAAAGTTTTAGGCAGGTGTGGAAAAATGCTGTAAAGTAAGAATGCTTTCAAAAATAGACATGCTAATAGATTAGATTTATCAATTAATAAAATGCAAAGTGAGTGAACAGAAGACAAATCTAAATCAAATCCATATTTGGTGTGACCACCCTTTGCCTTCAAAACAGCATCTATTCTTGTAGGTACACTTGCACAAAGTCAGGGATTTTGTAGGCATATAGTCAGGTGTATGATGAAACAATTATACCAAACAGGTGTAAATGAGCATCAATTCAATATGTAGGTTGAAACGCAATCATTAACTGAAGCAGAAACAGCTGTGTAGGAGGAATAAAACAGGGTGAGGAACCGCAAAACTCAGCTAACAAGGTTTTTCTTCTGTTCAACCACTTTGTATTTTGTTAGACATGTTAATAGATTATATTTATCAACTATTTTTGAAAGCATTCTTTCTTTACATAATTTTTTCACACCTGTCTAAAATGTTTGCACAGTGCTGTATATAAAAAGAAAAAGTATTCAGACCCTTTACTCAGTACTTTGTTGAAGCACTTTTGACAGCGATTACAGCCTCAAGTCTTCTTGGGTATGACGCTACAAGCTTGGCACACCTGTATTTGGGGAGTTTCTCCCATTCTTCTCTGCAGATCCTCTCAAGTTGGATGGGGAGCGTTGCTGCACAGCTATTTTCCGGTCTCTTCAGAGATGTTTGATCGGGTTCAAGTCCGGGCTCTGGCTGAGCCACTCAAGGACAATCAGAGACTTGTCCCAAAGCCACTCCTGCGTTGTGTTGGCTGTGTGCTTAGGGTTTTTATCCTGTTGGAAGGTGAACCTTCGCCCCAGTCTGAGGTCATGAGCACCCTGGAGCCTGGTTTTCATCGAGGATCTCTCTGTACTTTACTCCGTTCATCTTTCCCTCGATCCGGATGAGTCTCCCCATCCCTGGAACTGAAAAACATCCCCACAACATGATGCTGCCACCACCATGCTTCACAGAGGAGCTCTGTCAGTGTGACCATCGGGTTCTTGGTCACTTCCCCTGACCAAGGCCCTTCTCCGCTGATTGCTCAGTTTTGCCGGGTGGCCAGCTCTAGGAAGAGTCTTGGCGGATCCAAACTGCTTCAATTTAAGAATGATGGAGGCCACTGTGTTTTTGGGGACCTTCAATGCTGCAGACATGTTTTGGTACCCTTCCCCAGATCTGTGCCTCGACACAATCCTGTCTCAGAGCTCAATAGACAATTCCTTTGACCTCATGGCTTGGTTTTTGCTCTGATATGTGCTGTCAACTGTGGGACCTTATATAGACAGGTGTGTGCCTTTCCAAATCATGTCAAATCAATAGAATTTACCACAGGTCAAGTTGAAGAAACATCTCAAGAATGATCAATGGAAACAGGATGCACCTGAGCTCAATTTCAAGGCTCACAACAAACATTTATAAAAACCTGTATTCGCTTTGTCATTATGGGGTGTTGTGTGTACAGTCGTGGCCAAAAGTTTTGAGAATGACACAAATATTAATTTTCACAAAGTCTGCTGCCTCGGTTTGTATGATGGCAATTTGCATATACAGTGGGGCAAAAAAGTATTTAGTCAGCCACCAATTGTGCAAGTTCTCCCACTTAAAAAGATGAGAGAGGCCTGTAATTTTCATCATAGGTACACTTCAACTATGACAGACAAAATGAGGAAAAAAATCCATAAAATCACGTTGTAGGATTTTTAATGAATTTAAGTATTTGGTCAATAACAAAAGTTTATCTCAATACTTTGTTATATACCCTTTGATGGCAATGACAGAGGTCAAACGTTTTCTGTAAGTCTTCACAAGGTTTTCACACACTGTTGCTGGTATTTTGGCCCATTCCTCCATGCAGATCTCCTCTAGAGCAGTGATGTTTTGGGGCTGTTGCTGGGCAATACGGACTTTCAACTCCCTCCAAGGATTTTCTATGGGGTTGAGATCTGGAGACTGGCTAGGCCACTCCAGGACCTTGAAATGCTTCTTACGAAGCCACTCCTTCGTTGCCCGGGCGGTGTGTTTGGGATCATTGTCATGCTGAAAGACCCAGCCACAGTTCTATTTTGGTTTCATCTGACCATATGACATTCTCCCAATCTTCTTCTGGATCATCCAAATGCTCTCTAGCAAACTTCAGACTGGCCTGGACATGTACTGGCTTAAGCAGGGGGACATGTCTGGCACTGCAGGATTTGAGTCCCTGGCGGCGTAGTGTGTTACTGATGGTAGGCTTTGTTACTTTGGTCCCAGCTCTCTGCAGGTCATTCACTAGGTCCCCCCGTGTGGTTCTGGGATTTTTGCTCACCGTTCTTGTGATCATTTTGACCCCACGGGGTGAGATCTTGCGTGGAGCCCCAGATCGAGGGAGATTATCAGTGGTCTTGTATGTCTTCCATTTCCTAATAATTGCTCCCACAGTTGATTTCTTCAAACCAAGCTGCTTATCTATTGCAGATTCAGTCTTCCCAGCCTGGTGCAGGGCTACAATTTGGTTTCTGGTGTCCTTTGACAGCTCTTTGGTCTTGGCCATAGTGGATTTTGGAGTGTGACTGTTTGAGTTTTGGACAGGTGTCTTTTATACTGATAACAAGTTCAAACAGTTGCCATTAATACAGGTAATGAGTGGAGGACAGAGGAGCCTCTTAAAGAAGAGGTTACAGGTCTGTGAGAGCCAGAAATCTTGCTTGTTTGTAGGTGACCAAATACTTATTTTCCACCATAATTTGCAAATAAATTCATTCAAAATCCTACAATGTGATTTTCAGATTTTTTTTTCTCATTTTGTTTGTCATAGTTGAAGTGTACCCATGATGAAAATTACAGGCCTCTCTCATCTTTTTTAAGTTGGAGAACTTGCACAATTGGTGGCTGACTAAATACTTTTTTGCCCCACTGTAAGTCCGTTAAGAACAAACTCTTATTTGCAATGGCGGCCTACCCCGGCCAAACCTGGACGACGCTGGGCCAATTGTGCGCCGCCCTATTTGACTCCCAATTACGGCCGGATGTGATACAGCCTGGATTGCTGATATGGATTAAAGATATGTGGTCATCACTATCATTCAGTACGTGTAGTCTCCTCCCTCCCTATAGTCCCACTACATTGACTTATTAGATATGTAACACAAGTGGTTTTATCATGTTAGAGAGCTTGCCTTGGTCCTGAGCTCACATTTCTCTATAGGCTACATCTGATGATATCGCTAGTCAGCTTTATTTCATGTTAAATAACCCAATTAATACCTATGTGAAAAGTTTTTCAAACAAGTTCTCTGTAACAAGGACAATGATTAGTGATGATTGGCTTCCCCTTCCCAACACTACAGTATACTGTTCGCACCTTTTTGTTTCTCCCCTCGGCTGATTCCATTTGTCACTATGAACTGTGAACATGACGGGCCTGTGAGCCGCATTTGGCAACAGCAGCCAGGGGAATGGGACAGAGAGAGAGCTTGACCCATTTCAGGATTACTAATTGACTCATTAAGGGACAGAGTGTTTCAGATTCTTCAGAAATGGTGATTAGGTCTAGTTTACAATGACTGTCACATAAATTAGCACTTTGCTCACACACACACACACACACACACACACACACACACACACACACACACACACACACACACACACACACACACACACACACACACACACACACACACACACACACACACACACGAAGATTGTTAGTTTTGGATGACTCGTAGCCTGCTCACACTGGTTCTATCTATGTTTTCCTTTGTTTCAAAATGTATGGCTGGCATCAGGTATCCTACTACATAGTAGCAAGATGAAGTTGCCTTTAGATGCTGATCTAAGGCCAGATCTCGTTTTCAGTCTTTAATGGTTAAGATTTAGATTGGTGGTTTATGGGCCCTTTAAGAGGCTGAGGAGGGTCATTAGCCGCATACAGCCAAGAGTGATGTAATAGCTCTGGAATAGACAAGGCCTCATTCAGCAAACCACGCATGGTGGTGGTGGTGATGATGGTGGTGATGGTGGTGGTGATGATGATAGTGGTGGTGAACATGATGCACATGGTGGTGACGATGCACATGATGATGCAAGTCTTGGGTCATAGACATCTACATGACTCACCGGGACAGAGTCAAAGTGGTCCAATTCTCATCCTAAAACAACCTAATTAATGAAAAAAAGCATCAAATCAACAGTGGCATTATTTTCAACGAACTCTGCAACTCTTCCAACTATTTACATTTTTCACAACTGCCACCACAACTGATGCAAAACATTATAAAGGATAGTTCCTGCTGAAACCATATTAAACACCAATGGTATTCACTAAATTGATCATTTATATTTAGGATAATGTTTTGCATCTTTGTCATTCTATTTTTGCAAATATTAAAATCCTCTTATTTGATATATTTTACATGTGAAAAGGCCACACAGGGCCAGAGCTCATCAGGCACCTTAAATGCCCAAAAGGGCCACTAGATGTCTTCTTATAGATGACATAAAATCCTTAAAAGACACACATTCTGGTAGTTTACTGGTAAACTTAGAAAGTTTCCAGTAATATACCCTCCCTTTGCAACCCATACAACTTAAAAGATGAGGTCCTGCATGCAGGCGGGATCTAGGCGCCTGGCCAATGATTAGAGAATAGGTGTGTCGGTGCTCCATTTACTTCTTCCACGCTCTCTTTACCAGTCAATATCTACCATAGGCTACCCCTACAACAACACACCTCATGGAGATTTCAAATGGGAGTGGCTTGGACTTACAGCGATTCTCCCACTCTCTCACACGCACACAATCACATGGCTGTGGAAGGCTGACTGTCAGTCAGACAAACAGATGCACAGGTTGATTGGATTTACTCTTATCAATTGGCTTCTATATCCCTAGCCTTGGCTCGGCTTCGCTACTTAGCATCATGGGATTTCCTTTTTTGGGCCGAGGGATCGGGATCGGGATCAGGAATGCTGGGGGATATTGTCTGTGGACTACATCTGTAGTATGTGATCCATTATCGTTGGCCTGTAATTATCCAAGTTTAACTTTGAACGGCATAGCTGCAAATGGCACCCTGTTCCCTATTTAGTGCACTACTTCTGACACTGAGGGAGGCTAGCCAGGCCAAAGCCATTATGAAGAAGATATTAAGGCGTGCCCTCCCCACCTGCTCAGCATTTACTGGGAAGAAACATTCAGACAAACCTTGAGAATGTGCTCCTGGTGGGTGGAATTGATTATATTTACAAGGTGTGTGTGTGAACTGTATTTGTAGCAGCAGTTAATAAAGGCTTTATCATTTCCATAATGAGCCCAGATGAGCCAGAAAGGTCAGGAGGTAATACAGATGCAGAATTGAGTTATATGTCATTGTGTGGGCCACTTCTCATTGGTAGATGGAGCCATCAGTCAGGGAATCATGACTTCTCATTGGTAGATGGAGGCCTCTCACTGTCATAGTGTCATAATAAAGCAGCAGGATGCAATGCCTCATCCAAGCCATTGATTTCCAATGACATACTTCACTGCCTCATCACTCTATCAGCGAATGTTGTGTTTCCACTCACACTGCTCTGCTGTACTGGAGTGTAGAGGCAACATTGTTAATAGCTGCAACAGGAAGGCTAACACACAAAAGCCATGGGGAAGTGGTTGGCTTAATGTGATTTATTTTCTACTGCATCTCTTCATTCAATGTACTAGCCATAGAAGTAGAATGAATCTCATTCTAAGTCTAGGCCTATGGTTCTAACTTCTTAAGGGGTCGGTGTGAATGAGTAAATATCTAAAATCACTGAACTCTGTTAAGTTTCATTGGTTTTGTAATACAAGGTAATATGTTTAATGTAAAGCAAGGAGCAGATTGTTCAGGATTATATCATTTAGTGGCTACTGTATGGTAAAACATATTGGGTTGTTAAGCCTGTCCTAATTCAAAGGGAGACTAGGCGCATTAGACCACTGCAGTAATATCAGCTTCCACTGGATCATATTGCTGGGCTTTAGAAGGGTTTAATGGGATGTAAGAGAGAGTGACATTTTCTCTGCCTCTGATTCACCAAGCTTTATAGACGGAGGCCTGAAGCCATAATATTACAGGTTCTTCAATGCTTTATCCTCAGGATTCCAAAACCATGTCAAAATGGAGGAATCAGAAATGCTTAAAGGGCACATCGGTTCCCAACTAAGCTTTCCTTTAGATAGCATGTCTTTGCTTCGGGAAGCAGAGAGAATAACTCATCAATTCCAGTATTACCATATCACATGTACAGTATTATCTGTTGAAGAACCACTGCAGGACATCTAGGATGTGGTTTGGGAAACCAGCTTTGGTTACAGGAGAGAGAGGGTGAGGATGAAGCACCAGATGGATTAATCAAATCATATCAAATGTAAAGTGCTGTACAGAAACCCAGCCTAAAACCCCAAACAGCAAGCAATGCAGGTGTAGAAGCACGGTGGCTAGGAAAAACTCCCTAGAAAGGCCAAAACCTGGGAAACACAGTAGTGTTTCCCAAGTTAGGGGTCCCGACTAGAGGTCGACCGATTATGATTTTTTTGATACCGATACCGATTATTGGACGACCAAAAAAAGCCGATACCAATTAATCGGATGATTTTTGTTTATATATATTTGTAATAATGAAAATTCCAACAATACTGAATGAACAATGAACACTTTTATTATTACTTAATATGATACATAAATAAAATCTATTTAGTCTCAAATAAATAATGAAACATGTTCAATTTGGTTTAAATAATGCAAAAACACAGTGTTGGAGAAGAAAATAAAAGTGCAATATGTTCCATGTAAAAAAAAGGAATGGGTGTCTGGTTATTGAGTCAGTGTTGAAGGTGTGTGTGAGGAATGGGTGTCTGGTTATTGAGTCAGTGTTGAAGGTGTGTGAGGAATGGGTGTCTGGATATTGAGTCAGTGTTGGAGGTGTGTGAGGAATGGGTGTCTGGATATTGAGTCAGTGTTGAAGGTGTGTGAGGAATGGGTGTCTGGATATTGAGTCAGTGTTGAAGGTGTATGTGAGGAATGGGTGTCTGGATATTGAGTCAGTGTTGAAGGTGTGTGAGGAATGGGTGTCTGGATATTGAGTCAGTGTTGAAGGTGTGTGTGAGGAATGGGTGTCTGGATATTGAGTCAGTGTTGAAGGTGTGTGAGGTATGGGTGTCTGGATATTGAGTCAGTGTTGGAGGTGTGTGAGGAATGGGTGTCTGGTTATTGAGTCAGTGTTGAAGGTGTGTGTGAGGAATGGGTGTCTGGTTATTGAGTCAGTGTTGAAGGTGTGTGAGGAATGGGTGTCTGGATATTGAGTCAGTGTTGAAGGTGTGTGTGAGGAATGGGTGTCTGGATATTGAGTCAGTGTTGAAGGTGTGTGTGAGGAATGGGTGTCTGGATATTGAGTCAGTGTTGAAGGTGTGTGTGAGGAATGGGTGTCTGGTTATTGAGTCAGTGTTGAAGGTGTGTGAGGAATGGGTGTCTGGTTATTGAGTCAGTGTTGAAGGTGTATGTGAGGAATAGGTGTCTGGATATTGAGTCAGTGTTGAAGGTGTGTGTGAGGAATGGGTGTCTGGATATTGAGTCAGTATTGAAGGTGTGTGAGGAATGGGTGTCTGGATATTGAGTCAGTGTTGAAGGTGTGTGTGAGGAATGGGTGTCTGGATTAGAGGTCGACAGATCATGATTTTCAACGCCAATACCGATTATTGGAGGACCAAACAAAACCGATGCCAATTAATCTGCCATTTTTATTTATATATTTATGTATTTATCTTGCTCCTTTGCACCCCAGTATCTCTACTTGCACATTCATCTTTTGCACATTCTACCATTCCAGTGTTTAATTGCTATATTGTAATTACTTCACCACCATGGCCTATTTATTGCCTTACCTCTCTTATCCTACCTCATTTGCACATGCTGTATATAGATTTTTCTACTGTACTATTGATTGTATGTTTATTCCATGTGTAACTCTGTGTTGTTGTATGTGTCAAACTGCTTTGCTTTATCTTGGCCAGATCGCAGTTGCAAATGAGAACTTGTTCTCAACTAGCCTATCTGGTTAAATAAAGATGAAAAAATAAAATTAACAGAGCTGTGCTTCAAGCATTGCGAAAAGCTGCTGGCAAACGCAGGAAAGTGCGGTTTGAATGAATGCTTAAGAGCTTGCTGCTGCCTACCACTGCTCAGTCAGACTGCTCAATCAAATATCAAATCATAGACTTAATTATAATATAATAAACACACAGAAATACGAGCCTTGGGTCATTTAATATGGTAAAATCCAGAAACTATCATTTCGAAAACAAAACATTATTCTTTCAGTGAAATACGGAACCGTTCCGTATTTTATCGAAAGGGTTGCAACCCTAAGTCTAAATACTGCTGTTACATTGCACAACCTTCAATTTGGTGTCATAATTACACGAAATTCTGGCAAATTAATTACGGTCGTTGTTAGAAAGAAATGGTCTTCACACAGTTCTCAACGAGCCAGGCTACACAAACTGCTGCATATACCCTGACTGTAATGGGGTCCTGTGTGTAGCTGGTGTAGAGAGTCAGGCGCAGGACAGCAGAAATGAGTAATCAACGTACTTTACTCAAAAGACTAAAATACAAGGGAAATATACGAGCCCACAATAACGGACCGATTTACAAAGAACAATCACTCACAAACAAACATGGGGAACAGAGGGTAAAATAATAAACAGGTAATTGGGTGAGTGAAACCAGGTGTGTAAGACTAAGACAAAACAAATGGAAAATGAAAAGTGGATCGGCGGTGGCTAGAAGGCCGGTGACGTCGACCGCCGAACACCGCCCGAACAAGGAGAGGGACCGACTTTGGCAGAAGTCGTGACAGTACTCCCCCCACCCCCTTGATGCGCGGCTCCAGCAGCGCGCCGCCACCGACCTCGGGGACAACCCGGAGAACGAGGCACAGGGCCGGGTGGAGACTCCCGCAGCAACAAAGGGTCCAAAACATCCTCCACCGGCACCCAGCATCTCTCCTCTGGACCGTACCCCTCCCACTCCACGAGGTACTGAAGGCCCCTCGCCCGATGCCTCGAGTCCAGGATGGCTCGAACAGCATACTCCGGGGCCCCTTCGATGTCCAGAGGGGGCAGAGGAGCCTCCCGCACCTCAGACTCCTGGAGTGGACCAGCCACCACCGGCCTGAGGAAAGACACATGGAACGAGGGATTAATACGGTAATCTGGGGGAACATGTAACCTGTTTCATACCTCGTTCAGTCTCCTCAGGACTTTGAATGGCCGCGGGCCCAGCTTCCGGCAAGTCAGGCGGAGGGGCAGGTTTCGGGTCGAGAGCCAGACCCGGTCCCTCGGTGCAAACACCGAGGTCTCGCTGCGGTGGCGGTCGGTGCTCGCCTTTTGCCGCCTCATGGCTCGTTGTAGGTGCACATGGGCGGCGTCCCAGGTCTCCTTCAAGCGCTTAAACCATTCGTCCACCGTAGGAGCTTCGATCTGACTCTGATGCCATGGTGCCAGAACCAGCTGATACCCCAGTACGCACTGGAAAGGAAAGAGGTTAGTGGAGGTGTGGTGGAGTGAGTTTTGGGCCATCTCTGCCCAGGGGATGAACGCCGCCCACTCCCCCTGCCGGTCCTGGCAATATGACCGCAGAAACCTACCCACATCCTGCTTTACTCTCTCCACCTGCCCATTACTTTCGGGGTGAAAGCCTGAGGTGAGACTGACCGAGACCCCCAGACGTACCATGAACGCTCTCCAGACCCTGGACGTGAACTGGGGACCCCGATCAGAAACGATGTCCTCAGTTACCCCGTAGTGCCGGAAGATATGTGTAAACAGGGCCTCCGCAATCTGTAGGGCCGTAGGGAGACCGGGCAAAGGAAGGAGATGGCAAGACTTAGAAAAGCAATCCACAACGACCAGGATCGTGGTGTTGCCCTGTGAGGGAGGAAGATCCGTCAGGAAGTCCACCGACAGGTGCGACCATGGCCGTTGTGGAACGGGTAGGGGTTGTAACTTCCCCCTGGGCAGGTGCCTGGGAGCCTTGCACTGGGCGCATACCGAGCAGGAGGAAACATAAACCCTCACGTCCTTGGCCAAGGTGGACCACCATTATTTCCTACTAAGGCAAAGCACCGTCCGACCGATGCCAGGGTGACCAGAGGAGGGTGACGTGTGGGCCCAATAGATCAACCGGTTGCGGGCAGCAGACGGAACATACAGGCGACCAGCTGGACACTGGGGGGAGTGGGCTCTGTGCGTAACGCCCGCTCGCTGTCTGCGTCCAGCTCCCACACCACCGGTGCCATCAGGCAAGAGGCTGGAAGTATGGGAGTGTGATCCATGGACAGCTCCTCTGTGTCATACATCCGGGACAGTGCATCTGCCTTAGCGTTCTGGGAACCTGGTCTGTAGGATAGAGTGAAAACAAAACGTGTAAAAAACATGGCCCACCTTGCCTGGCGAGGGTTCAGTCTCCTCGCCGCCCAGATATACTCCAGATTGAGGTGGTCAGTCCAGATGAGAACAGGGTGTTTATCCCCCTCAATCCAATGTCTCCATGCCTTCAGAGCCTTGACAACAGCCAACAGCTCCCGGTCCCCCACATCATAGTTTCACTATGCCGGGCTGAGCTTCTTCGAAAATAAAGCACAGGGGCGGAGCTTTGGTGGTGAGCCCGAGCGCTGAGAGAGCATAGCTCCTATCTCAGCCTCGGACACGTCCACCTCCACTATGAACGCCAAAGAGGGATCCAGATGAGCCGGCATGGGAGCCGAGTGAGGTAATGGGGCTGCTACCTGACCAAAACCCTGGATAAACCTCCGGTAGTAGTTGGCAAACCCTAGAAACCGCTGCACTTCCTTTACCGCGGTGGGATTCGGCCAATTACACACGGCTGAAATGCGGTCAATCTCCATCTCCACCCCTGAAGTGGAAATGTGGTAGCCTAGGAAGGAGACGGACTGTTGGAAGAACAGACATTTCTCAGCCTTGAGGTACAAGTCATGCTCCAACAGTCGACCAAGCACCCTGCGCACCAGGGACACATACTCGGCCTGTGCAGGTCCCGGAAAATCTTGTCAACAAAGGCCTGGAAGACTGATGGAGCATTCATCAACCCGTACGGCATGACGAGGTACTCATAGTGCCCTGAGGTGGTACTAAATGCACTCTTCCACTCGTCCCCCTCCCTGATACGCACCAGGTTGTAAGCGCTCCTGAGATCCAATTTTATGAAGAAGCGCGCCCCGTGCATTTACTCGAACGCACTGGCGATGAGAGGCAGCTTGTAGCTATACCTCACTGTGATCTGATTGATCCCTCGATAGTCAATACACGGGCGCAAACCCCCATCCTTCTTCTTCACAAAAAAGAAACTCGAGGAGGCAGGTGAAGTGGAGGGCCGAATGTATCCCTGTCCCAGAGATTCGAAGACATATGTTTCCATAGCCGCCATCTGTGACAGAGGATACACGTGACTCCTGGGAAGTGCAGCGTCTACCTGGAGATTTATCGCACAATCCCCCCATCGATGGGGTGGTAATTTAGTCACCCTCTTCTTACAGAAGGCGAGAGCCAAATCAGCATATTCTGAGTGGATGCGCACGGTGGAGACTGGACTTTCCACCGTGGTCGCACTGATGGAAACCCCCACACACCTCCCTGAGCACTCTCGTGACCACCCCTTGAGAGCCTCTGTGTAACTTTCCAAAGGTGGGATCTTTTTATGTTGGTAACATTTTATTATGCAAGACATGTCGGTGGAAATGCTTTTATGTGCAAATATTTATATAATAACCATCATATTGTAGCGACCCGCACAGACAGCTGTGTGTTATGTGTTAGGCTAGTAGGTGGTTGTGTTGTACTTACCAGTACCCAGTGTTCGCGGGGTCCGACATGCCAATCAACCTGCTAGCTGCCAATCACGGGAATGCCTGGAATGTTCTGATGCCGGGCATCCTTGCGGTTGGCGGAGTGGCGTGGAGGGGGGTTGGGCAGGGGGATGGAGCATTGGAAGTTAAGACCAGGTTTAGCCTTTGTTCTCTCTCTTACGTCTGGCCTTCACAAGAGAAGGTCACGGTTGGCTTGTGGGGTATCTTTCGTTTATTTGGTGTGGGCTACGGCCAAACAGTAGCCAGTGTAAAGTTGGGTTAATAAGCCGTCAATTCGTAAACTCAACCCTCTGTCTGGACAATTGTTCCTTTATGATCTAGTCAGGTCGTTACAATATTAAAGTAAACTTGGAGTCACGCGATGACATGTTGTGTGGTCCTCCCGGGAAAGCATGCAGTTTATTAGGCTGCCGATTTTAAATAAATTATGATGAACTTCACATTGTGGTGATGAGTTTGATTCTCCTTTCCAATAAATATTGAGGGTCTTATTCTGATGACATGATGATTGATGCTTGGCTGCCTTTTGACAAAAATACAAATAATGTCCATAATAATCTCATCATGTAGGCTGTTGTCTACTCACACTGTATCTGCGTACTGTTAATATAGACAAAGTAGATAGATTATTGTTATTTGTCAAATGGCAGCCAGGTGTCAATTATCATGTTACCAAAATAAGACCTTCGATAATTATGGGAAAGGAGCTAACTTTCACCACCCTGTGAAGTTCATCATAATTGATTTCATCTGTAGCCTAATAAACTGTATGAGTCATAGTGGGAGGACCACACAACATGTCATAGCGTAACTCCAAGTTAATCTGGAGCCTAATAAACTGCATGGTTCTTCGAGTCATAGGAGGAGGACCACACAGCGTGACTCCAAGTTAATCTGGAGCCTAATAAACTGCATGGTTCTTCGAGTCATAGGAGGAGGACCACACAACATGTCATAGCGTAACTCCAAGTTAATCTGGAGCCTAATAAACTGCATGGTTCTTCGAGTCATAGGAGGAGGACCACACAACATGTCATAGCGTAACTCCAAGTTAATCTGGAGCCTAATAAACTGCATGGTTCTTCGAGTCATAGGAGGAGGACCACACAGCATGACTCCAAGTTAATCTGGAGCCTAATAAACTGCATGGTTCTTCGAGTCATAGGAGGAGGACCACACAGCATGACTCCAAGTTAATCTGGAGCCTAATAAACTGCATGGTTTTTCGAGTCATAGGAGGAGGACCACACAGCATGACTCCAAGTTTACTTCGATTTGATAGTTATTATATAAATATTTGCGCATAAAGGCGTTTCAACCACCATTTCTCACATAATTAATTTTACGGACACAAAAAGATCCCACCATGTCAAACAAACAAATAGTCTGTAGTCATTTATAAAATTGTACCGGCATTTCATGTTTTCCATCAGCCCAGTGCCGTTACATGTTTTCCATCAGGCCAGTGCCGTTACTTTTTTTAATGCATCAGGTAATTAATCCACATGACATGGCTGGATGGTAACGTGGTTAGTGATGTTCTTTTCTATACAGAATATCATACAAAGTGATTGCCTGATGTAATTCTGAACTGCCCAATACCCTTCTGATGCATTACAGTCACTTCAAACCATACTGTCTTCAGATTTAAATACTGAAAGACTGATTTTAAATAGACTGTCATAGCCAAATTAAAAAAGTAAACGTTGGCCGTTGGAACACAAACCTTATCTTATTGGTTCTCCCCTCAGCAGCTGGAGACTCAGTAGCCATCTAGGCCAGGTGGGGAGCAGAACATTGACTGAATGACTACTGCTTTTGCCAGTATAATCATAGTGATTAACATGCAGGGATAAAGTGTGTGCAGACAGGCAGACAGAGAATGCTGTCTGGTTTAAGCAGTTCATGTCGGTGGTGTTTTGTGGACGTTGTTGGGTCTAATTTACAGTGCCTTTGGAAAGTATTCAGACCCCCTGACTTTTTCCACATTTTGTTACGTTACAGCCACATTATAAAATTGATTCAATTGTTGTTTCCCCCCTCATCAATCTACACACAATAACCCAATGACAAATAGTTTTTATTTGGATTTCATGTAATGGACATATACAAAATAGTCAAAATTGGTGAAGTGAAGTAAAAAAAAAAAACTTACGGAAAAGTGGTGCGTGCATATGTATTCACCCCCTTTGCTATGAAACCCCGAAATAAGATCTTGCGCAACCAATTACCTTCAGAAGTCACAATTCGTTAAATAAAGTCCACCTGTCTGCAATATAAGTGTCACATGATCTCAGTAGATATACACCTGTTCTGAAAGGCCCCAGAGTCTGTATCACCACTAAGCAAGGGGCACCATGAAGACCAAGGAGCTCTCCAAACAGGTCAGGGACGAAGTTGTGGAGAAGTACAGATCATGTCAGAAACTTTGAGCATCCCACGGAGCACCATTTAAATCCATTATTAAAAAATTGAAAGAATATGGCAAGACAACAAACCTGCCAAGAGAGGGCTGCAAGGAGGGCATTAATCCGAGGCAACAAAGAGACCAATGGTAACCCTGAAGGAGCTGCAAAGCTCCACAGTGGAGATTGGAGTATCTGTCCATAGAACCACTTTAAGCCGTACACTCTACAGAGCTGGGCTTTATGGAAGAGTGGCCAGAAAAAGCCATTGCTTAAAGAAAAAAATAAGCAAACATGTGGTGTTCGCCAAAAGGAATGTGGGAAACTCCCCAAACATATGGAAGAAGGTACCCTTGTCAGATGAGACTAAAATTGAGCTTTTTGGCCATCAAGGATAAAGCTATGTCTGGCACAAACCCAACACCTCTCATCACCCCGAAAACTCGATCCCATGGTGGTGGCAGCATGGTGGTGGCAGCATCCTGCTGTGGGGATGTTTTTCATCGGCAGGGATTGGGAAACTGGTTGGAATTGAAGGAATGATGGATGGCGCTAAATACAGGGAAATTCTTGAGGCAAACCTGTTTCAGTCTTCCAGAGATTTGAGACCGGGACGGAGGTTCACCTTCCAGCAGGACAATGACCCTAAGCATACTGCTATAGCAACACTCAAATGGTTTAATGGAAAACATTTAAATGTTTTGGAATGGCCTAGTCAAGGCCCAGACTTCAATCCAATTGAGAATCTGTGGTATGACTTAAAGATTGCTGTACACCAGTGGAACCTATCCTAGTTGAAGGAGCTGAGCAGTTTTGCCATGAAGAATTGGCAATCTTATAGAGACATACCCCAAGAGACTTGCAGCTGTAATTGCTGTGAAAGGTGGCTTTGGGGGGTGAATAGTTATGTAAGCGCAAGTTTTTCGTTTTTTTGTCTTATTTCTGTAACGGTTTTCTTGAGTTGAAGGAGAGGAGGACCAAAATGCAGCGTGGTTACTATTCATGTTTTTTAATAAGACAACTAAACATGAACATAATACAAAACAACAAACGTGTAAAACTGAAACCACCTATTCTGGTGCAAACTAACACAGAGACAGGAACAATCACCCACAAAACCCAACACCAAACAGGCTACCTAAATATGGTTCCCAATCAGAGAAAATGACTAACACCTGCCTCTGATTGAGAACCATATCAGGCCAAACACAGAAACAGACAAACTAGACACACAACATAGATTACCCACTCAGATCATACCCTGACCAAACAAAACATAGAAACATACAAAGCAAACTATGGTCAGGGTGTGACAATTTCTTGTTGTATTTCTTGTTGTATCTTCAAAGTGGTAGGCATGTTGTGTAAATGAAATGATACAAACCCCCCAAAATCTATTTTAATTCCAGGTTGTAAGGCAACAAAATAGAAAAAAATGCCAAGGGGTTGAATACTTTTCTCAAGCCACTGTAGCTCTGCTAATATTAGTCGTCTCTGTAGAACAACGACTGATTTATTCCCCAGCCGAGCATGAATGGGACTATTTATGGGGTTGCAACCGAAAAATACCCAGTTGGCTTCCCTCTGTATAAATAAAATATTATCTGGCAGCTGTACAGTCATTAATGAATGTTTCTGTCCTTTCTTCCGCCCTGTCCTTCATCCCTCTTTCCCTCTCTGTTTCTCTGCAGCTGATTTGAGAACGGCCCGATCAACTATAGGATCTAGCTGTTATTCACCATGAACGTTGCGGTGTCTCCCATGGCCAGAGAGGCTGCCTCACCCATGATCACCTCCGTCACGCCCAGCTTTGAGGAGGAGGAGGCAGGCCCCAGCCTCAGCCAGGGTGGTCTCTGTAGAGAAGGGCTGGCCCAGGAGAGGGACCCGGCCTGGAGGTATCAGAACCAGAAGCCCCCTCCCCTGCACACAGGGGCGGACTGGAAGGTGGTGCTGCACCTGCCTGAGATTGAGACGTGGCTGAGGGCCACCACTGACAGGGTCCGGGATCTCTCCCACTCTGTCCACCAGGACTCAGTCAACAAACACCTGGATGTACACCTAGTGCAGCTCAAGGTAAGAGGGACTAGACACTCTATAGGCTCTCATCGCAAATTATTATAATGATTATATTATGATTTCAAAGGGCCTAGTAGCAAAGAACTACCCGGTGCCCGTGATCATCAGAATCATCAGAAGTGTCTCAGAATACAGCACTCGATGTCATAGGAAGGCCAAAAAGATCATCAAGGACATTAACAGCCCGAGCCACTGCCTGTTCACCCCGCTATCATTCAGAAGGCGAGGTCAATACAGATGCATCCAAGCTGGGACCTAGAGACTGAAAAACAACTTCTATCTCAAGGCCGTCAGACTATTAAATAGCCATCAATAACGCAGAGAGGCTGCTGCCTACATGCAGACTTGAAATCATTGGCAACTTTAATAAATTGATCACTAGTCACTTTAATAACGCCACTTTAATAATGTTTACATATCTTGCATTACTCATCTCATATGTACAGTGGGGCAAAAAAGTATTTAGTCAGCCACCAATTGTGCAAGTTCTCCAACTTAAAAAGATGAGAGAAGTCTGTAATTTTCATCATAGGTACACTTCAACTATGACAGACAAAATGGATTTTAAAAATCCAGAAAATCACATTGTAGGATTCTTATTGAATTTATTAGCAAATTATGGTGGAAAATAAGTATTTGGTCACCTACAAACAAGCAAGATTTCTGGCTCTCACAGACCTGTAACTTCTTCTTTAAGAGGCTCCTCTGTCCTCCACTCGTTACCTGTATTAATGGCACCTGTTTGAACTTGTTATCAGTATAAAAGACACCTGTCCACAACCTCAAACAGTCACACTCCAAACTCCACTATGGCCAAGACCAAAGAGCTGTCAAAAGACACCAGAAACAAAATTGTAGACCTGCACCAGGCAGGGAAGACTGAATCTGCAATAGGTAAGCAGCTTGGTTTGAAGAAATCAACTGTGGGAGCAATTATTAGGAAATGGAAGACATACAAGACCACTGATAATCTCCCTCGATCTGGGGCTCCACGCAAGATCTCACCCCATGGGGTCAAAATGATCACAAGAACGGTGAGCAAAAATCCCAGAACCACACGGGGGGACCTAGTGAATGACCTGCAGAGAGCTGGGACCAAAGTAACAAAGCCTACCATCAGCAAGGGCATTGAAGATGAAACGTGGCTGGGTCTTTCAGCATGACAATGATCCCAAACACACCGCCCGGGCAACGAAGGAGTGGCATCGTAAGAAGCATTTCAAGGTCTCCAGATCTCAACCCCATAGAAAATATTTGGAGGGAGTTGAAAGTCCGTGTTGCCCAGCAACAGCCCCAAAACATCACTGCTCTAGAGGAGATCTGCATGGAGGAATGGGCCAAAATACCAGCAACAGTGTGAGAAAACCTTGTGAAGACTTACAGAAAACATTTGTACTCTGTCATTGCCAACAAAGGGTATATAACAAAGTATTGAGATAAACTTTTGTTATTGACCAAATACTTATTTTCCACGATACATCTGGATTTTTTTTCTCATTTTGTCTGTCATAGTTGAAGTGTACCTATGATGAAAATTACAGGCCTCTCTCATCTTTTTAAGTGGGAGAACTTGCACAATTGGTGGCTGACTAAATACTTTTTTGCCCCACTGTATATGCAAATTGCCATCATACAAACCGAGGCAGCAGACTTTGTGAAAATTAATATTTGTGTCATTCTCAAAACTTTTGGCCACGACTGTACACACAACACCCTATAATGACAAAGCGAATACAGGTTTTTATAAATGTTTGTTGTGAGCCTTGAAATTGAGCTCAGGTGCATCCTGTTTCCATTGATCATTCTTGAGATCATCATTCAACTTGACCTGTGGTAAATTCTATTGATTTGACATGATTTGGAAAGGCACACACCTGTCTATATAAGGTCCCACAGTTGACAGCACATATCAGAGCAAAAACCAAGCCATGAGGTCAAAGGAATTGTCCATTGAGCTCTGAGACAGGATTGTGTCGAGGCACAGATCTGGGGAAGGGTACCAAAACATGTCTGCAGCATTGAAGGTCCCCAAAAACGCAGTGGCCTCCATCATTCTTAAATTGAAGCAGTTTGGATCCGCCAAGACTTCCTAGAGCTGGCCACCCGGCCAAACTGAGCAATCAGGGGAGAAGGGCCTTGGTCAGGGGAAGTGACCAAGAACCCGATGGTCACACTGACAGAGCTCCTCTGTGAAGCATGGTGGTCGCAGCATCATGCTGTGGGGATGATTTTCAGTTCCAGGGACGGGGAGACTCATCCGGATCGAGGGAAAGATGAACGGAGTAAAGTACAGAGAGATCCTCGATGAAAACCAGGCTCCAGAGTGCTCATGACATCAGACTGGGGCGAAGGTTCACCTTCCAACAGGATAAAAACCCTAAGCACACAGCCAACACAACGCAGGAGTGGCTTTGGGACAAGTCTCTGATTGTCCTTGAGTGGCTCAGCCAGAGCCCGGACTTGAACCCGATCAAACATCTCTGAAGAGACCGGAAAATAGCTGTGCAGCAATGCTCCCCATCCAACTTGAGAGGATCTGCAGAGAAGAATGGGAGAAACTCCCCAAATACAGGTGTGCCAAGCTTGTAGCGTCATACCCAAGACGACTTGAGGCTGTAATCGCTGTAATTTTGCTGTAATTTTGCCCCACTGTATATACTGTACCTTATACCATCTATTGCGTCTTGACTATGCCACTCAGTCATCGCTCATCCATATATTTATATGTACATATTCTTTTTCCATCCCCTTACATTGTGTGTACAAGGTAGTATTTGTGAATTTGTTAGATTACTTGTTAGATATTACTACACTGTCGAAGCACAATCATTTCACTACACTCGCAATAACATCTGTTAACCATGTGTATGTGAACAATAAAATTTGATATGATGTTGATTTGAATAGCAGCTCTAATCTACAAGTGGTTTTCCCTTTTCAATAAGGTTATATTGACATGGAGTACCTGATCCTAGATCCTTTGTGAATATTGACCCTGGTCCCATATTTGTTTTGGTCCTGAGGTCATTGTCATTGCCAGACAAGAGACAGCACAAACTGATCTGGGACCAGCATAGCAAAGAACACCGTCAGAACCAGAATAGTCCAACATCAAATCCCAGTATAATGACCCTGTAGGAGGAAGAGGTGATTAGATATAATGAGGGGAGCTGTACCTTCTCAGTAGCCTTGGAGCTGGACTGGTCTGTTGTTGTGACTTAGCGAGGTCTGCAGTCAGACTCAATGTTCAGGGTTTATCCCAAATGGCAACCTATTCCCTATATTGTGCAGATCTTTTGACCAGGGCTGATAGGGCTCTGGTCAAAAGCAGTGCACCATATAGCGAATAGGGTGCCATTTGGGACATAGCCTCGCATCAATGTTTAGAGAGAATCCATTCTCCCTCCCAACCCTAGTGCAGCAGTGCAGAGACCAGCCAGTCCAGGATATGAGTTTGCAGATAGTGGGTATTTTGAAGGTTTTACTTGCAATTATGGTGAATTGTGGTTTTACAGTACCTACCTTAGTTGAATGAAGGTACATACTAAAATGTAAATGTAGACTACTGGGCTTAGTACTGTAGGCTGATGGGCTCAATTTCTGGGGGTACCTAGGGAGGTTCTCCCTTTAGACTGGCAGATGCGTGCGTGCGTGTGTGTGTACAAATGTCTACAGATCAAGCTGATGGGGTATCTATCTGGAGAAACTTTTCTCTTTATAGACTGGCTGATCAATCAGCTGATGGTCTTATTGGATTCTGTTAGAGGACAATTTTGAACCAGCCCTCAGTAGCCCTCTAATTAAAACAGGAAATGGAGGAACATAATTAGTTCAGTTGCAGCTACCCTCAAGGCATTGGGAATGGCAGAATGTGTTTCCACAGCATTGGGATATGGGTCCTAGTCACTAAGTAGGAGTAGAGTAGGTTTTTCCTTTTAAATCATAATCAATAAGTGTCATGGAATTCTAGGAGTGGTGGGTGTAGAGTCAGGCGCAGAGAGCAATACTTCCAATGGATACGTTTATTTTGCTTGGTCTAGCCAACAGGCAATGACCATAAATCAGGTATGTCTCCAAAAACCAGGAAATAACATACAACAAATTACGCAGGAGAAAAACAACTTCACCACTGACAGTAGGAATAAGCCCACACAACTTCACCACTGACAGTAGGAATAAGCCCACACAACTTCACCACTGACAGTAGGAATAAGCCCACACAACTTCACCACTGACAGTAGGAATAAGCCCACACAACTTCACCACTGACAGTAGGAATAAGCCCACACAACTTCATCACTGACAGTAGGAATAAGCCCACACAACTTCACCACTGACAGTAGGAATAAGCCCACACAACTTCACCACTGACAGTAGGAATAAGCCCACACAACTTCACCGCTGACAGTAAGAATAAGCCCACACAACTTCACCGCTGACAGTAGGAATAAGCCCACACAACTTCACCACTGACAGTAGGAATAAGCCCACACAACTTCACCGCTGACAGTAGGAATAAGCCCGCACAACTTCACCGCTGACAGTAGGAATAAGCCCACACAACTTCACCGCTGACAGTAGGAATAAGCCCGCACAACTTCACCGCTGACAGTAGGAATAAGCCCGCACAACTTCACCGCTGACAGTAGGAATAAGCCCACACAACTTCACCGCTGACAGTAGGAATAAGCCCGCACAACTTCACCGCTGACAGTAGGAATAAGCCCACACAACTTCACCGCTGACAGTAGGAATAAGCCCACACATCTTCACCGCTGACAGTAGGAATAAGCCCGAACAAAAGCAGGCGGGCACTGAACGTTTAAATAGACCATTGATGAACTATAATAAGCAACAGGTGAAAACAATCAAGACAAAACCAACAGAAAAGAAAAATGGATCAGTGGCAGCTAGTAGACCAGTGACGACGACTGCCAAGCGCCGCCCGAACAGGGAGAGGAGCCAAGACGTGACAGTACCCCCCCGATGTGCGGCTCCCGCAGCGAGCCGACACTGGCCTCGAGGACGACCCAGAGGGCGATCCGGATGGAGGCGGTGGAAATCACTCAGCAGTGATGGATCCAAGATGTCCTCCACCGGTACCCAGCACCTCTCCTCCGGACTGTACCCCTCCCAATCCACGAGGAACTGCAGGCTCCTCACCCGGCGTCTAGAGTCCAGGATGGAATGTACCGTGTACGCCGGGGGCCCCTCGATGTCCAGAGGGGGCGGAGGGACCTTCTGCTGCCCACAAGCCCGTTTGAACAATTCCTGGATGGCTCTCCAGGTCTCTTTTGAGCGCTGCACCCATTCCTCCACCGCAGGAGCCTCGGTCTGGCTCTGATGCCAAGGTGCCAGGACCGGCTGGTAGCCCAACACGCACTGGAAAGGCGACAGGTTCGTGGAGAACTGGCAGAGTGAGTTTTGGGCCACCTCCGCCCATGGGACGTACCTCGCCCATTCTCCTGGCCGGTCCTTGCAATATGACCGCAGAAACCTACCCACATCCTGGTTCCCTCTCTCCACCTGCCCATTGCTCTCGGGGTAAAAACCTGAGGTCAGGCTGATCGAGACGCCCAGATGCTCCATGAACGCCCTCCAAACCCGGGACATGAACTGAGGACACCGATCAGAAACTA
The DNA here is from genome assembly GCF_034236695.1 of Oncorhynchus nerka. Classification (NCBI taxonomy): domain Eukaryota; kingdom Metazoa; phylum Chordata; class Actinopteri; order Salmoniformes; family Salmonidae; genus Oncorhynchus; species Oncorhynchus nerka. The sequence goes on from NC_088407.1 coordinate 71,850,060, forward strand.
TGTCCTCAGGCACCCCGTAGTGCCGGAAGACGTGGGTAAACAGGGCCTCCGCAGTCTGAGGGCCGTAGGGAGACCGGGAAACGGAAGGAGACGGCAGGACTTTGAAAACTGATCCACAACGACCAGGATCGTGGTGTTCCCCTGAGACGGGGGAAAGTCGGTGAGGAAGTCCACTGACAGATGTGACCAAGGCCGTTGTGGAACGGGGAGGGGCTGTAACTTCCCTCTAGGCAGGTGTCTTACTTCCCTCTAGGCAGGAGCCTTACTCTGAGCGCACACTGAACTGGAGGAGACATAAAACCTCACGTCCTTAGCTAAAGTGGGCCACCAGTACCTTCTCCTAAGACTCCGCACCGTCCTCTCAATTCCCGGGTGACCCGAGGAGGGTAGCGTGTGGGCCCACCGGATCAATTTGTCACGAACACCAAGTGGCACGTACTTCCGGCCCGCTGGACACTATGGTGGCGTGGGTTCTAACTGTTACGCCCGCTCGATGTCCGCGTCCACCTCCCATACCACCGGTGCCACCAGACATGAGGCCGGAGGTATGGGAGTCCGGTGCCACCAGACATGAGGCCGGCATCGGTATCATAGAGACGGGACAGTGCGTCGGCCTTAGTGTTACGGAACCTGGTCTATAAGAGATGGTGAAACGAAATCAGGTTAAAAAAAATGGCCCACCTTGCCTGGCGAGGATTCATTCTCCTCGCTGCCCGGATGTACTCCAGATTACGGTGGTCAGTCCAGATGAGAAAAGTGTGTTTAGCCCCCTCCAGCCAATGTCTCCACACCTTCAGAGCTTTTACCACAGCCAGCAACTCCCGGTCCCCCAAGTCATAATTTCGCTCTTGCAGGGGAGAAGCTTCGGTGTGCCCACGAGTCCACCACCACCATGAATGCCAAAGAGGGGTCCGGATGAGCCAATATGGGAGCATCGGGTAAGCAGCGCCTTCAGACGACTAAAAGCTCTGGACGCCTCTGCTGACCACCGCAAACGCACCGGCCTACCCTTCAGCAGTGAGGTAATGGGAGCTGCCACCTGGCCATACCTCCAGTTGTAATTGGCAAACCCTAAGAAGCGCTGCACCTCCTTTACTGTGGTCGGAGTCAGCCAATTACGCACGGCTGCAACGTGGTCACACAAATCACATTATATCATAATCTGTCTCTCTCTATGCTCCTTCTCTCAGCTGATATAGGGTATGACATATTTGTTGATTTACCAATCCTGTTATTTCTCTCAGTAAGTTTATTTTCCTCCTCCCTGCCTTTGTCTCCCTCAATCTATTTGAACCCAACAACTTGACCAGCTGTAATGACCCCTGTAATCAATAGTATCAAATAACACAACGTGTCATTCTGTTGCCAGAGTGAATTCTTGGGTGTGCCTGTTTGGATTCACTGGTGAAGTCTGCCATCTAGTGGGATTTGGTGGACATGTTACAATGTTATAATACTCACTGAATCATTTACATGTGAGTAATTTAGGAGACACTCTTATCCAGTAGTGTGTGTAATGCTCACAGTAGTGAGTTCATACAGTTTCATACTTTTCTTTTGTACTGGTCCCCCGTGGGAATCAAACCCACAACCCTGGCATTGCAAGCACCATGCTCTACCAACTGAGCCACACAGGACCTTTTCATTTCAGTAGGTGGCCCTTTTAAAAGACAGACAGGCAATTGCCTTTGATTGAATTTAATTTGAGACTTTAAAAATGTTTCCTTTGAAATGGAATCCTGTATATCAATACATTGATTGTTACAGGCTGTTGATGCTGAAATGTTTGTGTGATCTCTCTCGATCATTTTTTATTTTTATTTCACCTTTATTTAACCAGGTAGGCAAGTTGAGAACAAGTTCTCATTTACAATTGCGACCTGGCCAAGATAAAGCAAAGCAGTTCGACACATACAACGACACAGAGTTACACATGGAGTAAAACAAACATACAGTCAATAATGCAGTATAAACAAGTCTATATACGATGTAAGCAAATTAGGTGAGAAGGGAGGTAAAGGCAAAAAAGGCCATGGTAGCAAAGTAAATACAATATAGCAAGTGCAAGTAAAACACTGGAATGGTAGATTTGCAGTGGAAGAATGTGCAAAGTAGAAATAAAAATAATGGGGTGCAAAGGAGCAAAATAAATAAATAAATTAAATACAGTAGGGAAAGAGGTAGTTGTTTGGGCTAAATTATAGGTGGGCTATGTACAGGTGCAGTAATCTGTGAGCTGCTCTGACAGTTGGTGCTTAAAGCTAGTGAGGGAGATAAGTGTTTGACACTTATCTAATAATGACACACATCATGATGCCACAAGTATTCTCAGTGCATGTAGATCTTATTCAGCCTATGGTCTTAAAGTAGTTTGTTTTTAGCATTAGCATTGTGACTGTTAAAAGTTCTGTTAAAAGTTCTGATGAAAGGGCTTTGTTCTAGCATCCATCCCCATCTCCATCCCATCCTGCCCTTGTCTAGTCTATTTTTAGGAGGCCTGGGGCCCTCTTGTCGTAGTCATGGCCCGTATCCACAAAGCGTCTTAGAGTAGAAAATTGGTTGTGCTGAGAATAGAGCCATTTTACTTCTACTCTTATGGGTCAAAATAAAAGCGTTGCATGGAGCCTCTTTAATCATAAGAGTCACACCAAGTCGACAGATATTTAGGACAATGGTTCCCAAATTGTTTATACTTTTTTTAAGGGAACTCAGTCTGGCTTTAAACTTACTCTTGAAAGTTGTAGTAGTAGAACAAGGTGCAATTTCGAAATTGGTTAGTGCGTAATCAATTCCTTTTGTCATGTTAGTCATTGCAAACCTTAGAGAGCTGTTTATAACTTGTCAGAAATGTCCAGATCAACTAGCCCATGTCAGCTAATGTTTTTTATTTGATTTTTTAAGCCCATAGATATTATTGTCATTTTTAAGTCACTCAAATAGCACATGAATACACAGTAGACATTAGAGGTCGACCGATTATGATTTTTCAATGCCGATAAGATACCGATTATTTGAGGACACAAAAAAGGGCCGATGCCGATTAATCGGACAATTTTTTTAACATGTATTTGTAATAATGACAATTACAACAATACTGAATGAACACTTATTTTAACTTAATATAATACATCAATCAAATCATTTTAGCCTCAAATAAATGAAACATGTTCAATTTGGTTTAAAGAATGCAAAAACAAAGTGTTGGAGAAGTAAAAGTGCAATATCTGTGCCATGTAAGAAAGCTAACGTTTAAGTTCCTTGCTCAGAACATGAGAACATATGAAAGCTGGTGGTTCCTTTTAATATGAGTCTTCAATATTCCCAGTTAAGAAGTTTTAGGTTGTAGTTATTATAGGAATTATAGGACTATTTCTCTCTATACCATTTGTATTTCATATACCTTTGACTATTGGATGTTCTTATAGGCACTTTAGTATTGCCAGTGTAACAGTATAACTTCCGTCCCTCTCCTCGCTCCTACCTGGGCTCGAACCAGGAACACAACGACAACAGCCACTCTCGAAGCAGCGTTACCCATGCAGAGCAAGGGGAACAACTACTCCAAGTCTCAGAGTGAGTGACGTTTGAAACGCTATTAGCTCGCACCCCGCTAACTAGCTAGCCATTTCACATCACATCGTTATAACAGCCTAATCTCGGGAGTTGATAGGCTTCAAGTCATAAACAACAGACCTGCTGACAAAACGCACGAAAGTGCTGTTTGAATGAATGCTTGAGCCTGAATGAGCCTGCTGGTGCCTACCACCACTCAGTCAGACTGCTCTATCAAATCATAGACTTAATTATAACATAATAACACAGAGAAATGCGAGCCTTAGATCATTAATATGGTCGAATCCGGAAACTATCATCTTGAAAACAAGACGGTTATTCTTTCAGTGAAATACGGATACGGAACTGTTCCGTATTTCATCTAACGGGCCAAACTGTTGCATATACCCTGACTCTGCGTGCAATGAGCGCAAGAGAAGTGACAATTTCACCTAGTTAATATTGTCTGCTAACCTGAATTTCTTTTAGCTAAATATGCAGGTTTAAAAATATATACTTCTGTGTATTGATTTTAAGAAAGGCATTGATGTTTATGGTTAGGTACATGTTGGAGCAACGACAGTCCCTTTTCACGAATACACACTGCATCGATTATATGCATCGCAGGACACGCTAGATAAACTAGTAATATCAACCATGTGTAGTTATAACTAGTGATTCTGATTGATTAAGTTTAATGCTAACTAGCAACTTACCTTGGCTTCTTACTGCATTCGCGTAACAGGCGGGCTCCTCGTGAGGCAGGTGGTTAGAGCGTTGGACAAGTTAACTGTAAGGTTGCAAGATTGAATACCTGAACTGACAAGGTAAAAATCTGTCCTTCTGCCCCTGAACAAGGCAGTTAACCCACCGTTCCTAGGCCGTCATTGAAAATAAGAATGTGTTCTTAACTGACTTGCCTAGTTAAATAAAGATTGAATAAAGGTGTAAAAAAAAAAATGTTTAAAAAATCGGTGTTCAAAATTACAGATTTCCGATTGTTATGAAAACTTGAAATCAGCCCTAATTAATCGGCCATTCCGATTAATCGGTCGACCTCTAGTAGACATGGCAAAATGTTTAGCATTGCAAGAAAATTTGCTATAAAACTGCACAATATTCTTTACACCCCATGACAAAATGTATAGAATTGCATGAAATAAGCTTTCTCTCCAACAACAAGTGGGGTGTGAACAGTGAACTTTCTCTCCAACAACAAGTGGGGTGTGAACAGTGAACTTTCTCTCCAACAACAAGTGGGGTGTGAACAGTGAACTTTCTCTCCAACAACAAGTGGGGTGTGAACAGTGAACTTTCTCTCCAACAACAAGTGTGAACAGTGAACAAGTGGGGTGTTGAACTCTCCAACAACAAGTGGGGTGTGAACAGTGAACTTTCTCTCCAACAACAAGTGGGGTGTGAACAGTGAACTTTCTCTCCAACAACAAGTGGGGTGTGAACAGTGAACTTTCTCTCCAACAACAAGTGGGGTGTGAACAGTTTTTTTTATAAACAGTGCCCATAGGAATTGACGTGGTACGGAAACGCTCGATGTTCCCCAATGCTGGAAGGGGGGCCTGAGTGAAAGTTTAGGAACCCCTAATTTAGGACACCTGAGCTGTCTTAAAACCAGTTAAGAGTTACCCGCAGGTGTCTTTATTACAGTTTTTCTCAATTGCTAAAACACAATTTCTGAAACCTTGCTCCATTTCCTGAAATATGAAGTGCTTTGAAAGGCTGGTCATGGCTCACATCAACTGCCCTTTCACACTTGGACAAAAGGAACACTGACGTGAGAATGGTGTTCATTGACTACATCTCAGCATTCAACACCATAGTGACCTCAAAGCTCATCACTAAGCTAAGGACCTAGGGACTAAACACCTCCCTCGCAAACTGGATCCTGGACTTCCTGATGGGCCACCCCCAGGTGGTAAGGGTAGGCAACAACACATCTGCCATGCTGATCCTCAACACTGGGGCCCCTCAGGGGTGCATGCTTAGTCCCCTGCTGAATCCTTTTTCACCCATGACTGGCCAGGCATGACTCCAACACCATCATTAAGTTTGCCGACGACACACCGGTGGTAGGCCTGATCACCAACAACGATGAGAGAGCCCATAGTGAGAAGGTCAGAGACTTGGAAATGTGGTGCCAGGACAACAGCCTCTCCCTCAACGTGACCAAGACAAAGTAGATGATTGTGGACTACAGGAAAAGGAGGGCTGAGCACGTCCCCAGTCTCATCAACGGGGCTGTAGTGGAGCAGATTGAGAGCTTCAAGTTCCTTGCTGTCCACATTAACAACAAACTATCATGGTCCAAACACACGAAGACAGTCATGAAGAGGGAACGACAACACCTATTCCCCATCTGGAGACTGAAAAGATTTGGCATGGGTCCTCAGATCCTCAAAAAGTTATACAGCTGCACCATTGAGAGAATCCTGACCGGTTGCATCACTGCCTGGTATGGCAACTGCTCGGCCTCCGACCACCAGGCACTACAGAGGGTAGTGCGTACGGCCCAGTACATCACCGGGACCAAGCTTCCTGCCATCCAGGACCTCTATACCAGGCGGTGTCAGAGGAAGGTCCTAAAAAGTGCCTAAAAAGACTCCAGCCACCCTAGTCATAGACTGTTCTCTCTGCTATCGCACCGCAATCGGTAGCGGAGCTCCAAGTCTAGGTCCAAAAGGCTTCTTAAAACCTCTCTGGGATATGTGGGATGCTAGCGTCCCACCTGGCCAAAAGCCAGGGAAAATGCAGAGCGACAAATTCAAATAAATTACTATAAAAATGTTACTTTCATTAAATCACACATGCAAGATAGCACCTCAGGAAACAAAGAGAGAAAAGCATATTTCAACCCTGCAGGCGCGACACAAAATGCAGAAATAAAAATATAATTCATGCCTTTGACGAGCTTCTTTTGTTGGCACTCCAATATGTCACATAAACATCACAAATGGTCCTTTTGTTCAATTAATTCCGTCTATATATATCCAAAATGTCCATTTATTTGGTGCGTTTGATCCAGAAAAACACCGGTTCCAACTTGCGTGACCAGAAAATATCTCAAAAGTTACCTGTAAACTTTGCCAAAACATTTCAAACTACTTTTGTAATACAATTGTAGGTATTTCTTAACGTAAATAATCTATAAAATTGAAGACGGGATGATCTGTGTTCAATACAGGAGGAAAACAAACTGTAGCTAGCTTTCTGGTCATGCGCCTCTATCTAACAGTACACTACAAGTGACCCCCGTTCTGAACAGGGCTACTACTTCATTACACAAAGGAAAAACCTCAACCAATTTCTAAAGACTGGTGACATCCAGTGAAAGCGGTAGGAACTGCAAGAAGGTCCCTTAGAAATCTGGATTCCCAATGAAAACAAATTGAAAAGAGAGTGACCACGAGTGACCCCGTGAAGCATGGAGGAGGAGGAGGTGTGATGACGTGGGGGTGCTTTGCTGGTGACACTGTCTGTGATTTATTTAGAATTCAAGGCACACTTAACCAGCATGGCTACCACAGCATTCTGCAGCAATACGCCGTCCCATCTGGTTTGTGCTTAGTGGGACCATCATTTGTTTTTCAACAGGACAATGACCCAACACATGACCCAACACACCTCCAGGCTGTATAAGGGCTATTTGACCAAGGGGAGTGTTGGAGTGCTGCATCAGATGACCCGGCCTCCACAATCACCTGACCTCAACCCAATTGATATGGTTTGGATGAGTTGGGCCGCAGAGTGAAGGAAAAGCATCCAGCAAGTGTTCAGCATATGTGGGAACTCCTTCAAGACTGTTGGAAAAGCATTCCTCATGAAGCTGGTTGAGAGAATGCCAACAGTGTGCAAAGCTGTCATCAAGGCAAAGGGTGGCAACTTTGAAGAATCTAAAATCTCAAATATACTTTGATTTGTCTAACACTTTTTTGATTACTACATGATTCCATATGTATGTGTTATTTCATAGTTTTGATATCTCACTATTATTCTACAATGTAGGAAATAGTAAAAATAAACAAAACCCCTTTAATTAGGTGTGTCCAAACTTTGGACTGTTACAGCACATATTACCTCAATTACCTTGACTAACCTGTACCCCTGGACATTGACTTGGTACTGGTACCCCCTGTATGTAGCCTCGTTATTGTTATTTTATGTTGGTCTTAAAAAAAAAAGAATTTAGTCAATATTTTTCTTAAAACTGCATTGTTGATTAAGGGCTTATACAGTAAGTAAGCATTTCACAGTAAGGTCTAATTGTTGTATTCGGCGCATGTGACAAATAAAATTTGATTTGATATAAAGAGAGGGGTTAACACAATTTGACCCTTTCCATAAAACTAGATTGAGTGGACTGGTTCAGAAATCTTTTATAGTGCTCTATTTAACAAAGACATGAATTCAGTGTCACTATGTTTATTGTGTTAGAAATAGAGGAAGTTGTTACTATGGTGATACATTGAGTGTTTGGAGAGAATCCTGCAGCGATGTTCTTGCAGATGTAGACAATATGTGACTGAAAGGAAGTCAATGTTTCGACTGCTGTTTATATAGTTGTTACTGTATATCAGCCGGTGTCAGTAAGAAACCCTTGCTAAGGCCTGGCTGTTGCATCTAGCAGCTGCATCTACAATGTAGAGTGTGTGTGTATTTGCCAAGGCAGCAGCTTCTCTTCCTGGGGTACAGCAAAATTAAGGTAGTTAGACCATTTTTAAAACATTACAATACATTCCAACAGATTTCCCAACACATTATTGTGTGCCCTCAGGCCCCTACTCTACTACCACATATCTATAGCACAAATCCATGTGTACGTGTATGTATAGTGTGTATGTTATCATGTGTGTATGTTATCATGCTTGCATGAGACTTGATGTGAAATGGAGTTCCATGGCTCTATTTAATATTGTGCGTCTCCCATAGTCTGGTCTGGACTGTGAAGAGACCTCTTGTGAGGTATGCATGGGTATCTGAGCTGAGTGCCAGTAGTTTAAACAGACAGCTCGGTGCATTCAACACGTCAATACCTCTCACAAAACAAGTAGTGATGGAGTCAATCTCTCCTCCACTTTGAGCCAGGAGAGATTGACATGCATACTACGAATGTTAGCTCTCTGTGTACATCAACCAATCTGAAACTAATTGCAACTCTTTGTTAAGTGTTTCAGTCATTCCAGTCGCTGTAGTAGCTGACGTGTCTAGTGTTGAGTCATCCACATACATAGCTACACTGGCTTTACCATTTAAAAAAAAAAAGTTTACTAAGGGTTGGTAACAGGCTGATTGCTTGGCTATTTAAGCAAGTAAAGGGGGTGTTACTATTCTTTCTAGTAGGCTTAAAATGATGATATGGCAAATAGGTGTGGAAAAATGGTCCACTATTATCCTCAGTAATTTTCCATCCAAGTTGTCAGACACCAGTGGCTTATTATTCTTGATAGACAACAATCCTTTTTTCACCTCTTCCACACTCACTTTAAGGAATTCAAAATTACAATGGTTGTCTTTCATAATTTGGTCTGATATACTTGGATGTGTAGTGTCAGCTTTTTTTTGCTGCCATGTCATACCTGAGTTTGCTAATCTTGCCAATGAAAACATCTATAAAGTAGTTGGCAATATCAGTAGGTTTTATACACTATATTAGGCCCAGCCTTTGGTACTTTGGTTTTCCTAGTTATGGCTACTATATTGTGATCACTACATCCAATGAATTTGGATACTGTTTTAAATTACTTTTCTGCAGCATTATTAAAGATGTGGTCAATACATGTTGATGATTTAATTCCTGTGATGTTTGTAACTACCCTGGTAGGTTGACTGATAACCTGAACCAGGTTTCAGGCACTAGTTACAGTTTGAAGCTTTCTCTTGAGTGGGCAGCCTGATGAAAGCCAGTCAATATTTAAATCACCCAGAAAATATACATCTCTGTTGATATCACATACATTATCCAGATACTGACTGTTTGCACTTGGTGGTCTACAGCAGCTCCCCACCAGAATGGTCTTTAGGTGACGCAGATGAACCTGTAGCCATATTACTTCAACAGCATTTAACATGAGATCATCTCTAAGCTTTACAGGAATGTGGTCCTGAATATAATACAAACAGCGAGCACACACACAAACAACGGACACACAGAGATACCTCGTGGGGGGCAGTTGAGACCCACATCTTTATTTATACTCTAGAATGGATCCGTGTTCAGGCACACAGGGAGGTGACTTGCAGCTGTTTGTAAAACTGTATTTCTAGTGATGTAATCCCAGCGCCGCAGAGAATCCCAGGAATTCAGCCATCTCTGTGTGTGTGTGTGTCTGTGTGTGTATGCCCACGCTAGGCTAGGCAGGCCTGGTAAAGACTGGTGGAGCCTGGGGAGGACAGGAGAGCATGCAGATCACACCCTGGGGCGATGGGGCCTCCTCACAGCTAGTTATTGGGAGTGTGGAGTGTGGCTAGCTACATACCTTTTACTTAGCCACCAGATGCAACATTCACACCCTATCAGGTGCAGGCTCCACAAAGGTAAGGTTACGCTACAGCGTAAATACTGATGGTACCGAATACAAACATTTTGCAAAATATTTTGCTGTTGCAAATATAGCATGTACAAAGACTTCAAAATATTTATCAGGATTGTTTGCACAAGTCTTGTAGGGTAAGAGAAATTTGCTGTCGCCTACTGCCATTTTGCATGAACTTTTTCCAAAGTGTTGCAACAACTTTTTTATAATAAATGATTTAACAGATAAGGACAAGAATCACTGTGAATTAGAAATGACTGACTCATCTGATGCCCAACCCACTACCCCCTGTGGCACCTGCACCCACTGGGCAGAGGAGGGGGGCAACACTCAGTCATGGGGTGCAGCTGCCTCATGGCTGGGCAGAGAGAGGGGGCTGCGGGGTTCATTCAGAGAGGGGGGTGAAGTCAAATCCAAAAATAGCCCCCCTAGTGTTGTGAGAGGGCAGGGAGCCCTCTCACACCAAACAGTACCTTCTACATGAGATACAAGCTCTAATATTGTCAGAGAGAGATACAGCACTAGACTGTACTGGTTGATACTGTCGGAGCAACTGAACACAGCTAGACTGTACTGGTTTGCTTTGAATGAACTTTGTGACTGGTAAGGCTGGCCAGAACTGTTGGATTTGGACAGTATGTGAAGGAATTGTAAATTAATGGGTTGTATTAGCACATGTTCTTTGAACAAGACTTGTTTTGTAAAGAGACCTCTGGACAATGTTTGAGCTGGAATAGATCTTCTTGACAATGGTTACTGTTATCTCAATTGCAGTGGACTTTATACTAGTGAACAAAACTGTGTGTGTGTGTGTGTGTGTGTGTGTGTGTGTGTGTGTGTGTGTGCTTCCGTCATCAAAGCCAGTCGTGAGCATGCTGCACAGTGACAGTAGGACAGTACTTTACCTTTGAGCAGCAGCAGTGAAATGTCATGAGTCTCTTTTAAGTAGCTTCAATAATTCAACACTTTTTAAAATGCTAACCCGAGCCCGAGGGAATTCACCTTGAAGGCTTGTCTTTAATGCTTCATGTGTTGCCTGTGTCTTATGAAGAAATATGCTGTGTATTTTAAGGTTACATACATATATGTATGCATTTTTTAGCAAAGTGTGGTTAGATAATAGGACATATTGCATAGCTAATAACACTTCAATATGATAGTTACGCCTTATATGTCCTATTGGCAGGTTAGCTGTCAGAAATGAATGGCTTCAATAGACCACTGCTGTATCACACAGTGCAGTATGCTGTGTTAGCTGGAGGTGGACTGCTGCTGAAGGACCTAAACAGCAGGTACATTTAATGATCCTTCTCTGATCTTTTTACATATGTCAAATCAAATTGTATTTGTCACATGCGCCGAATACAACCTTACAGTGAAATGCTTACTTACAAGCCCTTATCCAACAATGCAGTTTTAAGAAAATACCTACACAAAAAGTAAGAGAAGAATAACAAGTAATTAAAGAGCAGCAGTAAATAACAATAGCGAGGCTATATACAGGGGGTACTGGTACAGAGTTAATGTTTGGGGGCACCAGTTAGTCGAGGTAATCAAGGTAATATGTACATGTAGGGTTATTAAAGTGACTATGCATAGATAATAACAGAGAGTAGCAGCAGCATAGAAGGGGGGGGGGGGGGGGGCAATGCAAATAGTCTGGGTAGCCATTTCCCCTATGATCCAGTACTGTAGTCTGTTTATTGTAGAGTTGAGTGGATCCCAGACCATGGTTATCGGTGCAGTGGCTATGTGTTTGACCTACATTGAGAGATTCCATGTTATTTAGAGATCAGGACGGACCAAAACTAGGATACTGTTGGCACAACCAGAGCCATGTTCTGTTGTTAGACCAGTTGTTATGGAGACAATGCATGTTCACATCAGTTTTTTCCCGATCTATATGAAGCCTAACTTACTGTGTTATTATAATGTCCTGAAAACCTTGATGCACTCTGATGTAAACAACTTTCAGTTTGTCAGAGGAGACAGTCTTTCCTGAGAGGGTCTGGTGTTGGTTAGGAGGGCATCTGTCAAAGTTTCGGGTAGGAGGGCATCTGTCAAAGTTTCGGGTAGGAGGGCATCTGTCAAAGTTTCGGGTAGGAGGAAATCTGTCAGTGTTGGGTAGCAGGAAGTCTGTCAGTGTTGGGTAGGAGGAAGTCTGTCAGTGTTGGGTAGGAGGAAGTCTGTCAGTGTTGTGTAGGAGGAAGTCTGTCAGTGTTGGGTAGAAGGAAGTCTGTCAGTGTTGGGTAGGAGGAAGTCTGTCAGTGTTGGGTAGGAGGAAGTCTGTCAGTGTTGAGTAGGAGGAAGTCTGTCAGTGTTGTGTAGGAGGAAGTCTGTCAGTGTTGGGTAGGAGGAAGTCTGTCAGTGTTGGGTAGGAGGAAGTCTGTCAGTGTTGGGTAGGAGGAAGTCTGTCAGTGTTGTGTAGGAGGAAATCTGTCAGTGTTGGGTAGGAGGAAATCTGTCAGTGTTGGGTAGGAGGAAGTCTGTCAGTGTTGGGTAGGAGGAAGTCTGTCAGTGTTGGGTAGGAGGAAATCTGTCAGTGTTGGGTAGGAGGAAGTCTGTCAGTGTTGGGTAGGAGGAAGTCTGTCAGTGTTGGGTAGGAGGAAGTCTGTCAGTGTTGGGTAGGAGGAGGGTATCTGTCATAGTGAGCCGGCAGCTGATCCCAACACTGTCTCCAAGTCTGACTCAGGACTGGGGGAGGGGAGAAAGGTCCCAACTCCAAGTTTCCCCAAATCTCACCCCAGGACTGGCAGATGGGGTAAAGGTCAACCATAGCCTGACTAAACACATGCTGTTAAACATGTGCTGTTGTAATTTCAGAGGCTCTGTGGTAAAGTTGGCCCTAGGTACTAATCTAGCATCAGCTTCCTCTCCCCAAATCCTAACCTTAACTGTTAATGGGGAATCTAAATGTGTACCCAAGACAAGCGTCTAGGGACAACTTCACCGTAGTCCTTTAAACTAGAGGAAGGAGGAAGAAGAGGTGGAGATGAGAGAGGAGATGAGATGACTCAGGTTTTTTAAACAGTGGAGCTGATGGTGAGGAGGTTTTAAAACCGACTGAGGAGCCCAACTGTCTCTGTCGATAAAAAGAGAAAAATAGGTCCGGAATGTTCTGGTCTGACTCGTGTTGTACAAAACTGGTGATAGCTTTTCGAGCTAAAGGATAGCCGATGACCACAAACCGTGGTTAGCTGAATACTAACGTTAGCCAGTAAACTGGCTAGCTTCTGGCTAGCTTCTGGCTAGCTTCTACTGTGGATTTCAGATTTGAGGTAAATAATACTTTTTATTTTTTATTGGTGAGTCGGGTTGCAGGAGAGTGTTTTGAAGTTGAGTTTAGCTGTAATAGTTTAGCTGTAATTGAGTTAGCCTATAATAAGTAAATGGGGCAGATTTGATGACTGAGATATGAACTGAGTAAGGAACCCATGTTTTGTTGTTGTTTTAATGTCCAAACCCCAAGTGTGTAAGTGGAATGCCGAGGACTGTTCAGTGTGATTACACAGGCAGCCTATAGCTACTTTGTCTGAAACGTGTATGTTGGTATGATCAGCTCGTATAAAAATGATCGATACAAACTTGAAACCACTGATCATGACAATTTACCCCATTGGATGAAACTCATTGACAGCAGTTGTGAGTAGCCTGATTGTCCATTCAATATTGTCCATTTCACTTTGACCTGTCCTGTTTTTTTAGGATATGTTTGTTAACATGTCAGTGCATTTTGTATTTGATTGGAGCGCCATTTTGGTTAGGCTATTTGATCGGAGAAACCTGCAAGTTTCCGTCTTATTACATTGTCATACATTTTATCTCCAGACTGTAGGCTACAGAAAAGGCCACAAAGTCTTTCTACCGTTATGCTATATCTGCTACGTGATTTATGTTAAGATTCTTTTTTTGACTGAATGTTGGTGGAATGTTGGTGGAGCGCCGCAGTGATGCGTCTCTCCAACAGCACCCTAGAGAGGCTTGCTGGGAATGGACAAGATAAATGTTTTGCGCCCCTGGCTGTGATAAAGTGGGGACTTTTTATCACAGGGCGACAGGGTTGGGGAGTAACAGGTTACATTACATTAATCCGTTACGTTACCAGCAAAAATATTGCAATCAGATTACAGATACTTTTGAAAAAATTGATTACTTTGAGGATTACTTTTAATTCAGAAAGGATGTTCGCGAAAAAAAGCTTTGACACTTCTCTGTTTTCTCAATGACATTCAATACCGCATTGAGAAAAGGCGCAAGTTTAAGTTTGTTCCACCTGAGTGAGTCTGACCACAAGTCAGAGACCAGTATGATGACACACCAGATGTGTTTGATGGATCGCGAGAAAAGAGCAGGAATAGGTTTTTGTAGGCTACAGTCCAAACTATGTCTTCCAAGGGTGTGACTGCTGTCGGCATCCATAGATGAATCAACTTGAATAAACGGTAAGGACGACAGCAGTGGTATACTGTCGTCTACGGGGTTACGGACGTCACTTATTGTTCTACAGTTGAAGTCGGAAGTTTACATACACTTAGGTTGGAGTCATTAAAACTATTTTTTTAAACCACTCCACAAATTTCTTGTTAACAAACTATAGTTTTGGCAAGTTGGTTAGGACATCTACTTTGTGAATGACAAGTCATTTTTCAAACAATTGTTTACAGACAGATTATTTAACTTATAATTCACTGTTTCACAATACCAGTGGGTCAGAAGTTTACATATACTAAGTTGACTGTGCCTTTAAACAGCTTGGAACATTCCCGAAAATGATGTCATGGCTTCAGAAGCTTCTGATAGGCTAATTTACATAATTTTTGAGTTATTTGGAGGTGTACCTATGGATGTATTTCGATGCCTACCATTCTCAGTGCCTCTTTGCTTGACATCATGGGAAAATCAAAATAAATCAGCGAAGACCTCAGAAAAAAATTTGTAGACCTCCACAAGTCCTTTTCATCCTTGTGAGCAATTTCCAAATGCCTGAAGGTACCACGTTCATCTGTACAACAATAGTACTGTCACGGTCGTCCTCCTCTTCATCTGAAGAGATGACCCCACTGGACAGTTTTGGTAATCCAAAAGTTATGTTACTGATTTCAATTTTGGACAGGTAACTAGAAAACTGTAATGGATTATATTTAGAAAGGAACCTACCCAACCCTGCAGGGCTGTCATTGTTTTTGGGAAGAATTATGTGAGGTTTTATGTGTTGGAGGTACATCTTGGTCAGTTTAGCTCAGAAAATGCCTCCGTTGTCAATCTGCGGGCTGGCCCTGCCTCCATGTGAAACTGACTCATATTTTTAACATTGAAGTTATGACTTAATTGCCACCACTTGGTTCTGATTTTAACATACTGGCAGTGAGACTAGGGCTGTGGCGGTCACAAAATGTTGTCAGCCGGTGATTGTCAAGCAAATAACCGTCGTTCTCACTGTATTTGACCGTTAATTAACATAAACAGATTTAGCATCTCCTGGCCTCCACACAGCCTACAAGCAAGCCACTGATGCTGACCTTTGGAACATCTACATTTTAAAAAGTCTAATAAATCCATGTAATATGGCCTACAACTTCACAATAAATCCATGCTTTATTTTAGACATGTCTAAAGAAGCATGATATGGAGAAAATTTCCATTTCTGAAGAACATACCCAGAGTTGTCCCTGTTAGGCCTTGATCTGGCTATGGGCTACACTAGTTCATTTAGCAGACAATCTTTTTTCAATATTTTGTTTTTAACCTTTATTTAACTAGGCAAGTCAGTTAATTAAGAACAAATTCTTATTTTCAATGACAGCCTAGGAACAGTGGGTTAACTGCCTGTTCAGGGGTAGAATTTGTACCTTGTCAGCTTGGGGATTTGAACTTGCAACCTTTCAGTTACTAGTCCAACGCTCTAACCACCAGGCCACCCTGCCGCCCCGTGGCACTATTTTATAGTATGAAGAATACAATTGAAAAAAGCTGAGTAAAATAGAAAGGATATTTTCCCCAAACAATTTGAGGGAGTGCGCACATGCGGCTATTCTGTGTTGAACGGTTAACAAAGAAATAGTTATTCCTATATGCTTCATTTAGAGTTATTAAAGTGACTTTAGTTGTTCTACAAACGTTCCGCTATATGTTTGGATTTTTAATACATTCTAAGGATGCATGATGCGACTCTAATAATGATTTGAAAAAAGTCACTTGAAAGGCATGACCTCTGCTTAGTTTTTTTGTGCAGGCTGTAAATACTTAATCAGTCACAAATTCACAATTTGACAAACACTTGATCATGTCTAGAATTTTACGATGGGCATCCCCTTTGTGTGGCCGTAATGCACCCTAAAAAGTCCAGGCCTTTTGTGGCCAGTGGCAGTTATGCACTTCTCCCATCACATGATTGGATTGAGTCTTTCTCACAGGCTACAAGTGAAGACAGACACATCGCGGATGGGTTAATGTGCTTAATTTTATATTTGGCCACTTGAGTTGTGATACAAACCTTAATTAAACAAATAGGCATGAGGCTACATGGGGTGTACGACTATGATTAGAAAAAGTCACAAAAAAAAGGAATTGTTTCTTATGCTGGGCTTCACTCACAAGTGATAATATATAATTCACAAGTGATAGGCTAATATTGTTACCCATCAGACTATTCTTGATTTAATCTTGTCTTTACATATACAAAATAATATGTGTGTGAAATTTGTTTTGATTTAGAATTGACCATTATCATGCACTTGTATCGAAACAGGGGCAGTGGGAAAAAATACATCATCACAAATACATTATCTATGCACTTAAGTAGCAAATGGAGGAGCTTTACCTGTGGTTTATTTTCATGCCAGCCAGGTAGACTATACTCCTGTTGTAAATATAAGCAATGTGCTTAATTTTAGGAAAGTTGAGAAATAAATATAGTAGGCCTAGCCTATAGAAAGCTGATCCTCCTCTTTTTAGTAGAGGCCATCACTATGTTTTCTCGTGCAAATGTGTATAGCCTATTGAAATGTTGCACAACATGAGCTCATGAGCTCTCGTGAAGTGTTTGATTAGATTTTCAAATACATTTGCATTGATGTCAGAGTGATTAGAGGGACACTAGAGTGCTGAGTAACAGACAATTAGCAAGTTTAGTAGGCTACTAATGACCATCAGCAACATCCAAGCTTGGAGAAGCCTATTTACCGTGACTAAACGTGACTCGTGACCGCCGGTAATACGGTGACCGCAACAGCCCTAAGTGAGACTCACAATCATGTCTGTCTGCTCTCTTTTCAGTCTGTAGAGCATCAAGATAACGTGTATGTTTATTTCAGAGTAGTTAAGCATATAAAAATACAATAATTATCTCTTCAATGCCAGGCTTGTGTAAGTGTTATCATTTGTCCCATCTCTCCCGTGTGTGTGTGTGTGTGTGTGTGTTGTGTGTGTGTGTAGGACATTTGTGAGGACATCTCGGACCATGTGGAGCAGATCCATGCATTGCTGGAGACAGAGTTCTCCTTGAAGCTGCTGTCCTACTCTGTGAACATCATTGTGGATATCCGCAGTGTGCAGCTCCTGTGGCACCAGCTCCGTGTCTCTGTCCTGGTACTGAAGGAGAGGCTGCTGCAGGGCCTCCAGGACTCCAACGGAAACTACACCCGACAGACAGACATCCTGCAAGCCTTCTCCCAGGACCACCACCAGGTTAATAATTAACAGCATCCCTAATATGGCATGTGCTTTACACAACTCTCGCTATCCTACAATAAACATGAAAACTTTTCAGGTTTCAATGATTTATTGAATAGGCATAAGCACAAAAAACGGCATGACAGTAGCATATTAAACAATTGATTGAAAGATGCATTTGTACAGTATGATATTCACTTTATTTAGGGAAATAAGAGTACATACTGTATTATGCAATTTTACACTTGACACTGTGACCCACTCTACCAAATATAGTTCTGAGTGGCTTGACACCAACAATATTACTCTACCAAATAACATCAGACTGTTATAACACAACTTAAACAGAGACAGTATACAGTGTGGGAATCTTATTTCTCACAGGTCCAATGCAGTGGAATGGAACATACCTTGTCATTCCATACCGATAGTGGGGTTGATCGGTGGCTATTGAATTCCACACAATCCTGGTCCCCAAGGTTATTAGGCTGTCCATCCCTGTGGTCAGTGGTGTGTCTTCCACCCACTTCCAGATCCCCTCAGTCTCTAAATCAGACAGACCAATCCAGACAAATACTCCTGCATTAATTCCGTTGATAAATCTCTGATCCTCTTCATTATTAACGATCACCAGGTCTGCTCCTCTCTCTCTGCAGTCCTATCTGCTCTCAGGCCAGAATTTATTCTCAGAAGAGACACAATAACAACTAGTGTTATCCTCCAATAATCATATCCAATCGTTCTATCTCTCTCTGTAACTGGTCTTTCTCTCTCTGTAACTGGTCTTTCCCTCTGTAACTGGTCTTTCTCTCTCTGTAACTGGTCTTTCTCTCTCTGTAACTGGTCTTTCTCTCTCTGTAACTGGTCTTTCCCTCTGTAACTGGTCTTTCTCTCTCTGTAACTGGTCTTTCTCTCTCTGTAACTGGTCTTTCTCTCTCTGTAACTGGTCTTTCTCTCTGTAACTGGTCTTTCTCTCTCTGTAACTGGTCTTTCTCTCTGTAACTGGTCTTTCTCTCTCTGTAACTGGTCTTTCTCTCTCTGTAACTGGTCTTTCTCTCTCTGTAACTGGTCTTTCTCTCTCTGTAACTGGTCTCTCTCTCTCTCTGTAACTGGTCTTTCTCTCTCTGTAACTGGTCTTTCTCTCTCTGTAACTGGTCTTTCTCTCTGTAACTGGTCTTTCTCTCTCTGTAACTGGTCTTTCTCTCTCTGTAACTGGTCTCTCTCTCTCTCTGTAACTGGTCTTTCTCTCTCTGTAACTGGTCTCTCTCTCTCTGTAACTGGTCTTTCTCTCTCTGTAACTGGTCTTTCTCTCTCTGTAACTGGTCTCTCTCTCTGTAACTGGTCTTTCTCTCTCTGTAACTGGTCTTTATCTCTCTGTAACAGGTCTT
The DNA here is from genome assembly GCF_034236695.1 of Oncorhynchus nerka. Classification (NCBI taxonomy): domain Eukaryota; kingdom Metazoa; phylum Chordata; class Actinopteri; order Salmoniformes; family Salmonidae; genus Oncorhynchus; species Oncorhynchus nerka. Next base: position 71,869,219 of record NC_088407.1, read on the forward strand.
TCTCTCTCTGTAACTGGTCTTTCTCTCTCTGTAACTGGTCTTTCTCTCTCTGTAACTGGTCTTTCTCTCTGTAACTGGTCTTTCTCTCTCTGTAACTGGTCTTTCTCTCTGTAACTGGTCTTTCTCTCTCTGTAACTGGTCTCTCTCTCTGTAACTGGTCTTTCTCTCTCTGTAACTGGTCTTTATCTCTCTGTAACAGGTCTTTCTCTCTCTGTAACTGGTCTTTCTCTCTCTGTAACTGGTCTTTCTCTCTCTGTAACTGGTCTTTCTCTCTGTAACTGGTCTTTCTCTCTCTGTAACTGGTCTTTCTCTCTGTAACTGGTCTTTCTCTCTCTGTAACTGGTCTTTCTCTCTCTGTAACTGGTCTTTCTCTCTCTGTAACTGGTCTTTCTCTCTCTGTAACTGGTCTCTCTCTCTCTCTGTAACTGGTCTTTCTCTCTCTGTAACTGGTCTTTCTCTCTGTAACTGGTCTTTCTCTCTCTGTAACTGGTCTTTCTCTCTCTGTAACTGGTCTCTCTCTCTCTCTGTAACTGGTCTTTCTCTCTCTGTAACTGGTCTCTCTCTCTCTGTAACTGGTCTTTCTCTCTCTGTAACTGGTCTTTCTCTCTCTGTAACTGGTCTCTCTCTCTGTAACTGGTCTTTCTCTCTCTGTAACTGGTCTTTATCTCTCTGTAACAGGTCTTTCTCTCTCTGTAACTGGTCTTTCTCTCTCTGTAATTGGTCTTTCTCTCTCTGTAACTGGTCTTTTTCTCTCTGCAACTAGTCTCTCTGTAACTGGTCTAGCTCTCTGTAACTGGTCTTTCTCTCCGTAACTGGTCTTTCTCTCTGTAACTGGTCTTTCTCTCTGTAACTGGTCTAGCTCTCTGTAACTGATCTTTCTCTCTCTGTAACTGGTCTTTCTCTCTGTAACTGGTCTTTCTCTCTCTGTAACTGGTCTTTCTCTCTGTAACTGGTCTTTCTCTCTCTGTACCTGGTCTTTCTCTCTGTAACTGGTCTTTCTCTCTCTGTAACTGGTCTTTCTCTCTGTAACTGGTCTTTCTCTCTCTGTAACTGGTCTTTCTCTCTCTGTAACTGGTCTTTCTCTGTAACTGGTCTTTTCTCTCTGTAACTGGTCTTTTCTCTCTGTAACTGGTCTTTGTCTCTCTGTAACTGGTCTTTTCTCTCTGTAACTGGTCTGTAACTGGTCTTTTCTCTCTGTAACTGGTCTCTCTCTCTCTGTAACTGATCTTTCTCTCTCTGTAACTGATCTTTTCTCTCTGTAACTGGTCTGTAACTGCTCTCTCTGTAACTGGTCTTTATCTATCTGTAACTGGTATTTCTCTCTCTGTAACTGGTCTTTCTCTCTCTGTAACTGGTCTCTCTGTAACTGGTCTTTCTCTCTCTGTAACTGGTCTCTTCTGTAACTGGTCTCTCTCTGTAACTGGTCTTTCTCTCTCTGTAACTGGTCTTTCTCTCTCTGTAACTGGTCTTTCTCTCTGTAACTGGTCTCTCTCTCTCTCTCTGTAACAGGTCTTTCTCTCTCTGTAACTGGTCTTTCTCTCTCTGTAATTCTTTGTAATTGGTCTTTCTCTCTCTGTAACTGGTCTTTTCTCTCTGCAACTAGTCTCTCTGTAACTGGTCTAGCTCTCTGTAACTGGTCTTTCTCTCCGTAACTGGTCTTTCTCTCTGTAACTGGTCTTTCTCTCTGTAACTGGTCTAGCTCTCTGTAACTGATCTTTCTCTCTCTGTAACTGGTCTTTCTCTCTGTAACTGGTCTTTCTCTCTCTGTAACTGGTCTTTCTCTCTGTAACTGGTCTTTCTCTCTCTGTACCTGGTCTTTCTCTCTGTAACTGGTCTTTCTCTCTCTGTAACTGGTCTTTCTCTCTGTAACTGGTCTTTCTCTCTCTGTAACTGGTCTTTCTCTCTCTGTAACTGGTCTTTCTCTCTGTAACTGGTCTTTCTCTCTCTGTAACTGGTCTTTCTCTCTCTGTAACTGGTCTTTGTCTCTCTGTAACTGGTCTTTCTCTCTCTGTAACTGGTCTCTCTCTCTCTGTAACTGGTCTTTCTCTCTCTGTAACTGGTCTCTCTCTCTCTCTGTAACTGATCTTTCTCTCTCTGTAACTGATCTTTCTCTCTCTGTAACTGGTCTCTCTCTCTCTGTAACTGCTCTTTCTCTCTCTGTAACTGGTCTTTATCTCTCTGTAACTGGTATTTCTCTCTCTGTAACTGGTCTTTCTCTCTCTGTAACTGGTCTTTCTCTCTGTAACTGGTCTTTCTCTCTCTGTAACTGGTCTTTCTCTCTCTGTAACTGGTCTTTGTCTCTCTGTAACTGGTCTTTCTCTCTCTGTAACTGGTCTCTCTCTCTCTGTAACTGGTCTTTCTCTCTCTGTAACTGGTCTCTCTCTCTCTCTCTGTAACTGATCTTTCTCTCTCTGTAACTGATCTTTCTCTCTCTGTAACTGGTCTCTCTCTCTCTGTAACTGCTCTTTCTCTCTCTGTAACTGGTCTTTTTCTCTCTGTAATTGGTATTTCTCTCTCTGTAACTGGTATTTTTCTCTCTGCAACTAGTCTCTCTGTAACTGGTCTAGCTCTCTGTAACTGGTCTTTCTCTCTGTAACTGGTCTTTCTCTCTCTGTAACTGGTCTAGCTCTCTGTAACTGATCTTTTTCTCTCTGTAACTGGTCTTTCTCTCTGTAACTGGTCTTTCTCTCTCTGTAACTGGTCTTTCTCTCTGTAACTGGTCTTTCTCTCTCTGTACCTGGTCTTTCTCTCTCTGTAACTGGTCTTTCTCTCGCTGTAACTGGTCTTTCTTTCTCTGTAACTGGTCTTTCTCTCTCTGTAACTGGTCTTTCTCTCTCTGTAACTGTCTCTGTTCAGTGTAGTTGGTCTTAAGGAGAAACACAGACTGTAACGTCTGGTTTTCTCTCTGGCTGATGTCCTTGTAGTAGTTGTAGGAGCGTAGTCTGATGAGAGTTGTCAGTAGTAGGCCACTCAGTAGACCCTGTTCCACCACAGCCAGGGTGCCGCGCCTCCGCTCGCCTCGCACCTCGCTTTACTCCTCCAGACTCAGATCAAGTTGAACCCCGATTCTCTGACCCACTGTCTGGTGACCCCAGGTCTGTAGTCTGAACAAGCGTATAAATCATTGCACGTCTCCTCCGACTGAGGATAATTCACCCGACGGCTTCTCGTAGTGTCAGGGCTGGCGAACACATCGTCAGACATCTCCTTCTTTTTAGATCAAATACTCTGTATGAGTGTAGGCGTTTTGTCTTTGTCTGGGGGTATCTGTTTCTGTCCTCTGTATGGTGATCAGAGCAGTACTTATACACTGCATCTTGTGAAATAGATATCATTAGCGTCTGGCCATCTGCTAAATGACCAAAATATCACATGTAAATGTAATATTGGTATATCTATAAATAAAAGTACTTTGGTCATTTTCTTTTCAAGTGGGAAGTCCAGATCTTCACACCTTTTATTTTCTCTCCGTTCAAGTTCCTATTTTAAGTGTTGTGGACGTTCGTGTGATAACTTCTCTTTACAGCAGAGATGGGTTTGATGTTTTTGAACTCATAATAACAAAGATAAGCTCCTAAGAGAGCAACAGTCTTGTTTAGAATTTGAAAGGCTTAGCTTTGGTAAATTTCAGTTTGGGAGACTCCCACACACTGTGTACACAACACACCAGGTAAACACACAGGAAAGTATTGCCCCATTACACATCACGGTGTCGAGACTTAAATATTTAGATACAAGTTCACTTTGTAAAGATAAAGGAGACTGAAGTCAGAGGTAATAGCTTCAATACAGAGTGCTCAGGGTACAAGCAGTCACACCCAGATGCATAGACTAGTACAAAGTGAAACTTCCTTGGTCTAAAGATTTTATACATTGATTTAATTAAGTATACTTTACTTTGCTTTACTGTCACAATTATGTAAATTCTTTCTGTCATAAACATTAGTTTCTTGCCAAAGGGGTGAACTTTAATCACAGAATTGGTTTTGATGCCTAGTATGGTAAATGTTTTAAGTACAATTTCAGGAGGTTTGTGGTTAGCTTCTCGAGATTTGCAGCTTCAAATATGGTACTTGTGTAAAGGCCATGTCTATAGTATACTACAAATTTCTAGAGTAAGCACTATAGATTTAGATGTACAGTACACAGACCATTACACAAGTACCCAATTGGATGTGCCCTTGGATGTGCCCTTGGATGTACTCCTAGAGGTAACATTAATAATATGCATGTCAATCTCTCGTGGCTCAAAGTGGAAGAGAGATGGACTTCATCACTACTTGTACATGTTGAATGCACCAAGCTGCCTGTTTGAACTACCGGCACACAGCTCAGACACCCATGCATACCCCACGAGACATGCCACCAGAGGTCTCTTCACAGTCCTCAAGTCCATAACAGACTATGGGAGGCACACTGTACTACATACAGCCATGATTCCCGATTGGCGCAGCGGTCTATTCTAAAGCACTGCATTTCAGTGGTAGACGTGTCACTACAGACCCTGGTTCATTTCCGGGCTGTATCACAACCAGCCATGATTGGGAGTCCCATAGGGTGGTGCATAATTAGCCCAGCGTTGTCTGGGTTAGGGTTTGGCTGGGGTAGGCTGTCATTGTAAATAAGAATTTGTTCTTAACTGACTTGCCTAGTTAAATAAATCAAATTAAAATACATGGAACTATATTCCACATCAAGTAACTAATTCAAACAGTAAAACATAGGCACAAACACATGCATACACACACACGATAACATACGCACTATACGGTGCCTTGCGAAAGTATTCATCCCTCCCCCTTTTTGGGGGTTTGTATCATTTGATTTACACAACATGCACCACAACATACACAACAACACTTGAAGATGCAAAATATGTTTTATTGTGAAACAAACAAGGAATAAGACAAAAACAACAGAACTTGAGTGTGCATAACTATTCACCCCCCCCCCAAAAAAAATCAATACTTTGTAGAGTCACCTTTTGCAGCAATTACAGCTGCATGTCTCTTGGGGTATGTCTCTATAAGATTGGCACATCTAACCACTGGGATTTTTGCCCATTCTTCAAGGCAAAACTGCTCCAGCTCCTTCAACTAGGATCAGTTCCGCTGGTGTACAGCAATCTTTAAGTCATACCACAGATTCTCATTTGGATTGAGGTCTGGGCTTTGACTAGGCCATTCCAAGACATTTAAATGTTTTCCCTTAAACCACTCGAGTGTTGCTTTAGCAGCATGCTTTGTGTCATTGTCCTGCTGGAAGGTGAACCTCCGTCCCAGTCTCAAATCTCTGGAAGACTGAAACAGGTTTCCCTCAAGAATTTCCCTGTATTTAGCGCCATCCATAATTCGTTCAATTCTGACCAGTTTCCAAGTATTTGCCGATGAAAAACATCCCCACAGCATGATGCTGCCACCACCATGCTTCAATGGAGTTCTCGGGGTGATGAGAGGTGTTGGGTTTGCACCAGTCATAGCATTTTCCTTGATGGCCAAAAAAGCTCAATTGACCAGAGTACCTTCTTCCATATGTTTGGGGAGTCTCCCGCACGCCTTTTGGCAAACACCAAACGTGTTTGCTTATTTTTTTCTTTAAGCGATGGCTTTTTTCTGGCCACTCTTCCGTAAAGCCAAGCTCTGTAGAGTGTATGGCTTAAAGTGGTCCTATGGACAGATACTCCAATCTCCACTGTGGAGCTTTGCAGCTCCATCAGGGTTTTCTTTTCTTTGTTGCCTCTCTGATTAATGCCCTCCTTGCCTGGTCCGTGAGTTTGGTGGGCGGCCCTCTCTTGGCAGGTTTGTTGTCATATTCTTTCAATTTTTTAATAATGGATTTAATGGTGCTCTGTGGGATATTCAAAGTTACGGATATTTTTTTATAACCCAACCCTGATCTGTACTTCTCCACAACTTTGTCCGTGACCTGTTTGGAGACCTCCTTGGTCTTCATGGTGACACTTGCTTGATGGTGTTACAGACTCTGGGGCCTTTCAGAACAGGTGTATATATACTGAGATCATGTTACAGATCATGTGACACTTAGATTGCACACAGGTGGACTTGTTTAACTAATTATGTGACTTCTGAAGGTAATTGGTTGCACCAGATCTTATTTAGGGGCTTCATAGCAAAGTGGGCGAATACATATGCACGCACCAATTTTCAGTTTTTTATTTTTTTTTTTTATTTAACAAGTTATTTTTTTCATTTCACTTCACCAATTTGGACTATTTTATGTATGTCCATTACATGAAATCCAAATAAAAATCTGTTTAAATTACAGGTTGTAATGCAACAAAATAGGAAAAACACCAAGGGGATGAATACTTTTGCAAGGCACTGTACACACACGTTATAGATATGTGGTAGTAGAGTAGGGGCCTGAGGGCACACACTTAATGTGTTGGGAAATCTGTTTTGAATGTATTGTAATGTTTATAAAATTGTATAACTGCTTTCATTTCGCTGGACCCCAGGAAGAGTAGCTGCTGCCTAGGCAGCTGCCTAATGAATACAAAAATACGATTGAGGAATACTACAGTGTGGAGTATAGGATTCTACAGTATACTACAGTTTACTATCGAATTCTATAGCAAGTATTATAGTATTTTATAGTGAACTGAAGTCTTTTTTTATGGGTATCAAACTGTAGAGAAATTCAACTGAAGGGAAACAAAGTGTGAGCATTTAAAACACGTTTAGCTAAGGTTGACCGTCTCAGCAGGCCTTATTCAATGATATTATTACAAAGAACAAAGAAAGGATGTGTGTGTCTGTGTGTGTTCACTGGATATCCTGTCAATTGTTCATGCTGGTCTCTTCAGTTGTCCACTGGACATCCTGGCCTCTACAATAGGATCATCTTTTGGTCAATTTCAGTTTAGGAGACTACCCCCCCCCACACACAGTGCCTAAAACACCAGGGAAAAAGAGTTACATTTTGAGAGAGAAAAATATTTACACATTACAGCTTCTCTACTGTCTGTTACATAAATAATGCACACCACATTGTGGCACATGCAGGAATTGCTACAGATGAGGAATCCATGGGTATGGAATATTATTTACTGTAGCATAGCAGACTCTTAAACGCTGACCAGACCGCTCGTGCGTGTGCGTTCTCCATCGCACGCATTTTGATTTTGTCCACCCACACCAGACGCGATCAGGACACGCAGGTTGAAATATCAAAACAAACACTGAACCAACTATATTAATTTGGGGACCGGTCGAAAAGCAAACATTTATGGCAATTTAGCTGGCTAGCTTGCTGCTGTTAGCTAATTTGTCCTGGGATATAAACATTGGGTTGTTATTTTACCTGCAATGCACAAGGTCCTCTACTCTGACAATTAATCCACAGATAAAAGGGTAAACCGAGTTAATTTCTAGTAATCTCTCCTCCTTCAGGCTCCTTCTTCTTCCTTGGATTTTATATGGCGGTTGGCAACCAACTTTAAGGTGTATTACCACCATCAATGTAGACCTCAGTGTGGACCTCAGAGGCTAAAACAGACTTTCCTCTGTCGAGACGTCCCTCTAAGGCCCTCCTGCTAGCTTGCTATCCCCGGCCTTCTAGCTGTCTGAATCGCAGTATCTCCAGCCAGCCCACCCACTCACTGGACCCCTATGATCGCTACGCATGCCTCTCCCTAATATCAATATGCCCTGTTAGTGGTTAGTGATTATTGTGTTATTTCACTGTAGAGCCTCTAGCCCTGCTCAATATGCCTTAACCAACTATTTAGTTCCACCTCACCACTTATGCTGTGACATCACCTGGTTTGAACGTCTCTAGAGACAATATCTCTCCCATCATTACTCAATGCCTAGGTTAATCTCCAATGTACTCACATCCTACCATACCTTTGTCTGTATGCCTTGAATCTATTTTATCGCGCCCAGAAACCTGCTCCTTTTACTCTCTGTTCCAAACGCACTAGGCAACCAGTTCTGATAGACTTTAGCCGTACCCTTATCCTACTCCTCCTCTGTTCCTCCTGTGATGTAGAGGTTAATCCAGGCCCTGCAGTGCCTAGCTCCACTTCTACTCCCAAGGTGCTCTCATTTGTTGACTTCTGTAACCGTAAAAGCCTTGGTTTCATGCATGTTAACATGCATGAAAGTTTGTTTTATTCACTACTTTAGCACACTCTGCCAACCCGGATGTCCTAGCCGTGTCTGAATCCTAGCTTAGGAAGACCACCAAAAACTCTGAAATTTCCATCCCTATCTATCATTTTCCGACAAGAAAGAACTGCCAAAGGGGGCGGTGTTGCAATCTACTGCAGAGATAGCCTGCAGAGTTCTGTCTTACTATCCAGGTCTGTGCCCTAACAATTCAAGCTTCTACTTTTAAAAATCCACCTTTCCAGAAACAAGTCTCTCATCATTGGCGCTTGCTATAGACCACCCTTTGCCCCCAGCTGTGCCCTGGACACCATATGTGAATTGATTGCCCCCCATCTATCTTCAGAGCTTGTGCTGCTAGGTGACCTAAACTGGGACATGCTCAACACCCCGGGCCAATCCTAAAATCTAAGCTTGATGTCCTCAAGCTCACACAATAGATCAATGAACCCGCCAGCTACAACCCCAAATCCGTAAACACGGGCACCCTCATAGATATCATCCTAACCAACTTGGCCTCCAAATACACCTCTGCTGTTTTCAACCAAGATCTCAGTGATCACTGCCTCATTGCCTGCATCCGTAATGGGTCAGCCGTCAAACGACCACTCCTCATCACTGTCAAATGCTCCCTAAAACATTTCCTGCGAGCAGGCCTTTCTATTCGACCTGGCCCAGGTATCATGGAAGGATATTGACCTCATCCCGTCAGTAGAGGATACCTGGTTAATCTTTAAAAGTGCCTTCCTCACCATCTTAAATAAGCATGCCCCATTCAAAAAATATAGAACCAGGAACAGATATAGCCCTTGGTTCTCTCCAGGCCTTTGACCAGCACAAAAACATCCTGTGGCGTTCTGCATTAGCATTGAATAGCCCCCGTGATATACAGCTTTTCAGGGAAGTTAGGAACAAATATACACAGGCAGTTACTGAGGCTAAGGCTAGCTTTTTCAAGCAGAAATTTGCATCGTGTATCACAAACTCAAAAAAGTTCTGGGACACTGTAAAGTCCATGGAGAATAAGAGCACCTCCTCACGGCTGCCCACTGCACTGAGGCTAGGAAACACTGTCACCACCGATAAATCCACTATAATTGAGCATTTCAATAAGCATTTTTCTACGGCTGGCTATGCTTTCCACCTGGCTACCCCTACCCCAATCAACAGCCCTCCAACCCCCACAGCAACTCGCCCAAGCCTCCCCCATTTCTCCTTCACCCAAATCCAGATAGCTGATGTTCTGAAAGAGCTGCAAAATCTGGTCCCCTACATATCAGCCGGGCTAGACAATCTGGACCCTCTCTTTCTAAAATGATCTGCCTAAATTGTTGCAACCCCTATTATTAGCCTGTTCAACCTCTCTTTCTGAGATTCCCATAGATTGGAAAGCTGCCCCGGTCATTCCCCTCTTCAAAGGGGGAGACACTCTTGACCCAAACTGCTACAGACCTATATCTATCCTACCCTGCTTTTCTAAGGTCTTCGAAAGCCAAGTTAACAAACAGATTTCCGACCATTTCGAATCCCACCATACCTTCTCCGCTATGCAATCTGGTTTCAGAGCTGGCCACACTTAAAGTCCTAAACGATATCATAACCGCCATTAATAAGAGACATCACTGTGCAGTCGTATTCAACGACCTGGCCAAGGCTTTTGACTCTGTCAATCACTACATTCTTATCGGCAGACACAACAGCCTTGGTTTTTCAAATGATTGCCTCACCTGGTTCACCAACTACTTCTCTGATAGAGTTCGGTGTGTCAAATCGGAGGCCCTGTTGTCCGTACTTCTGGCAGTCTCTATGGGGGTGCCACAGGGTTCAATTCTCGGGCCGACACTCTGCTCTGTATACATCAATGATGTCGCTCTTGCTGCTGGTGATTCTCTGATCCACCTCTACGTAGACGACACCATTCTGTATACCTCTGGCCCTTCTTTGGACACTGTGTTAACTCACCTCCAGACGAGCTTCAATGCCGTACAACTCTCCTTCCGTGGCCTCCAACTGCTCTTAAATGCAAGTAAAACTAAATGCACGCTCTTCAACCGATCGCTGTCCGCACCTGCCCACCCGTCCAGCATCACCACTCTGGACGGTTCTGACTTAGAATATGTGGACAACTACAAATACCTAGGTGTCTGGTTAGACTGTAAACTCTCCTTCCAGACTCACATTAAGCATCTCCAATCCAAAATTAAATCTAGAATCGGCTTCCTATTTCGCAACAAAGCTTCCTTCACTCATGCTGCCAAACATACCCTTGTAAAACTGACCATCCTACCGGTCCTCGACTTTGGCGACGTCATTTACAAAATAGCCTCCAACACTCTACTCAACAAATTGGATGCAGTCTATCACAGTGCCATCTGTTTTGTCACCAAAGCCCCATATACTACCCACCACTGCTACCTGTATGCTCTCGTTGGCTGGTCCTCGCTTCATACTCGTCGCCAAACCCACTGGCTCCAGGTCATCTACAAGTCTCTGCTAGGTAAAGCCCCGCCTTATCTCAGCTCACTGGTCATCATAGCAGCACCCACCCGTAGCACGCGCTCCAGCAAGAATAAAACATACTCCCGGCGCCGACAGAGATGGCCGCCTCGCTTCGCGTTCCTAGGAAACTATGCAGTTTTTTTTTTAATCATGATATTTCTTACATTGGTACCCCAGGTAATCTTAGGTTTCATTACATACAGTCGGGAAGAACTACTGAATATAAGAGCAACGTCAACTCACCATCAGTACGACCAGGAATATGACTTTCCCGAAGCGGATCCTGTGTTCTGCCTTCCACCAAGGACAATGGAATGGATCCCAGCCGGCGACCCAAAACAACGACGTCGTAAAAGAGGGAAACGAAGCGGTCTTCTGGTCAGGCTCCGGAGACGGGCACATCGCGCATCGCTCCCTAGCATACTACTCCCATTGTCCAGTCTCTTGACAACAAGGTTGATGAAATCCAAGCAAGGGTAGCATTCCAGAGGGACATCAGAGACAGTAACGTTCTTTGCTTCACGGAAACATGGCTCACTCGAGAGACGCTAACGGAATCGGTGCAGCCAGCTGGTTTCTTTACACATCGCGCTGACAGAAACAAACATCTTTCTGGTAAGAAGAGTGGCGGGGGCGTATGCCTTATGATTAACGAGACGTGGTGTTGCCACGACAACATACAGGAACTCAAGTCCTTCTGTTCACCTGACTTACAATTCCTCACAATCAAATGTCGTCTGCATTATCTACCAAGGGAATTTTCTTTGATTATAATCACAGCCGTATATATTCCCCCCCCAAGCAGACACATCGATGGCCCTGAACAAACTTTATTTGACTCTTTGCAAACTGGAAACCACATATCCTGAGGCTGCTTTCATTGTAGCTGGGGATTTTAACAAGGCTAATATGAAAACAAGACTCCCTAAATTGTATCAGCATATCGATTGCGCAACCAGGGCTGGTAAAACCTTGGATCATTGCTATTCTAACTTCCGCGACGCATATAAGGCCCTCCCCCGCCCTCCTTTCAGAAAAGCTGACCACCACTCCATTTTGTTGCTTCCGCGCTCAGGTCTGTTCAACGCTGGTCCGACCATTCTGATTCCACGCTTCAAGACTGCTTCAATCACGTGGATTGGGATATGTTCCGCATTGCGTCCAACAACAACATTGACGAATACGCTGATTCGGTGAGCGAGTTCATTAGAAAGGGCATTGATGATGTCGTTCCCATAGCAACGATTAAAACATTCCCAAACCAGAAACCGTGGATTGATGGCAGCATTGGCGAGAAACTGAAAGCGCCAACCACTGCTTTTAACCAGGGAAAGGTGACCGGAAACATGACCGAATACAAACAGTGTAGCTATTCCATCCGGAAGGCAATCAAACAAGCTAAGCGTCAGTATAGAGACAAAGTAGAGTCACAATTCAACGGCTCAGACACAAGAGGTATGTGGCAGGGTCTACAGTCAATCACGGATTACAAAAAGAAAACCAGCCCCGTCACGGACCAGGATGTCTTGCTCCCAGGCAGACTAAATAACTTTTTTGCCCGCTTTGAGGACAATACAGTGCCACTGACACGCCCGCTACCATAGCCTGCGGACTCTCCCTCACGGCAGCCGAAGTGAGGAAAACATTTAAATGTGTTAACCCTCGCAAGGCTGCAGGCCCAGACGGCATCCCCAGCCGCGTCCTCAGAGCATGCGCAGACCATCTGGCTGGTGTTTTTACGGACATATTCAATCAATCCTTATCCCAGTCTGCTGTTCCCACATGCTTCAAGAGGGCCACCATTGTCCCTGTTCCCAAGAAAGCTAAGGTAACTGAGCTAAACGACTACCGCCCCCGTAGCACTCAATTCCGTCATCATGAAGTGCTTTGAGAGACTAGTCAAGGACCATATCACCTCCACCCTGCCTGACACCCTAGACCCACTCCAATTTGCTTACCACCCAAATAGGTCCACAGACGATGCAATCTCAAACACACTGCACACTGCGCTAACCCATCTGGAAAAGAGGAATACCTATGTGAGAATGCTGTTCATCGACTACAGCTCAGCATTTAACACCATAGTACCCTCCAAACTCGTCATCAAGCTCGAGACCCTGGGTCTCGACCCCGCCCTGTGCAACTGGGTACTGGACTTCCTGACGGGCCGCCCCCAGGTGGTGAGGGTAGGTAACAACATCTTAACACTCGGGTTAACACTCGCGTTCTGAGCCCTCTCCTGTACTCCCTGTTCACCCATGACTGCGTGGCCATGCACGCCTCCAACTAAATCATCAAGTTTGCGGACGACACTACAGTGGTAGGCTTGATTACCAACAACGACGAGATGGCCTACAGGGAGGAGGTGAGGGCCCTCGGAGTGTGGTGTCAGGAAAATAACCTCACACTCAACGTCAACAAAACAAAGGAGATGATTGTGGACTTCAGGAAACAGCTGAGGGAGCACCCCCCTATCCACATCGATGGGATAGTAGTGGAGAGGGTAGTAACTGAATAGGTCTACCCACACAGACAGCGTCGTGAAGAAGGTGCAGCAGCGCCTCTTCAACCTCAGGAGTCTGAAGAAATTCAGCTTGTCACCAAAAGCACTCACAAACTTCTACAGATGCACAATCGAGAGCATCCTGTCGGGCTGTATTACCGCCTGGTACGGCAACTGCTCCGCCCACAACCGTAAGGCTCTCCAGAGGGTAGTGAGGTCTGCACAACGCATCACCGGGGGCAAACTACCTGCCCTCCAGGACACCTACGCCACCCGATGTCACAGGAAGGCCATAAAGATCATCAAGGACAACAACCACCCGAGCCACTACCTGTTCACCCCGCTATCATCCAGAAGGCGAGGTCAGTACAGGTGCATCAAAGCAGGGACCGAGAGACTGAAAAACAGCTTCTATCTCAAGGCCATCAGACTGTTAAACAGCCACCACTAACATTGAGTGGCTGCTGCCAACACACTGACTCAACTCCAGCCACTTTAATAATGGGAATTGATGTAAATTGATGTAAAATATATCACTAGCCACTTTAAACAATGCTACTTAATATAATGTTTACATACCCTACATTACTCATCTCATATGTATATGTATATACTGTACCCTATATCATCTACTGCATCTTTATGTAATACATCTATCACTAGCCACTTTAAACTATGCCACTTTGTTTACATACCCTACATTACTCATCTCATATGTATATACTGTACTCGATACCATCTACTGCATCTTGCCTATGCCGTTCTGTACCATCACTCATTCATATATCTTTATGTACATATTCTTTATTCTTTTACACTTGTGTGTATAAGGTAGTCGTTTTGGAATTGTTAGGTTAGATTACTTGTTGGTTATTACTGCATTGTCGGAACTAGAAGCACAAGCATTTCGCTACACTCGCATTAACATCTCCTAACCATGTGTATGTGACAAATAAATTTGATTTGATCTTACTGGTCACCCCCAAAGCCAATTCTTCCATTGGCCGCCTTTCCTTCCAGTTCTCTGCTGCCAATTACTGGAACGAACTGCAAAAATCACTGAAGCTGGGGACTCATATCTCCCTGACTAGCTTTAAGCACCAGCTATCAGAACAGCTCACAGATCACTGCACCTGTGCATAGCCCATCTGTAAATAGCCCATCCTATTACCTCATCCCCATACTGTATTTATTTATTTATTTATCTTGCTCCTTTGCACTCCAGTATCCCTACTTGCACATTCATCTTCTGCACATTCTACCATTCCAGTGTTTAATTGCTATATATAGGCCACCGTGGCCTATTTATTGCCTTACCTCCCTTATCCTACCTCATTTGCACATGCTATATATAAACCTTTTATACTGTATTATTGACTGTATGTTTGTTAATTCTATGAGTGTGTTGTTGTATGTGTTGAATTGCTATGCTTTATCTTGGCCAGGTAGCAGTTGCAAATGAGAGCTTGTTCTCAACTAGCCTACCTGGTTAAATAAAGGTGAAATAAAATTAAAATTAAAAAGTGAATCTTTCAATCACCCAGTGGGTATATGCTCTTAAAAACCAATGAGGAGAGGCGGGTCTTTCAGCGTGTCAAGCGTCACAAATAGAACCAAGTTCTATTTCAGCGCCTGGCTACGCAGACGCTCGTTGACGCGTTCGAGCCGTGTGGGTGCAATGATTGATGTGCAATGTTACATGCTTACCACACCGCTCGCGTTGCAAAATAAATGTACACATACATGTTATTCAATCATTGCACCCACACTGCTCGCATGTGTCAATGAGCGTCTGCGTAGCCAGGCCCTAAAATAAAACTTGGTTCTATTTGTGACGCTTGATGCGCTGCAAGTCCCGTCTCTCCCATCTCCTCATTGGTTTTTAGGAGCATATGCCCACGTGGGTGATTGAAAGATGAATTGAGGTCCACACTCCAGTCCAATTGGTGGTGGTAATGCACCTTAAAGTCGGTTGCCAATCGCCATATAACAATCAAAGAAGAAGAAGAAGAAGGCTGAAGGAGGAGAGATTACTAGAAACAAACTTGTTTTACCATTTCATCTGTGGATTAATTGGACGCACGCACGCGAGCGGTGTGGTCAGCATGTTATGAGTTGCTTTTCTTTTATGTCGGAAAACACAACTCCTATTTGGTTTACTTAAGGCGCAATCTGTGATTGATACATCCATTTTTTACCTTTAAATTAATGACATACAGCCTTTTGAGTCTTCAAGAATATAACTTCTAAATCTCTCATGAGCTTAGTTCAATAGTTATACCCCATCAGAACCCAAAATATAAGCTTGTTTTACGCCATTGTTTATAAATAATGCATTTGTAAACAAACACTGTACATATCAATAATTTTATCTTATGGATGGTCAGTCATGTATCTATAGCTGTATTGGAGAGTGTTTACTGAATTTGAGAGTGTTTACATTTCTCCAGCCTCATCCCTCAGCTGTTTCCCGAAACAGTGGCATGTTGACCGCTTTGTTGTTTTTTGAGCTGCAGATTTCCCTTTTAAAGCATTTTAACTTATATTTTTTGTAAACTTAAATGGTGTGTTAATCAAGTGTCCCCCCCTCCCCCTGTATCTCCCCCAGGCTCGCCTGGATGCTCTGACTGAGGTGGACGACTGCGGCCAGGTGACCATTAAGTGCAGTCAGGACTACTTATCCCTGGACTGTGGCATCACAGCCTATGAACTCAGTGACTATAGCCCCAGTGAGGACCAGGAGGGTACCAGCGGATTGGGCCAGGGGCAGGAGCCCGGCTGTAGATACACCAGTCTAAAGAGCGACTTCCCAGAGCTCATCCAGAGTGTGGACCTGCTGACCATCACAGCCAAGCAGAGCCAGAACCAGGGGGCCGTCTCAGAGCAGGAAGAGGAGGAGCCAGGTACCCCTATAGAGAAACACAGAGACAAGCCCTCCAGCGCAGGGGAAGAGAACAACCCTGCACCTGGACCCAAAATGCACTGCGACACGCCCCAGAGCGAGAGCACTCCACTCTCCAAGCAGCCCCTTCAGGGCAGCGTGAGTAACGAGGTGTCCCCCACTCAGCCTGTCCTGCCTAAGAAGACCATTTATCTGGAGGGAGAGGCTGAGTCCAGCCTCAGCCTAAGGAGATCCACCCTGCCTCCCTCTCTTCAATTCCAGGCAGACCTGAGCCAGAGCACTCCCTCTCTCCTGGACCTTCCCGACCGCTGCAAGTTCTGGCTGGAGCTGAATGCTGTGTGCCCCAGCAACGCCTCCCAGTCCTTTGACAGCCTGCAGGTCATGAACAGCATGAACCTGCAGGCCAGCAGACAAAGAGAGGCTGGAGGTTACCAGAGACAAGGAAGCCCTGTTGGCACTCACATCCCCCTACAGAGGAGCTCCTCAGAGGTAGACCAGGGAGGCCACTTCCCCCAGGACCTCTCCTCCATCCCCATCCTCTTCTCAGGCAACAATGGATGCAGCAGGGTCCTGAAGGATCCACAGACAGACAGAGACACAGACAGCTCCCTACCCTCTCCTATGAGAGAGCCCTCAGACCACGAGTCCCACGATGAGGCCACAAGCGAGGACTTCCGCCCTCCCACCAAGGAAGCCGTCTGGATCATCCAGCCCCAGTGCCCCCACCTCCACCACCCAGCCCCAGTGGGGACCAGCCCTAACCCCAGCAAGGAGCACTGGTTCAGGTCAGATGAGTTCCTGGCTCTGCCCGCCAAGCTAAAGAAGACAGAGATGCTGGCTATGAAGCTGGAGACCCTGGCCCAGAGACCTGACCACCAGGGACACCATGAGTCGATTCAGGATGTAGACGACTGGGAGCTAACCGAGGTCAATTCAGACTGGGAGGGCGAGGGCCCGGGCAGCCCCCAACCCCCTTTGGGCTTCGACGTCCTCCAACCCCCCTATAAGAGGCCTTTCCACGTGGGGATGGGGCACTTCTCGCCCACCTTGTCCAGCGACATGACTCCATCCCTGGATGAGAGCATCGACTCGGCCCCCCTCAGGGACCTGCTGTCTGAGGACGAGGCCTGGAGCTCCAGGGAGAGTAGGAAGAGAGACAACGACAGGGGCTGGAGCTCCGGGGAGACCAGAGTGAGAGACACCAACAGGTCTCTCGCCCTGCATCCCACCACCACCACTACCATGGCCCCCCACATAGAGACACAGTGTAAACCTTTCATCCAACAGCTACTGGATGACATCCAGCACCACGACAACCACCCAGACATATGGGACAAGATGGAGGTAATGAGAGCATCAGCCTCTGACACATACACTTTTACTATGATGTTGTTGTTGTTTCAAGCATTGGTTATTCCAGGATCTAAAATGTACAGTAGATGGACTTAGGGCTGTGACGGTTATGGAACTTTCAATGATGGTAATTGGCCAGCTAAATGACCATGATCACCGTAATAACCGTTGGAATATCTCCTTGCTGCATGGGCTGGAATTGAAATAGAATGAATAGAACGGGCGTCCCCATTCAAGTCAATGACGGCATAATGGGTGGACTGTAGAGATGGGGGTTTGAAGTCATTTCACTATACACATTAGTATCATTCATTTTAGTCTGACATCCAGATATACTAAACGCATCTTGTTGAAACACATTTTTTTCACCTGTACACATTTCTGTGCGAGGGAGAGGCTGGCACTCTATTGTTGCAATTGTGGAGGTGCCAGTGAGATTGGTGCGAGCAGATGGGAGGCAGAGAGCGAGATGCTACTTGGCTATAGCCAAGACTAGCTAACTTCCAAGCAGCAGCCACAATGTTATTTATCATCCCATATAACAGTTCCTGCCTTGACTGGGGTAGCCTAAAGAAACTAGCTAGCCAGCTATAGCTAGCTAGGCTAATTGAGACCACATTTGACGCTTTCTCCCCAACCCAATTCAGATAAAACAACAGCCTGTCTGTCAGTTGCTCCGTATGGCCTACTCCTTCTCATTTTGCTAACTTTTAATTCCTCTCACTACACTATTGAGCTGCTTTGCAGCTTTGATTGGCCAAAATAAATAACAAGCTACACACGTGAAGGCTAACAGTCTTTTTTATGGGGCTCATTTTATGGACACAACTACATAGACATTTTTGGTTTTATTACATTTATCATTTGAAATCCTTGCTATCTTTGTATGTAACAATGTCACATGGACATTTTAGTTTTAGGTTTTATTTATTCACACCAGAGGAAAGAGGTGAAAGACAAAACAGTAAAGATGAAAAATAAAACAGGTAAAAATGATGTGTTGGTAAGGTTGGAAGCCCAAAAGGGTTTATATGAAAACCACAACACAAATAGGAGTACAAAAAATAATTGTTTGTTCAATCAGTTAAACAAAGCATATTCATTCTAATTGTACATGATATACTCAGTATGCAAGAAAAAATGTGTGTGTGTGAGTGTGAGAGAGAGAGTTAGGCAACATGGAGGGGATTATTGGGTAGTTAGGTTCATCAGGCTGACCCCCAGACTTCGCTATATTTTTTAGACTGAAGTTATTAAGGTATGATGATGTTTTGGCAAGGCAATGTGATGATAAGAATTCCAGAGGATGGTACCTCTGTATCTGATAGAGAATTGACTATGTGAGGTGTGGCAATGTGATGATAAGAATTCCAGAGGATGGTACCTCTGTATCTGATAGAGAATTGACTATGTGAGGTGTGGCAATGTGATGATAAGAATTCCAGAGGATGGTACCTCTGTATCTGATAGAGAATTGACTATGTGAGGTGTGGCAATGTGATGATAAGAATTCCAGAGGATGGTACCTCTGTATCTGATAGAGAATTGACTATGTGAGGTGTGGCAATGTGATGATAAGAATTCCAGAGTATGGTACTTCTATATCTGATAGAGAATTGACTATGTGAGGTCTGGCAGTGGGGTGGGGGAAGGTTTTCACAGTGTCTTGTGTTATATAGATGGATTTCAGAATTATCCTGGAAGAATCCATTGAAGTGTTTAGGTAAACTGTCTGGGAGGTGAATATTTGTAGAAGAAAGTGCATTAATGTTCTAAATAGACAAGATATTGAGTTTCTTACACAAAGGTGCAGATGGAGCTAGGTAATTAGAGGTGCTGGCTAGTCACGTTTATTTTGTATGATGAGTAATTTGTGTAGGTAGGAGGCATATGTACTGGCCCAGACAATATTAGAGTAAATGAGATAATATGTATAAATTAAGGTATAATATAGAGTTAGGAAGCAAGCCTGATGAACCAAACCACTAATCTTTCTCATGATGCCGAAATATTTCATCACTTTTCTGCAGACAAATGTAATATGATCTTTCCAGGACAACTTTTCATCAACTACAACACCTAGGAATCAAGTGGATGTGACTTGTTCCATTTCATTTCCACCAATTGAGATTCTGGTGCAAAAAAGGACCTATATTTCTTATGATTACTAGTGAACACAATAAAGTTGGATTTTATAACATTTGTTTATCTGGAACCATTCATAAAATGTGGCCACACCCGAGTTGGCTTCAATAATTAGAGAATCTACATTCTTGTGTGATAAAATCAAATTGGTATCATCAGCAAAGAGAATGGAAAGTCCGGTAGAAGACACAGCAACAAGGTCATTGATATAGAATAGTATGGTAGAAGACACAGCAACAAGGTCATTGACATAGAATGGTATGGTAGAAGACACAGCAGAATGGTCATTGACATAGAATGGTATGGTAGAAGACACAGCAGTATGGTCATTGATATAGATTAGTATGGTATGGTAGAAGACACAGCAGAATGGTCATTGATATAGATTAGTATGGTATGGTAGAAGACACAGCAACAAGGTCATTGACATAGAATAGTATGGTAGAAGACACAGCAACAAGGTCATTGACATAGAATGGTATGGTAGAAGACACAGCAACAAGGTCATTGACATAGAATAGTATGGTAGAAGACACAGCAACAAGGTCATTGATATAGATTAGTATGGTATGGTAGAAGACACAGCAGCAAGGTCATTGATATACATTAGTATGGTATGGTAGAAGACACAGCAACAAGGTCATTGATATAGATTAGTATGGTATGGTAGAAGACATAGCATCAAGGTCATTGATATACATTAGTATGGTATGGTAGAAGACACAGCAACAAGGTCATTGATATATGTTAGTGTGGTATGGTAGAAGACACAGCAACAAGGTCATTGATATAGAATAGTATGGTAGAAGACACAGCAACAAGGTCATTGATATAGAATAGTATGGTAGAAGACACAGCAACAAGGTCATTGATATAGAATAGTATGGTAGAAGACACAGCAACAAGGTCATTGATATATGTTAGTGTGGTATGGTAGAATACACAGCAACAAGGTCATTGACATAGAATAGTATGGTAGAAGACACACCAACAAGGTCATTGACATAGTTTAGTATGGTATGGTAGAAGACACAGCAGCAAGGTCATTGATATACATTAGTATGGTATGGTAGAAGACACAGCAGCAGGGTCATTGATATAGATTAGTATGGTATGGTAGAAGACACAGCAGCAAGGTCATTGATATATGTGAGTGTGGTATGGTAGAAGACATAGCATCAAGGTCATTGATATACATTAGTATGGTATGGTAGAAGACACAGCATCACGGTCATTGATATAGATTAGTTTGGTATGGTAGAAGACACAGGAGCAAGGTCATTGATATAGATTAGTATGGTATGGTAGAAGACACAGCAGTATGGTCATTGCTATAGATTAGTATGGTATGGTAGAAGACACAGCAGTATGGTCATTGATATAGATTAGTATGGTATGGTAGAAGACACAGCAGCAAGGTCATTGATATATGTTAGTGTGGTATGGTAGAAGACATAGCATCAAGGTCATTGATATACATTAGTATGGTATGGTAGAAGACACAGCAGCAAGGTCATTGACATAGATTAGTATGGTATGGTAGAAGACACAGCAGCAAGGTCATTGATATAGTTTAGTATGGTATGGTAGAAGACACAGCAGCAAGGTCATTGATATAGTTTAGTATGGTATGGTAGAAGACATAGCATCAAGGTCATTGATATAGAAGACACAGCATCACGGTCATTGATATAGATTAGTTTGGTATGGTAGAAGACACAGGAGCAAGGTCATTGATATATGTTAGTGTGGTATGGTAGAATACACAGCAGCAAGGTCATTGATATAGTTTAGTATGGTATGGTAGAAGACACAGCAGCAAGGTCATTGATATACATTAGTATGGTATGGTAGAAGACACAGCAGCAGGGTCATTGATATAGATTAGTATGGTATGGTAGAAGAAACAGCAGCAGGGTCATTGATATAGATTAGTATGGTAGAAGACACAGCAGCAAGTACATTGATATACATTAGTATGGTATGGTAGAAGACACAGCAGCAAGGTCATTGATATACATTAGTATGGTATGGTAGAGGACATAGCAGCAAGGTCATTGATATATGTTAGTGTGGTATGGTAGAGGACACAGCAGCAAAGTCATTGATATAGATTAGTATGGTAGAAGACACAGCAGCAAGGTCATTGATATAGATTAGTATGGTAGAAGACCCAGCAGCAAAGTCATTGATATAGATTAGTATGGTAGAGGACACAGCAGCAAGGTCATTGATATAGATTAGTATGGTATGGTAGAAGACACAGCAGCAAGGTCATTGATATAGATTAGTATGGTATGGTAGAGGACACAGCAGCAAAGTCATTGATATAGATTAGTATGGTAGAAGACCCAGCAGCAAAGTCATTGATATAGATTAGTATGGTATGGTAGAGGACATAGCAGCAAGGTCATTGATATAGATTAGTATGGTATGGTAGAGGACACAGCAGCAAGGTCATTGATATAGATTAGTATGGTATGGTAGAGGACACAGCAGCAGGGTCATTGATATAGATTAGTATGGTATGGTAGAAGACCCAGCAGCAAAGTCATTGATATAGATTAGTATGGTAGAAGACCCAGCAACAAGGTCATTGATATAGATTAGTATGGTAGAAGACCCAGCAGCAAAGTCATTGATATAGATTAGTATGGTAGAAGACCCAGCAGCAAGGTCATTGATATAGATTAGTATGGTAGAAGACCCAGCAGCAAGGTCATTGATATATGTTAGTGTGGTAGAAGACACAGCAACAAAGTCATTGATATATGTTGGTGGTATGTTAGAAGACACAGCAGCAAGTTCATTGATATACATTAAGATGGTATAGTAGAAGACACAGCAGCAAGGTCATTGATATAGTTTAGTATGGTATGGTAGAAGAAACATCAGTAGGTTCATTGATATAGATTAGTATGGTATGGTAGAAGACACAGCAGCACGGTCATTGATATAGCTTAGTATGGTATGGTAGAAGACACAGCAGCAAGGTCATTGATATACATTAGTATGGTATGGTAGAAGACACAGCAGCAAGGTCATTGATATACATTAGTATGGTATGGTAGAAGACACAGCAGCAAGGTAATTGATATACATTAGTATGGTATGGTAGAAGAAACAGCAGCAGGGTCATTGATATAGATTAGTATGGTATGGTAGAAGACAGAGCAACAAAGTTATTGATATAGATTAGTATGGTATGGTAGAAGACCCAGCAGCAAAGTCATTGATATAGATTAGTATGGTAGAAGACCCAGCAGCAAAGTCATTGATATAGATTAGTATGGTAGAAGACCCAGCAGCAAAGTCATTGATATAGATTAGTATGGTAGAAGACCCAGCAGCAAAGTCATTGATATAGATTAGTATGGTAGAAGACCCAGCAGCAAGGTCATTGATATAGATTAGTATGGTATGGTAGAAGACACAGCAGCAAAGTCATTGATATAGATTAGTATGGTATGGTAGAAGACACAGCAGCAAGGTCATTGATATAGATTAGTATGGTAGAAGACCCAGCAGCAAAGTCATTGATATAGATTAGTATGGTAGAAGACCCAGCAGCAAAGTCATTGATATAGATTAGTATGGTATGGTAGAAGACCCAGCAGCAAAGTCATTGATATAGATTAGTATGGTATGGTAGAAGACACAGCAGCAAAGTCATTGATATAGATTAGTATGGTATGGTAGAAGACACAGCAGCAAGGTAATTGATATAGATTAGTATGGTATGGTAGAAGACACAGCAGCAAGTTCATTGATATAGATTAGTATGGTAGAAGACACAGCAGCAACGTCATTGATATAGATTAGTATGGTATGGTAGAAGACACAGCAGCAAGGTCATTGATATAGATTAGTATGGTATGGTAGAAGACACAGCAGCAAAGTCATTGATATAGATTAGTATGGTAGAAGACACAGCAGCAAGGTCATTGATATACATTAGTATGGTATGGTAGAAGACACAGCAGCAAAGTCATTGATATAGATTAGTATGGTAGAAGACACAGCAGCAAGGTCATTGATATACATTAGTATGGTATGGTAGAAGACACAGCAGCAAGGTCATTGATATAGATTAGTATGGTATGGTAGAAGACACAGCAGCAAGGTCATTGATATAGATTAGTATGGTAGAAGACACAGCAGCAAGGTCATTGATATAGATTAGTATGGTATGGTAGAAGACACAGCAGCAAAGTCATTGATATAGATTAGTATGGTATGGTAGAAGACACAGCAGCAAAGTCATTGATATAGATTAGTATGGTATGGTAGAAGACACAGCAGCAAAGTCATTGATATAGATTAGTATGGTATGGTAGAAGACACAGCAGCAAAGTCATTGATATAGATTAGTATGGTAGAAGACACAGCAGCAAAGTCATTGATATAGATTAGTATGGTAGAAGACACAGCAGCAAGGTCATTGATATAGATTAGTATGGTATGGTAGAAGACACAGCAGCAAAGTCATTGATATAGATTAGTATGGTAGAAGACACAGCAGCAAAGTCATTGATATAGATTAGTATGGTAGAAGACCCAGCAGCAAAGTCATTGATATAGATTAGTATGGTAGAAGACCCAGGAGCAAAGTCATTGATATAGATTAGTATGGTAGAAGACCCAGCAGCAAAGTCATTGATATAGATTAGTATGGTAGAAGACACAGCAGCAAGGTCATTGATATAGATTAGTATGGTAGAAGACCCAGCAGCAAAGTAATTGATATAGATTAGTATGGTAGAAGACCCAGCAGCAAAGTCATTGATATAGATTAGTATGGTAGAAGACCCAGCAGCAAAGTCATTGATATAGATTAGTATGGTAGAAGACCCAGCAGCAAAGTCATTGATATAGATTAGTATGGTATGGTAGAAGACACAGCAGCAAGTTCATTGATATAGATTAGTATGGTAGAAGACACAGCAGCAAAGTCATTGATATAGATTAGTATGGTAGAAGACACAGCAACAAGGTCATTGATATAGATTAGTATGGTATGGTAGAAGACACAGCAACAAGGTCATTGATATAGATTAGTATGGTATGGTAGAAGACACAGCAGCAAGGTCATTGATATAGATTAGTATGGTATGGTAGAAGACACAGCAGCAAGGTCATTGATATAGATGGTAGAAGACACAGCAGCAAAGTCATTGATATGATTAGTATGGTAGAAGACACAGCAGCAAGTCATTGATATAGATTAGTATGGTATGGTAGAAGACCCAGCAGCAAGGTCATTGATATAGATTAGTATGGTAGAAGACACAGCAGCAAGGTCATTGATATAGATTAGTATGGTAGAAGACACAGCAGCAAGGTCATTGATATAGATTAGTATGGTATGGTAGAAGACACAGCAGCAAGGTCATTGATATAGATTAGTATGGTATGGTAGAAGACACAGCAGCAAGGTCATTGATATAGTTTAGTATGGTATGGTAGAAGACACAGCAGCAAGGTCATTGATATAGATTAGTATGGTATGGTAGAAGACACAGCAGCAAAGTCATTGATATAGATTAGTATGGTATGGTAGAAGACACAGCAGCAAGGTCATTGATATAGATTAGTATGGTATGGTAGAAGACACAGCAGCAAGGTCATTGATATAGATTAGTATGGTATGGTAGAAGACACAGCAGCAAGGTCATTGATATAGATTAGTATGGTAGAAGACACAGCAGCAAAGTCATTGATATAGTTTAGTATGGTAGAAGACACAGCAGCAAAGTCATTGATATAGATTAGTATGGTAGAAGACACAGCAGCAAGGTCATTGATATAGATTAGTATGGTATGGTAGAAGACACAGCAGCAAGGTCATTGATATAGATTAGTATGGTATGGTAGAAGACACAGCAGCAAGGTCATTGATATAGATTAGTATGGTAGAAGACACAGCAGCAAGGTCATTGATATAGATTAGTATGGTAGAAGACACAGCAGCAAGGTCATTGATATAGATTAGTATGGTAGAAGACACAGCAGCAAGGTCATTGATATAGATTAGTATGGTAGAAGACACAGCAGCAAAGTCATTGATATAGATTAGTATGGTAGAAGACCCAGCAGCAAGGTAATTGATATAGATTAGTATGGTATGGTAGAAGACACAGCAGCAAGGTCATTGATATAGATTAGTATGGTAGAAGACCCAGCAGCAAAGTCATTGATATAGATTAGTATGGTAGAAGACACAGCAGCAAAGTCATTGATATAGATTAGTATGGTAGAAGACCCAGCAGCAAAGTCATTGATATAGATTAGTATGGTAGAAGACCCAGCAGCAAAGTCATTGATATAGATTAGTATGGTAGAAGACCCAGCAGCAAAGTCATTGATATAGATTAGTATGGTAGAAGACCCAGCAGCAAAGTCATTGATATAGATTAGTATGGTAGAAGACCCAGCAGCAAAGTCATTGATATAGATTAGTATGGTAGAAGACCCAGCAGCAAAGTCATTGATATAGATTAGTATGGTAGAAGACCCAGCAGCAAAGTCATTGATATAGTTTAGTATGGTATGTTAGAAGACACAGCAGCAAGGTAATTGATATAGATTAGTATGGTATGGTAGAAGACACAGCAGCAAGGTCATTGATATAGATTAGTATGGTAGAAGACACAGCAGCAAAGTCATTGATATAGTTTAGTATGGTAGAAGACACAGCAGCAAAGTCATTGATATAGATTAGTATGGTAGAAGACCCAGCAGCAAGGTAATTGATATAGATTAGTATGGTAGAAGACCCAGCAGCAAGGTCATTGATATAGATTAGTATGGTAGAAGACACAGCAGCAAGGTCATTGATATAGATTAGTATGGTAGAAGACCCAGCAGCAAGGTCATTGATATAGATTAGTATGGTAGAAGACACAGCAGCAAAGTCATTGATATAGATTAGTATGGTAGAAGACCCGGCAGCAAGGTAATTGATATAGATTAGTATGGTATGGTAGAAGACACAGCAGCAAGGTCATTGATATAGATTAGTATGGTAGAAGACACAGCAGCAAAGTCATTGATATAGTTTAGTATGGTAGAAGACACAGCAGCAAAGTCATTGATATAGATTAGTATGGTAGAAGACACAGCAGCAAGTTCATTGATATAGATTAGTATGGTATGGTAGAAGACACAGCAGCAAGGTCATTGATATAGATTAGTATGGTATGGTAGAAGACACAGCAGCAAGGTCATTGATATAGATTAGTATGGTAGAAGACCCAGCAGCAAGGTCATTGATATAGATTAGTATGGTAGAAGACACAGCAGCAAGGTCATTGATATAGATTAGTATGGTAGAAGACCCAGCAGCAAGGTCATTGATATAGATTAGTATGGTAGAAGACACAGCAGCAAAGTCATTGATATAGATTAGTATGGTAGAAGACCCAGCAGCAAGGTAATTGATATAGATTAGTATGGTATGGTAGAAGACACAGCAGCAAGGTCATTGATATAGATTAGTATGGTAGAAGACACAGCAGCAAAGTCATTGATATAGTTTAGTATGGTAGAAGACACAGCAGCAAAGTCATTGATATAGATTAGTATGGTAGAAGACACAGCAGCAAGTTCATTGATATAGATTAGTATGGTATGGTAGAAGACACAGCAGCAAGGTCATTGATATAGATTAGTATGGTATGGTAGAAGACACAGCAGCAAAGTCATTGATATAGATTAGTATGGTATGGTAGAAGACACAGCAGCAAGGTCATTGATATAGATTAGTATGGTATGGTAGAAGACACAGCAGCAAGGTCATTGATATAGATTAGTATGGTATGGTAGAAGACACAGCAGCAAAGTCATTGATATAGATTAGTATGGTAGAAGACACAGCAGCAAGGTCATTGATATAGATTAGTATGGTATGGTAGAAGACACAGCAGCAAAGTCATTGATATAGATTAGTATGGTATGGTAGAAGACACAGCAGCAAGGTCATTGATATAGTTTAGTATGGTATGGTAGAAGACACAGCAGCAAGGTAATTGATATAGTTTAGTATGGTATGGTAGAAGACATAGCATCAAGGTCATTGATATAGAAGACACAGCATCACGGTCATTGATATAGATTAGTTTGGTATGGTAGAATACACAGCAGCAAGGTCATTGATATAGTTTAGTATGGTATGGTAGAAGACACAGCAGCAGGGTCATTGATATAGATTAGTATGGTATGGTAGAAGAAACAGCAGCAGGGTCATTGATATAGATTAGTATGGTAGAAGACAAAGCAGCAAGTACATTGATATAGATTAGTATGGTATGGTAGAGGACATAGCAGCAAGGTCATTGATATACATTAGTATGGTATGGTAGAGGACATAGCAGCAAGGTCATTGATATAGATTAGTATGGTAGAAGACCCAGCAGCAAGGTCATTGATATAGATTAGTATGGTAGAAGACACAGCAGCAAAGTCATTGATATAGATTAGTATGGTAGAAGACCCAGCAGCAAGGTAATTGATATATATTAGTATGGTATGGTAGAAGACACAGCAGCAAGGTCATTGATATAGATTAGTATGGTAGAAGACACAGCAGCAAAGTCATTGATATAGTTTAGTATGGTAGAAGACACAGCAGCAAAGTCATTGATATAGATTAGTATGGTAGAAGACACAGCAGCAAGTTCATTGATATAGATTAGTATGGTATGGTAGAAGACACAGCAGCAAGGTCATTGATATAGATTAGTATGGTATGGTAGAAGACACAGCAGCAAAGTCATTGATATAGATTAGTATGGTATGGTAGAAGACACAGCAGCAAGGTCATTGATATAGATTAGTATGGTATGGTAGAAGACACAGCAGCAAGGTCATTGATATAGATTAGTATGGTATGGTAGAAGACACAGCAGCAAAGTCATTGATATAGATTAGTATGGTAGAAGACACAGCAGCAAGGTCATTGATATAGATTAGTATGGTATGGTAGAAGACACAGCAGCAAAGTCATTGATATAGATTAGTATGGTATGGTAGAAGACACAGCAGCAAGGTCATTGATATAGTTTAGTATGGTATGGTAGAAGACACAGCAGCAAGGTAATTGATATAGTTTAGTATGGTATGGTAGAAGACATAGCATCAAGGTCATTGATATAGATTAGTATGGTAGAAGACCCAGCAGCAAAGTCATTGATATAGATTAGTATGGTAGAAGACACAGCAACAAGGTCATTGATATAGATTAGTATGGTATGGTAGAAGACACAGCAACAAGGTCATTGATATAGATTAGTATGGTATGGTAGAAGACACAGCAGCAAGGTCATTGATATAGATTAGTATGGTATGGTAGAAGACACAGCAGCAAGGTCATTGATATAGATTAGTATGGTATGGTAGAAGACACAGAAGCAAAGTCATTGATATAGTTTAGTATGGTATGGTAGAAGACACAGCAGCAAGGTCATTGATATAGATTAGTATGGTAGAAGACCCAGCAGCAAAGTCATTGATATAGATTAGTATGGTAGAAGACACAGCAGCAAAGTCATTGATATAGATTAGTATGGTATGGTAGAAGACACAGCAGCAAGGTCATTGATATAGATTAGTATGGTATGGTAGAAGACACAGCAGCAAGGTCATTG
Organism: Oncorhynchus nerka; assembly: GCF_034236695.1. NCBI lineage: Eukaryota > Metazoa > Chordata > Actinopteri > Salmoniformes > Salmonidae > Oncorhynchus > Oncorhynchus nerka. The sequence goes on from NC_088407.1 coordinate 71,898,397, forward strand.
ATATAGATTAGTATGGTATGGTAGAAGACACAGCAGCAAGGTCATTGATATAGATTAGTATGGTATGGTAGAAGACACAGCAGCAAAGTCATTGATATAGATTAGTATGGTATGGTAGAAGACACAGCAGCAAGGTCATTGATATAGATTAGTATGGTATGGTAGAAGACACAGCAGCAAGGTCATTGATATAGATTAGTATGGTATGGTAGAAGACACAGCAGCAAGGTCATTGATATAGATTAGTATGGTAGAAGACACAGCAGCAAGGTCATTGATATAGTTTAGTATGGTAGAAGACACAGCAGCAAAGTCATTGATATAGATTAGTATGGTAGAAGACACAGCAGCAAGTTCATTGATATAGATTAGTATGGTATGGTAGAAGACACAGCAGCAAGGTCATTGATATAGATTAGTATGGTATGGTAGAAGACACAGCAGCAAGGTCATTGATATAGATTAGTATGGTAGAAGACCCAGCAGCAAGGTCATTGATATAGATTAGTATGGTAGAAGACACAGCAGCAAGGTCATTGATATAGATTAGTATGGTAGAAGACACAGCAGCAAGGTCATTGATATAGATTAGTATGGTAGAAGACACAGCAGCAAAGTCATTGATATAGATTAGTATGGTAGAAGACACAGCAGCAAGGTAATTGATATAGATTAGTATGGTATGGTAGAAGACACAGCAGCAAGGTCATTGATATAGATTAGTATGGTAGAAGACCCAGCAGCAAAGTCATTGATATAGATTAGTATGGTAGAAGACACAGCAGCAAAGTCATTGATATAGATTAGTATGGTAGAAGACACAGCAGCAAAGTCATTGATATAGATTAGTATGGTAGAAGACACAGCAGCAAAGTCATTGATATAGATTAGTATGGTAGAAGACCCAGCAGCAAAGTCATTGATATAGATTAGTATGGTAGAAGACACAGCAGCAAAGTCATTGATATAGATTAGTATGGTAGAAGACCCAGCAGCAAAGTCATTGATATAGATTAGTATGGTAGAAGACCCAGCAGCAAAGTCATTGATATAGATTAGTATGGTAGAAGACCCAGCAGCAAAGTCATTGATATAGTTTAGTATGGTATGTTAGAAGACACAGCAGCAAGGTAATTGATATAGATTAGTATGGTATGGTAGAAGACACAGCAGCAAGGTCATTGATATAGATTAGTATGGTAGAAGACACAGCAGCAAAGTCATTGATATAGTTTAGTATGGTAGAAGACACAGCAGCAAAGTCATTGATATAGATTAGTATGGTAGAAGACCCAGCAGCAAGGTAATTGATATAGATTAGTATGGTAGAAGACCCAGCAGCAAGGTCATTGATATAGATTAGTATGGTAGAAGACACAGCAGCAAGGTCATTGATATAGATTAGTATGGTAGAAGACCAGCAGCAAGGTCATTGATATAGATTAGTATGGTAGAAGACACAGCAGCAAAGTCATTGATATAGATTAGTATGGTAGAAGACACAGCAGCAAGGTAATTGATATAGATTAGTATGGTATGGTAGAAGACACAGCAGCAAGGTCATTGATATAGATTAGTATGGTAGAAGACACAGCAGCAAAGTCATTGATATAGTTTAGTATGGTAGAAGACACAGCAGCAAAGTCATTGATATAGATTAGTATGGTAGAAGACACAGCAGCAAGTTCATTGATATAGATTAGTATGGTATGGTAGAAGACACAGCAGCAAGGTCATTGATATAGATTAGTATGGTATGGTAGAAGACACAGCAGCAAGGTCATTGATATAGATTAGTATGGTAGAAGACCCAGCAGCAAGGTCATTGATATAGATTAGTATGGTAGAAGACACAGCAGCAAGGTCATTGATATAGATTAGTATGGTAGAAGACCCAGCAGCAAGGTCATTGATATAGATTAGTATGGTAGAAGACACAGCAGCAAAGTCATTGATATAGATTAGTATGGTAGAAGACCCAGCAGCAAGGTAATTGATATAGATTAGTATGGTATGGTAGAAGACACAGCAGCAAGGTCATTGATATAGATTAGTATGGTAGAAGACACAGCAGCAAAGTCATTGATATAGTTTAGTATGGTAGAAGACACAGCAGCAAAGTCATTGATATAGATTAGTATGGTAGAAGACACAGCAGCAAGTTCATTGATATAGATTAGTATGGTATGGTAGAAGACACAGCAGCAAGGTCATTGATATAGATTAGTATGGTATGGTAGAAGACACAGCAGCAAGGTCATTGATATAGATTAGTATGGTATGGTAGAAGACACAGCAGCAAGGTCATTGATATAGATTAGTATGGTATGGTAGAAGACACAGCAGCAAGGTCATTGATATAGATTAGTATGGTATGGTAGAAGACACAGCAGCAAAGTCATTGATATAGATTAGTATGGTAGAAGACACAGCAGCAAGGTCATTGATATAGATTAGTATGGTATGGTAGAAGACACAGCAGCAAAGTCATTGATATAGATTAGTATGGTATGGTAGAAGACACAGCAGCAAGGTCATTGATATAGTTTAGTATGGTATGGTAGAAGACACAGCAGCAAGGTAATTGATATAGTTTAGTATGGTATGGTAGAAGACATAGCATCAAGGTCATTGATATAGAAGACACAGCATCACGGTCATTGATATAGATTAGTTTGGTATGGTAGAATACACAGCAGCAAGGTCATTGATATAGTTTAGTATGGTATGGTAGAAGACACAGCAGCAGGGTCATTGATATAGATTAGTATGGTAGAAGACACAGCAGCACGGTCATTGATATAGATTAGTATGGTAGAAGACACAGAAGCACGGTCATTGATATATGTTGGTGGTATGTTAGAAGACACAGCAGCAAGGTCATTGATATACATTAGTATGGTATGGTAGAGGACATAGCAGCAAGGTCATTGATATAGATTAGTATGGTAGAAGACACAGCAGCAAGGTCATTGATATAGATTAGTATGGTAGAAGACACAGCAGCAAAGTCATTGATATAGATTAGTATGGTAGAAGACCAGCAGCAAGGTCATTGATATATATTAGTATGGTATGGTAGAAGACACAGCAGCAAGGTCATTGATATAGATTAGTATGGTAGAAGACACAGCAGCAAAGTCATTGATATAGATTAGTATGGTAGAAGACACAGCAGCAAGTTCATTGATATAGATTAGTATGGTATGGTAGAAGACACAGCAGCAAGGTCATTGATATAGATTAGTATGGTATGGTAGAAGACACAGCAGCAAAGTCATTGATATAGATTAGTATGGTATGGTAGAAGACACAGCAGCAAGGTCATTGATATAGATTAGTATGGTATGGTAGAAGACACAGCAGCAAGGTCATTGATATAGATTAGTATGGTATGGTAGAAGACACAGCAGCAAAGTCATTGATATAGATTAGTATGGTAGAAGACACAGCAGCAAGGTCATTGATATAGATTAGTATGGTATGGTAGAAGACACAGCAGCAAGGTCATTGATATAGATTAGTATGGTATGGTAGAAGACACAGCAGCAAGGTCATTGATATAGTTTAGTATGGTATGGTAGAAGACACAGCAGCAAGGTCATTGATATACATTAGTATGGTATGGTAGAGGACATAGCAGCAAGTTCATTGATATAGAAGACACAGCAGCACGGTCATTGATGTAGATTAGTATGGTATGGTAGAAGACACAGCAGTATGGTCATTGATATAGATTAGTATGGTATGGTAGAAGACACAGCAGCAAGGTCATTGATATAGATTAGTATGGTATGGTAGAAGACACAGCAGCAAGGTCATTGATATAGATTAGTATGGTAGAAGACAAAGCAGCAAGTACATTGATATAGATTAGTATGGTATGGTAGAGGACATAGCAGCAAGGTCATTGATATACATTAGTATGGTATGGTCATTGAGGTATGGTAGCAGCAAGGTCATTGATATAGATTAGTATGGTAGAAGACCAGCAGCAAAGTCATTGATATAGATTAGTATGGTATGGTAGAAGACACAGCAGCAAGGTCATTGATATAGATTAGTATGGTAGAAGACACAGCAGCAAGGTCATTGATATATGTTGGTGGTATGTTAGAAGACACAGCAGCAAGGTCATTGATATAGATTAGTATGGTAGAAGACACAGCAGCAAAGTCATTGATATAGATTTAGTATGGTATGGTAGAAGACACAGCAGCAAAGGTCATTGATATAGATAGTATGGTATGGTAGAAGACACAGCAGCAAGGTCATTGATATAGATTAGTATGGTATGGTAGAAGACACAGCAGCAAGGTCATTGATATATAGATTAGTATGGTATGGTAGAAGACACAGCAGCAAAGTCATTGATATAGATTAGTATGGTATGGTAGAAGACACAGCAGTCAAGGTCATTGATATAGCAAGGTCATTAGTATGGTATGGTAGAAGACACAGCAGCAAGGTCATTGATATAGATTAGTATGGTATGGTAGAAGACACAGCAGCAAAGTCATTGATATAGATTAGTATGGTAGAAGACCCAGCAGCAAAGTCATTGATATAGATTAGTATGGTAGAAGACACAGCAGCAAAGTCATTGATATAGATTAGTATGGTAGAAGACCCAGCAGCAAAGTCATTGATATAGATTAGTATGGTAGAAGACACAGCAGCAAAGTCATTGATATAGATTAGTATGGTAGAAGACACAGCAGCAAAGTCATTGATATAGATTAGTATGGTAGAAGACACAGCAGCAAAGTCATTGATATAGATTAGTATGGTAGAAGACACAGAAGCAAAGTCATTGATATAGTTTAGTATGGTATGGTAGAAGACACAGCAGCAAGGTCATTGATATAGATTAGTATGGTAGAAGACACAGCAGCAAAGTCATTGATATATGTTGGTGGTATGTTAGAAGACACAGCAGCAAGGTAATTGATATAGATTAGTATGGTATGGTAGAATACACAGCAGCAAGGTCATTGATATAGATTAGTATGGTAGAAGACACAGCAGCAAAGTCATTGATATAGTTTAGTATGGTAGAAGACACAGCAGCAAAGTCATTGATATAGATTAGTATGGTAGAAGACACAGCAGCAAGGTCATTGATATAGATTAGTATGGTAGAAGACACAGCAGCAAGGTCATTGATATAGATTAGTATGGTAGAAGACACAGCAGCAAGGTCATTGATATAGATTAGTATGGTAGAAGACACAGCAGCAAGGTCATTGATATAGATTAGTATGGTAGAAGACACAGCAGCAAAGTCATTGATATAGATTAGTATGGTAGAAGACACAGCAGCAAGGTAATTGATATAGATTAGTATGGTATGGTAGAAGACACAGCAGCAAGGTCATTGATATAGATTAGTATGGTAGAAGACACAGCAGCAAAGGTCATTGATATAGTTTAGTATGGTAGAAGACACAGCAGCAAGTCATTGATATAGATTAGTATGGTAGAAGACACAGCAGCAAGGTCATTGATATAGATTAGTATGGTATGGTAGAAGACACAGCAGCAAGGTCATTGATATAGATTAGTATGGTAGAAGACACAGCAGCAAGGTCATTGATATAGATTAGTATGGTAGAAGACACAGCAGCAAGGTCATTGATATAGATTAGTATGGTAGAAGACACAGCAGCAAGGTCATTGATATAGATTAGTATGGTAGAAGACACAGCAGCAAGGTCATTGATATAGATTAGTATGGTAGAAGACACAGCAGCAAGGTCATTGATATAGATTAGTATGGTATGGTAGAAGACACAGCAGCAAGGTCATTGATATAGATTAGTATGGTAGAAGACACAGCAGCAAGGTCATTGATATAGATTAGTATGGTAGAAGACACAGCAGCAAGGTCATTGATATAGATTAGTATGGTAGAAGACACAGCAGCAAGGTCATTGATATAGATTAGTATGGTATGGTAGAAGACACAGCAGCAAGGTCATTGATATAGATTAGTATGGTATGGTAGAAGACACAGCAGCAAGGTCATTGATATAGATTAGTATGGTATGGTAGAAGACACAGCAGCAAGGTCATTGATATAGATTAGTATGGTATGGTAGAAGACACAGCAGCAAGGTCATTGATAGATTATAGACACAGCAGCAAGGTCATTGATATAGATGGTATGGTAGAAGACACAGCAGCAAAGTCATTGATATAGATTAGTATGGTATGGTAGAAGACACAGCAGCAAGGTCATTGATATAGATTAGTATGGTATGGTAGAAGACACAGCAGCAAAGTCATTGATATAGATTAGTATGGTATGGTAGAAGACACAGCAGCAAGGTCATTGATATAGTTTAGTATGGTATGGTAGAAGACACAGCAGCAAGGTAATTGATATAGTTTAGTATGGTATGGTAGAAGACATAGCAGCAAGTTCATTGATATAGAAGACACAGCAGCACGGTCATTGATGTAGATTAGTATGGTATGGTAGAAGACACAGCAGTAAGGTCATTGATATAGTTTAGTATGGTATGGTAGAAGACACAGCAGCAGGGTCATTGATATAGATTAGTATGGTATGGTAGATGATTAGTATGGTAGAACACAGCAGCAAGGTCATTGATATAGATAGTATGGTAGAATGGTCATTGAAGATTAGTAAGTAGAATACACAGCAAGGTCATTGATATAGATTAGTATGGTATGGTAGAAGACACAGCAGCAAGGTCATTGATATACATTAGTATGGTATGGTAGAAGACACAGCAGCAAGGTCATTGATATAGATTAGTATGGTAGAAGACACAGCAGCAAGGTCATTGATATAGATTAGTATGGTAGAAGACACAGAAGCAAAGTCATTGATATATGTTGGTGGTATGTTAGAAGACACAGCAGCAAGGTAATTGATATAGATTAGTATGGTATGGTAGAATACACAGCAGCAAGGTCATTGATATAGATTAGTATGGTAGAAGACACAGCAGCAAGGTCATTGATATAGATTAGTATGGTAGAAGACACAGCAGCAAGGTCATTGATATAGATTAGTATGGTATGGTAGAAGACACAGCAGCAAGGTCATTGATATAGATTAGTATGGTATGGTAGAAGACACAGCAGCAAGGTCATTGATATAGATTATGGTATGGTAGAAGACACAGCAGCAAGTCATTGATATAGATTAGTATGGTAGAAGACACAGCAGCAAGGTCATTGATATAGATTAGTATGGTAGAAGACACAGCAGCAAGGTCATTTGATATAGATTATTGTATGGTATGGTAGAAGACACAGCAGCAGGGTCATTGATATAGTTTAGTATGGTAGAAGACACAGCAGCAAGGTCATTGATATAGATTAGTATGGTATGGAAGACACAGCAGCAAAGTCATTGATATAGTTATGGTATGGTAGAAGACACAGCAGCAAGGTCATTGATATAGATTAGTATGGTATGGTAGAAGACACAGCAGCAAGGTCATTGATATAGTTATGGTATGGTAGAAGACAAGCAGCAATGGTCATTGATATAGATTAGTATGGTATGGTAGAAGACAGCTATTGATAAGGTCATTGATATAGCAGGGCTATTTATATAGTTAGTATGGTATTAGCAAGGTCATTGATATAGATTAGTATGGTAGAAGACACAGCAAGGTCATTGAGGTATGGTATTGACACATATATTGATATAGATTAGTATGGTATGGTAGAAGACACAGCAGCAAGGTCATTGATATAGATTAGTATGGTAGAAGACACAGCAGCAAGGTCATTGATATAGATTTGGTATGGTAGAAGACACAGCAGCAAGGTCATTGATATAGATTAGTATGGTAGAAGACACAGTAGCAGGGTCATTGATATAGATTAGTATGGTAGAAGACACAGCAGCAGGGTCATTGATATAGATTAGTATGGTATGGTAGAAGACACAGCAGCTATTTATAAGGTCATTGATATAGATTAGTATGGTATGGTAGAAGACACAGCAGCAGGTCATTGATATAGATTAGTATGGTAGAAGACACAGCAGCAGGGTCATTGATATAGATTAGTATGGTAGAAGACACAGCAGCAGGGTGGTATTGATATAGATTAGTATGGTATGGTAGAAGACACAGCAGCAGGTCATTGATATAGATTAGTATGGTAGAAGACACAGCAGCAAGGTCTATTGATATAGATTGTATGGTAGAAGACACAGCAGCAAGGTCATTGATATAGTTTAGTATGGTAGAAGACACAGCAGCAGGTCATTGAGATACAGTATGGTATGGTAGAAGACACAGCAGCAAGGTCATTGATATAGATTTATGGTATGGTAGTAGACACAGCAGCAAGGTCATTGATATAGATTAGTATGGTAGAAGACACAGCAGCAAGGTCATTGATATAGATTAGTATGGTAGAAGACACAGCAGCATGGTCATTGATATAGTATGGTAGAAGACACAGCAGCAGGGTCTATTTATATAGTTAGTATGGTATGGTAGAAGACACAGCAGCAAGGTCATTGATATAGTTTGTATGGTAGAAGACACAGCAGCAGGTCATTGATATAGATTAGTATGGTAGAAGAACACAGCAGCAAGGTCATTGATATAGATTAGTATGGTAGAAGACACAGCAGCAGGGTCATTTATATAGATTGTATGGTAGCAACACAGTAGGGCTATTTATATAGTTTGTATGGTAGAAACACAGTGGCTATTTATATAGTTTGTAAGAAGACACAGCAGCAGGTCATTGATATAGTTTAGTATGGTAGAAGACACAGTAGCAGGGCTATTTATATAGTTTGTATGGGTAGAAGACACAGTAGCAGGGCTCATTTATATAGTTTGTATGGTATGTAGAAGACACAGTAGCAGGGCTATTTATATAGTTTGTATGGTAGAAGACACAGTAGCAGGGCTATTTATATGTTTGTATGGTAGAAGACACAGTAGCAGGGCTATTTATATAGTTTGTATGGTAGAAGACACAGTAGCAGGGCTATTTATATAGTTTGTATGGTAGAAGACACAGTAGCAGGGCTATTTATATAGTTTGTATGGTAGAAGACACAGCAGCAAGGTCATTTATATAGTTTGTATGGTAGAAGACACAGTAGCAAGGGCTATTTATATAGTTTGTATGGTAGAAGACACAGCAGCAAGGTCATTGATATAGATTAGTATGGTAGAAGACACAGTAGCAGGGCTATTTATATAGTTTGTATGGTAGAAGACACAGTAGCAGGGCTATTTATATAGTTTGTATGGTAGAAGACACAGTAGCAGGTCATTTATATTTATAGAAGACACAGCAGCAGGGTATTTATATAGTTTGTATGGTAGAAGACACAGTAGCAGGGCTATTTATATAGTTTGTATGGTAGAAGACACAGCTATTTATACAGATTAGTATGGTAGACACAGTAGCAGGGCTATTTATATAGTTTGTATGGTAGAAGACACAGTAGCAGGGCTATTTATATAGTTTGTATGGTAGAAGACACAGTAGCAGGGCTATTTATATAGTTTGTATGGTAGAAGACACAGTAGCAGGGCTATTTATATAGTTTGTATGGTAGAAGACACAGTAGCAGGGCTATTTATATAGTTTGTATGGTAGAAGACACAGCAGCAGGGCTATTTATATAGTTTGTATGGTAGAAGACACAGTAAGGGCTATTTATATAGTTAGTATGGTAGAAGACACAGTAGCAGGGCTATTTATATAGTTTGTATGGTAGAAGACACAGTAGCAGGGCTATTTATATAGTTTGTATGGTAGAAGACACAGTAGCAGGGCTATTTATATAGTTTGTATGGTAGAAGACACAGTAGCAGGGCTATTTATATAGTTTGTATGGTAGAAGACACAGCAGCAGGGCTATTTATATAGTTTGTATGGTAGAAGACACAGTAGAAGGGCTATTTATATAGTTGTATGGTAGAAGACACAGTAGCAGGGCTATTTATATAGTTTAGTATGGTAGAAGACACAGTAGCAGGGCTATTTATATAGTTTGTATGGTAGAAGACACAGTAGCAGGGCTATTTATATAGTTCGTATGGTAGAAGACACAGCAGCAGGCTATTTATATAGTTATTTATATATTTATATTCGTATGGTAGAAGACACAGTAGCAGGGCTATTTATGGTAGAAGACACATAGCAGGGTATTTATATTTGTATGGTAGAAGACACAGTAGCAGGGCTATTTATATAGTTTGTATGGTAGAAGACACAGTAGCAGGGCTATTTATATAGTTTGTATGGTAGAAGACACAGCAGCAGGGCTATTTATATAGTTTGTATGGTAGAAGACACAGTAGCAGGGCTATTTATATAGTTTGTATGGTAGAAGACACAGTAGCAGGGCTATTTATATAGTTTGTATGGTAGACAGACACAGTAGCAGGGCTATTTATATAGTTTGTATGGTAGAAGACACAGCAGCAGGGCTATTTATATAGTTTGTATGGTAGAAGACACAGTAGCAGGGCTATTTATATAGTTTGTATGGTAGAAGACACAGTAGCAGGGCTATTTATATAGTTTGTATGGTAGAAGACACAGTAGCAGGGCTATTTATATAGTTTGTATGGTAGAAGACACAGTAGCAGGGCTATTTATATAGTTTGTATGGTAGAAGACACAGTAGCAGGGCTATTTATATTAGTTTGTATGGTAGAAGACACAGTAGCAGGGCTATTTATATAGTTTGTATGGTAGAAGACACAGTAGCAGGGCTATTTATATAGTTTGTATGGTAGAAGACACAGTAGCAGGGCTATTTATATAGTTTGTATGGTAGAAGACACAGTAGCAGGGCTATTTATATAGTTTGTATGGTAGAAGACACAGTAGCAGGGCTATTTATATAGTTTGTATGGTAGAAGACACAGTAGCAGGGCTATTTATATAGTTTGTATGGTAGTATGGTAGAACACACAGCAGGGCTATTTATATAGTTTGTATGGTAGAAGACACAGTAGCAGGGCTATTTATATAGTTTGTATGGTAGAAGACACAGTAGCAGGGCTATTTATATAGTTTGTATGGTAGAAGACACAGTAGCAGGGCTATTTATATAGTTTGTATGGTAGAAGACACAGTAGCAGGGCTATTTATATAGTTTGTATGGTAGAAGACACAGTAGCAGGGCTATTTATATAGTTTGTATGGTAGAAGACACAGTAGCAGGGCTATTTATATAGTTTGTATGGTAGAAGACACAGTAGCAGGGCTATTTATATAGTTTGTATGGTAGAAGACACAGTAGCAGGGCTATTTATATAGTTTGTATGGTAGAAGACACAGTAGCAGGGCTATTTATATAGTTTGTATGGTAGAAGACACAGTAGCAGGGCTATTTATATAGTTTGTATGGTAGAAGACACACAGCAGCAGGGCTATTTATATAGTTTGTATGGTAGAAGACACAGTAGCAGGGCTATTTATATAGTTTGTATGGTAGAAGACACAGTAGCAGGGCTATTTATATAGTTTGTATGGTAGAAGACACAGTAGCAGGGCTATTTATATAGTTTGTATGGTAGAAGACACAGCAGCAGGGCTATTTATATAGTTTGTATGGTAGAAGACACAGTAGCAGGGCTATTTATATAGTTTGTATGGTAGAAGACACAGTAGCAGGGCTATTTATATAGTTTGTATGGTAGAAGACACAGTAGCAGGGCTATTTATATAGTTTGTATGGTAGAAGACACAGCAGCAGGGCTATTTATATAGTTTGTATGGTAGAAGACACAGCAGCAGGGCTATTTATATAGTTTGTATGGTAGAAGACACAGTAGCAGGGCTATTTATATAGTTTGTATGGTAGAAGACACAGTAGCAGGGCTATTTATATAGTTTGTATGGTAGAAGACACAGTAGCAGGGCTATTTATATAGTTTTTGTATGGTAGTAAGACACAGCAGCAGGGCTATTTATATAGTTTGTATGGTAGAAGACACAGTAGCAGGGCTATTTATATAGTTTGTATGGTAGAAGACACAGTAGCAGGGCTATTTATATAGTTTGTATGGTAGAAGACACAGTAGCAGGGCTATTTATATAGTTTGTATGGTAGAAGACACAGTTGTATGGTAGAAGACACAGCAGCAGGGCTATTATATAGTTTGTATGGTTTGTATGGTAGAAGACACAGCAGCAGGGCTATTTATATAGTTTGTATGGTAGAAGACACAGTAGCAGGGCTATTTATATAGTTTGTATGGTAGAAGACACAGTAGCAGGGCTATTTATATAGTTTGTATGGTAGAAGACACAGTAGCAGGGCTATTTATATAGTTTGTATGGTAGAAGACACAGTAGCAGGGCTATTTATATAGTTTGTATGGTAGAAGACACAGTAGCAGGGCTATTTATATAGTTTGTATGGTAGAAGACACAGTAGCAGGGCTATTTATATAGTTTGTATGGTAGAAGACACAGTAGCAGGGCTATTTATATAGTTTGTATGGTAGAAGACACAGTAGCAGGGCTATTTATATAGTTTGTATGGTAGAAGACACAGCAGCAGGGCTATTTATATAGTTTGTATGGTAGAAGACACAGTAGCAGGGCTATTTATATAGTTTGTATGGTAGAAGACACAGTAGCAGGGCTATTTATATAGTTTGTATGGTAGAAGACACAGTAGCAGGGCTATTTATATAGTTTGTATGGTAGAAGACACAGTAGCAGGGCTATTTATATAGTTTGTATGGTAGAAGACACAGTAGCAGGGCTATTTATATAGTTTGTATGGTAGAAGACACAGTAGCAGGGCTATTTATATAGTTTGTATGGTAGAAGACACAGTAGCAGGGCTATTTATATAGTTTGTATGGTAGAAGACACAGTAGCAGGGCTATTTATATAGTTTGTATGGTAGAAGACACAGTAGCAGGGCTATTTATATAGTTTGTATGGTAGAAGACACATTTATATAGCAGGGCTATTTATATAGTTTGTATGGTAGAAGACACAGTAGCAGGGCTATTTATATAGTTTGTATGGTAGAAGACACAGTAGCAGGGCTATTTATATAGTTTGTATGGTAGAAGACACAGTAGCAGGGCTATTTATATAGTTTGTATGGTAGAAGACACAGTAGCAGGGCTATTTATATAGTTTGTATGGTAGAAGACACAGTAGCAGGGCTATTTATATAGTTTGTATGGTAGAAGACACAGTAGCAGGGCTATTTATATAGTTTGTATGGTAGAAGACACAGTAGCAGGGCTATTTATATAGTTTGTATGGTAGAAGACACAGTAGCAGGGCTATTTATATAGTTTGTATGGTAGAAGACACAGTAGCAGGGCTATTTATATAGTTTGTATGGTAGAAGACACAGTAGCAGGGCTATTTATATAGTTTGTATGGTAGAAGACACAGTAGCAGGGCTATTTATATAGTTTGTATGGTAGAAGACACAGTAGCAGGGCTATTTATATAGTTTGTATGGTAGAAGACACAGTAGCAGGGCTATTTATATAGTTTGTATGGTAGAAGACACAGTAGCAGGGCTATTTATATAGTTTGTATGGTAGAAGACACAGTAGCAGGGCTATTTATATAGTTTGTATGGTAGAAGACACAGTAGCAGGGCTATTTATATAGTTTGTATGGTAGAAGACACAGTAGCAGGGCTATTTATATAGTTTGTAGGGTAGAAGACACAGTAGCAGGGCTATTTATATAGTTTGTATGGTAGAAGACACAGCAGCAGGGCTATTTATATAGTTTGTATGGTGTACTAGAAGACAGCAGGGTTAGATTAGGAATAACAATGGTTCAATCATCCAACCCTGTGTCACCCGACAGGATATCTTGGCCCTGGTAGATGCCCAAACGTTTGCATAAACACATTGTTCTCTATCATAAACATAACTATATAACCAATTATTTGAATAATCATGAAAATAGTATTAATACAATTAAGAAAGTAATATTTCATGATCAACTGTGTCAAACGCTTTGAATAAATCTAAAAGATGCCAGTAGTCATAGTTGATAACTGCTGAAAAGATTTTGTCCACAAGTTGCAAAACAAACATATGTAGAAAAGCCTTTTCTGTGTTAAAACCGGCCTATACATTTTTGGGGTGTGAAAAGTAATACTTACACAAGTAGTTGAATATTAATGTCCGTTCGAGTGTTCGAATAACTGTTCTCATCCCTAGTGGACTGGAGGCCATTGCGAGTGTACCCATATTGGGCAAAGAAGGAAGTAAAATACATGCTAAAATATGTGCTTTGATTTGTTGATAAAACTCAACTTACATTTCAAAAACATTACATTGCATGAGCCACATCAGTTCAAATAATGAACTAAATAATGAACTTTCTACATTATTATTGCATCATAATACCAGGCAGGCAGCCATTGCGAGTGTACCCTTGAGTTTAAGGTCTGTGCTGTCCGGAATCCTTGGGACGTCCCTATCCCATTGAAGTTGACATTTTAAAATGGTTATGGTTATGGTTAGGGTCGGGATGTCCCAAGGATCCCGGATAACACTGACCATGAGTTTACCAGTCAAATTGCCAGGGTTAGAGGTTCCAAACCTGTTTAATTTTATTCTATCTCTATGTGTGCAGCTGCTGATGCATTGTGCGAGGTGTTGCCTCGTCAACCAAATACTATTTTGCTTGTTTCAGCAAGCAGAAACGAAGTTTCATCACGTTTTTAAGAGTCCATGTTACGGACAAAACAGACTCAAAATCTTGAATGCCCAGCCATCTCGTCTTCAGTCAGCTGTTCGTTCCACAAAAAAAACACACACATATACACACATATACACATACAGTATACACATATACACATAAACTGTACCAGGTCAAAGTTTGGACACACATACTTATTCAAGGGTTTTTCTTTATTTTTGCTATTTTCTACATTGTAGAATAATAGTGAAGACATCAAAACTATGAAATAACACATGGAATCATGTAGTAACCAAAAAAGTGTTAAACAAATCAAAATATATTTTATATTTGAGATTCTTCAGTGTCCTCCCTTTGCCTTGATGACAACTTTACACAATCTTGACATTCTCACAACCAACTTCACCTGGAATGCTTTTCCAACAGTCTTGAAGGAGGTCCCAGATATGCTGAGCACTTGTTGGCTGCTTTTCCTTCCCTCATTCCAAACCATCTCATTTGGGTTGAGGTCGGGTGATTGTGGAGGACAGGTCATCTGATGCAGCACTCCATCACTCTTCTTCTTGGTCAAATAGCCCCTACACAGCCTGGAGGTGTGTTGGGTGTTGACAATGACCAGCACACCTTCTCCTCCATGCTTCATGGTGGGAACCACACACTTGGAGATCATCTGTTTACCTACTCTGCGTCTCACAAAGACACGGCGGTTGGACTCATCAGACCAAAGGACAGATTTCCACCGGTCTAATGTCCATTTCTCGTGTTTCTTGGCCCAAAGCGAGTCTCTTCTTCTTATTATTATCTTAGCTTTTACACCTGCATTGTTTGCTGTTTGGGGTTTTAGGCTGGGTTTCTGTACAGCACTTTGAGATATCAGCTGATGTACGAAGGGCTATATAAATACATTTGATTTGATTTGATTTGATTTAGTGTCCTTTAGTAGTTGTTTCTTTGCAGCAATTGGACCATGAAGGCCT
The DNA here is from genome assembly GCF_034236695.1 of Oncorhynchus nerka. Lineage (NCBI taxonomy): Eukaryota > Metazoa > Chordata > Actinopteri > Salmoniformes > Salmonidae > Oncorhynchus > Oncorhynchus nerka. Next base: position 71,914,044 of record NC_088407.1, read on the forward strand.
GATTCACACAGTCTCCTCTGAACAGTTGATGTTGAGATGTGTCTGCTACTTGAACTCTGCGAAACATTTATTTTGCCTGGTAGCTTTAATGAACTTATGCTCTGCAGCAGAGGTAACTCTGGGTATTCCTTTCCTGTGGCGGTCCTCATGAGAGCCAGTTTCAAATCAAATGAAATGTTATTTGTCACATGTGCCGAATACAACAGGTGTAGACCTTACAGTGAAATGCTTACTTACAAGCCCTTAACCAACAATGCAGTTTTAAGAAAATACCTAAATAAAAAGTAAGAGATAAGAATAACAAATAATTAAAGAGCAGCAGTAAATAACAATAGTGGGGCAATATATACAGGGGGTACTGGTACAGAGTTAATGTTTGGGGGCACCAGTAAGTCGAGGTAATCAAGGTAATATGTACATGTAGGGTTATTAAAGTGACTATGCATAGATAATAACAGAGCGTAGCAGCAGCATAGAAGGGGGGGCAATGCAAATAGCCTGGGTAGCCATTTGATAAGATGTCTTATGGCTCAGGTGTAGAAGCTGTTTAGAAGCCTCTTGGACCTAGACTTGGCGCTCCGGTACCACTTGTCGTGCTATTACTATTACTATTTACTATTGTAAAGTGGCTGTTCCACTGGATGCAGAAAGAGAGTCGCTCAGTCTATGACTAGGGTGGCTGGAGTCTTTGGCTATTTTTAGGGCCTTCCTCTGACACCGCCAGGTATAGAGGTCCTGGATGGCAGGAAGCTTGGCCCCGGTGATGTATTGTGCAAGTTCTCCCACTTAAAAAGATGAGAGGCCTGTAATTTTCATCATAGGTACACTTCAACTATGACAGACAAAATGAGAAAAAAAATCCAGAAAATCACATTGTAGGATTTTTAATGAATTTATTTGCAAATGATGGTGGAAAATAAGTATTTGGTCAATAACAAAAGTTTATCTCAATATTTTGTTATATACCTTTTGTTGGCAATGACAGAGGTCAAACGTTTTCTGTAAGTCTTCACAAGGTTTTCACACACTGTTGCTGGTATTTTGGCCCATTCCTCCATGCAGATCTCCTCTAGAGCAGTGATGTTTTGGGGCTGTTGCTGGGCAACACAGACTTTCAACTCCCTCCAAAGATTTTCTATGGGGTTGAGAGACTGGCTACTGGCTAGGCCACTCCAGGACCTTGAAATGCTTCTTACGAAGCCACTCCTTCGTTGCCCGGGCGGTGTGTTTGGGATCATTGTCATGCTGAAAGACCCAGCCACGTTTCATCTTCAATGCCCTTGCTGATGGAAGGAGGTTTTCACTCAAAATCTCACGATACATGGCCCCATTCATTCTTTCCTTTACACGGATCAGTCGTCCTGGTCCCTTTGCAGAAAAACAGCCCCAAAGCATGATGTTTCCACCCCCATGCTTCACAGTAGGTATGGTGTTCTTTGGATGCAACTCAGCATTCATTGTCCTCCAAACACGACGAGTTGAGTTTTTACCAAAAAGTTATATTTTGGTTTCATCTGACCATATGACATTCTCCCAATCTTCTTCTGGATCATCCAAATGCTCCCTAGCAAACTTCAGACGGGCCTGGACATGTACTGACTTAAGCAGGGGGACCGTAGCGGCGTAGTGTGTTACTGATGGTAGGCTTTGTTACTTTGGTCCCAGCTCTCTGCAGGTCATTCACTAGGTCCCCCCGTGTGGTTCTGGGATTTTTGCTCACTGTTCTTGTGATCATTTTGACCCCACGGAGTGAGATCTTGCGTGGAGCCCCAGATCGAGGGAGATTATCAGTGGTCTTGTATGTCTTCCATTTCCTAATAATTGCTCCCACAGTTTATTTCTTCAAACCAAGTTGCTTACCTATTGCAGATTCAGTCTTCCCAGCCTGGTTCAGGTCTACAATTTTGTTTCTGGTGTCCTTTGACAGCTCTTTGGTCTTGGCCATAGTGGAGTTTGGAGTGTGACTGTTTGAGGTTGTGGACAGGTGTCTTTTATACTGATAACAAGTTCAAACAGGTGCCATTAATACAGGTAACGAGTGGAGGACAGAGGAGCCTCTTAAAGAAGAAGTTACAGGTCTGTGAGAGACAGAAATCTTGCTTGTTTGTAGGTGACAAAATACTTTTTTCCCACCATAATTTGCATTCAGAAAGTATTCAGACCCCTTCACTTTTTCCACATTTTGTTGTATTACAGCCTTATCCTAAAATGGATGAAAACATTTTCCCTTATCAATCTACACACAATACCCCATAATTGCAAAGCAAAAACTGAATTTTTGAAATTTGTGCAAATGTATAAAAATATTGAAATATCACATTTACATAAGTATTCAGACCTTTTCCTAAGTACTTTGTTGAAGCACCTTTGGCAGTGAATACAGCCCTGAGACTTCTTGGCTATGACGCTACAAGCTTGGAACACCTCTATTTGGGAAGTTCACCCCATTCTTCTCTGCAGATCCTCTCAAACTCTGTCAGGTTGGATGGGGAGCGTTGCTGCACAACTATTTTCAGGTCTCTCCAGAGATGTTCGATCCGGTTCAAGTCTCTGGCTGGGCCACTTAAGGACATTCAGAGACTTGTCCCAAAGCCTCTCCTGCGTTGTCTTGGCTGTGGGCTTAGTTGTCCTGTTGGAAGGTGAGCCTCCAACCCTGTCTTAAGTTCTGAGAGCTCTGGATCAGATTTTCATCAAGGATCTCTCTGTACTTTGATCCATTCATGTTTCCCTCGATCCTGACTAGTCTCCCAGTCCCTGCTGCTGAAGAACCTCCCCACAGCATGCTGCTGTCACCATCATGCTTCACCGTAGGGGATGGTATTGGTCAGGTGATGAGCGGTGCCTGGTTTCAACCAGATGTGACACTTGGCATTCAGGCCAAACAGTTCAATCTTGCTTTCATCTGACCAGAGAATCTTGCTTTTTGGAAAACTCCAAGCGGGCTGTCGTGTGCCTTTTACTGAGGAGTGGCTTTCGTTTGGCCATTCTACCATAAAACCCTGATTGGTGGAGTGCTGCAGAGAAGGTTGTCCTTCTGCAAGGTTCTCCCATCTCCAAAGAGGAACTCTGGAGCTCTTTCAGTGACCATCGGGTTCTTGGTCACCTCCCTGACCAAGGCCCTTCTCCCCCTATTGTTCAGTTTGAGTCTTGGTGGTTCCAAAATTCTTCCATTTAAGAATGATGGAGACCACTGTGCTCTTGGGGACCTTCAATGTTGCAGACATTTTTTGTTACCCTTCCCCAGATACGGGGGCTCCCGAGTGGCCCAGCGCTCTTAGGCTCTGCATCTCAGTGCAAGTGGCATCACTACAGTCCCTGGTTCGAATCCAGGCTGAATCACATCCGGCCATGAGTCCCATAGGGCGGCGCACAATTGGCCCACATCGTCCGGGTTTGGCTGGGGTAGGCCGTCTTTGTAAATAAGAATTTGTTCTTCATTTATTTGCGTAGTTGCAGAGCCTTGCAAAAGTATTCATCCCCCTTGGTGTTTTTCCTATTTTGTTGCATTACAACCTGTAATTTACATTTATTTTTATTTGGATTTTATGTAATGGACATACACAAAATAGTCCGATTGGTGAAGTGAAATATATTTTTTTACTTGTTTCAAAAATGTTTTAAAAAATGTAAAACTGAAAAGTAGTGCGCGCATATGTATTCACCCCCTTTGCTATGAAGCTCCTAAATAAGATCTGGTGCAACCAATTACCTTCAGAAGTCACATAATTAGTTAAATAAAGTCCACCTGTGTGCAGTTTAAGTGGCACATGATCTGTCACATGATCTCAGTATATATACACCTGTTCTGAAAGACCAAAGTCTGCAACACCACTAAGCAAGTGGCACCATGAAGACCAAGGAGCTCTACAAACAGGTCAGGGACAAAGTTGTTGAGAAGTACAGATCAGGGTTCAGTTATAAAAAAAATATCCGTAACTTTGAACATCCCACGGCCAATGTTAGCTCGGGGATTTGATCTTGCAACCTTTTGGTTACAAGTCCAATGCTCTAACCACTATGTGCAAAAAAAGTTTTTGCTTTGTCATTATGGGGTATTGTGTGTAGATTGACGAGGAAAATATTTAATTTAATCCATTTTGGAATAAGTCTGCAACGTAACAAAATGTGGAAGGGGTCTGAGTGTACAAAACATTATGAACAACTGCTCTTTCCATGAAAGACTGACCAGGTGAAGCTTTGATCCCTTATTGATGTCACCTGTTATATCCACTTTAATCAGTGTTGAAGAAGGCGAGGAAACGGGTTAAAGAAGGATTTTTAATCCTTGAGACAATTGAGACATGGATTGTGTATGTGTGCCATTCAGAGGGTGAATTTGCAAGACTAAAGATTTAAGTGCCTTTGAACAGTGTACGCTAGTAGGTGACAGGTGCACCGTTTTGTGTCGAGAACTGCAACGCTGCCGGGTTTTTCACACAACAGTTTCCCGTGTGTATCAAGAATGGTCCACCACCCAAAGGACATCCAGCCAACTTGACACAACTGTAGAGTCCATGCCCCAACCAATTGAGGCAGTTCTGAGGGCGAAAGGGGTGGTGAACTCACTATATCTTCTTAACAATTGTGATGGTTTTTAAAATTTTCATGGCGTTATTCATCCATAATCGTCTGTTACGTGGTTATAGGGTCATTTTACCAGCACTCGATTGACTCCAAAGTTAATGTATTCCCAAACTAGACAGTGTTGCTAATTCATTCTGGTTCATAATGATGGTGTCAATATGCATTTGCATGTCAACACATCTTCAAAGGTCAGCTGTATACTGACAGCTACAGTATTGATTAAGTGATTTATGAACGGATGAATCGCTGTTGTCGTCTTGCATATGGTAATACGGCATTAGCACATAACAAGGATGGGTTTCCTCCAATGTCACAGAGCATGCCAGACTGAGGATTAAGGTTGTGACAAGTTTTGAATACCTATACATCATAGATGGCCTAACCTGCTTTTGAGGATCATTCAGCATGCTGCATACCTGTATGCTCTGATCCAATTCTTATTGTAGAAAGAGAAGAACGCAGGAGAACTACAGAGTACATTCAGAAATATTAAAAAGCGAAAACCAGTGCCAGCTAGCACATTAAAAGCTTAGTGAAACACATCGCTCCCTGGTCTTCTCTCTACTCTCACATAGAATAACCTCAACTACTGACCAATGCACTGCAACCTTCTCCTGCATCCTTCTCATGTTCATGTTTCTCATCCACATGTAATGCAATTAGACCGTTAGGTAAATAATGAAGAGCATGTAGTCAAATCTATGAAGGAGCTGGGTGCTAATGTATTATTTGGAGAGAGAGAGAGAGAGAGAGACACACACTCACTCCATTCTTTAACACATACAGTAAGTAGTGATATTATATTCTCCATAGTCAGTGAACCTGTCACGCCCTGACCTGAGTATTCTTTGTTTTCTATTTATATTTTGGTTAGGTCACGGTGTGACGAGGGTGGTATGTGTTTTGTACACTGTCTAGGGGTTTTGTAGATTTATGGGGTTGTTTCCATCTAGGTGTTTTTGTAGGTCTATGGTTGCCTAGATTGGTTCTCAATTAGAGGCAGGTGTTTATCGTTGTCTCTGATTGGGAACCATATTTAGGCAGCCATCTTCTTTGGGTATTTTGTGGGTTATTTTCTATGTTATGTTGCATGTTAGCACAGTGTTTATATAGCGGTCATGGTCGTTTCAATAAAGAAGAAATGTATTCACACCACGCTGCGCTTTGGTCCCCTCCATACGACGATCATGACAGAACCTCAGCCCTGATGAGCCTCGGTCCTGAATGACTCCATGGTATCCTGCCATGCTATCACAGGGATGTCTGTCTGACACTTGTTCCACAGGCTAGTAGAGTTACTATGAGCCAGCCTATAAATACTACCTAGACATAACTAGTATTGTATAATCCTTTAGCATCAACATTCCCCACTATATATGATCAAATATTATCTGTAGTTTTACACTATAGCTATTATGCCATGAAAATACTCTGTCCCAAATGACACAATATTCCTTATATGGTGCACTATATTTGACCAGAGCATTATGGGTCCTGGTCAAAAGTAGTGCACTAAATATGGAATATGGTGCCATTTTGGGAGGCAGACTTTTGACTATTTATCTCCACAGTCTGTCAGTGAGCCACACAGTGGATTCTCTCCTGTTGGTAAAGCCTGAATAGCACAGTGCGGTTTTAATGCCACCTCCTGGCAGGAATGGAGAATGACGACTGTGAGAGAATTCATATTTGGCTGGTCTACAGTGCCTACATATAAAATAGAACAGCATTTTGTTGCATATGCAGTGCATACATTTCATGCATTGAAAACAATTAATTGAAATCAAATGCTTGCTGTTATAGTTCTGTAATGTACTACCAGCCATGTATCTTTCCAATGGTTGTTACTGATTGTTAGATGCTTAGCTTGCCACTTTGGCGATTACATAGGATTAAATGTATTTACCAATCAGACATCTCCATGGGTTACATACAATCAGAGGATTAGCACATTCTCTCCTCTGCTGTCCTTGGGCTATGTCTAACAGAGAGGCTGGGGCTGAAGCTGGGACTGAGAGAGAGGCTGAGGCTATGAGAGAGTCAGCTAGGCTGTGAGGCTATGGGGCTGAGAGAGAGGCAGCCAGGCTGTGAGACTATGGGGCTATGAGAGAGTCAGCCGAGGCTATGAGAGAGGCAGTCAGGCTGTGAGGCTATGGGGCTGAGAGAGAGGCAGCCAGGCTGTGAGGCTATGGGGCTGAGAGAGAGTCAGCTAGGCTGTGAGGCTATGGGGCTGAGAGAGAGGCAGCCAGGCTGTGAGACTATGGGGCTATGAGAGAGTCAGCCGAGGCTATGAGAGAGTCAGCCAGGCTGTGAGGCTATGGGGCTGAGAGAGGCAGCCAGGCTGTGAGGCTATGGGGCTGAGAGAGAGGCAGCCAGGCTGTGAGGCTATGGGGCTGAGAGAGAGTCAGCTAGGCTGTGAGGCTATGGGGCTGAGAGAGAGGCTGAGGCTATGAGAGAGTCAGCTAGGCTGTGAGGCTATGGGGCTGAGAGAGAGACAGCCAGGCTGTGAGGCTATGGGGCTGAGAGAGAGACAGCCAGGCTGTGAGGCTATGGGGCTGAGAGAGAGGCAGCCAGGCTGTGAGGCTATGGGGCTGAGAGAGAGGCAGCTAGGCTGTGAGGCTATGGGGCTGAGAGAGAGACTGAGGCTATGAGAGAGTCAGCTAGGCTGTGAGACTATGGGGTTGAGAGAGAGGCTGTGAGGCTATGGGAAGAGAGGCAGCCAGGCTGTGAGGCTATGGGGCTGAGAGAGAGGCAGCCAGGCTGTGAGGCTATGGGGCTATGAGAGAGTCATGGGGCTGAGAGAGAGACAGCCAGGCTGTGAGGCTATGGGGCTGAGAGAGAGGGCAGCCAGGCTGTGAGGCTATGGGAATGAGAGAGAGGCAGCCAGGCTGTGAGGCTATGGAGGAGGAGCCAGGCTGTGAGGCAGCTAGGCTGTGAGGCTATGGGGCTGAGAGAGGATGAGGCTATGAGAGAGTCAGCTATGCTGTGAGGCTATGGGGCTGAGAGAGAGGCAGCCAGGCTGTGAGGCTATGGGGCTGAGAGAGAGACAGCCAGGCTATGGGGCTGAGAGAGAGGCAGCCAGGCTGTGAGGCTATGGGGCTGAGAGAGAGGCAGCTAGGCTGTGAGGCTATGGGGCTGAGAGAGAGGCAGCCAGGCTGTGAGGCTATGGGAATGAGAGAGAGGCAGCCAGGCTGTGAGGCTATGGGGCTGAGAGAGAGGCAGCCAGGCTGTGAGGCTATGGGGCTGAGAGAGAGGCAGCCAGGCTGTGAGGCTATGGGGCTGAGAGAGAGAGGCAGCCAGGCTGTGAGACTATGGGGCTGAGAGAGAGGCAGACAGGCTGTGAGGCTATGGGGCTGAGAGACAGGCAGCCAGGCTGTGAGGCTATGGGGCTGAGAGAGAGGCAGCCAGGCTGTGAGGCTATGGGGCTGAGAGAGAGGCAGCCAGGCTGTGAGGCTATGGGGCTGAGAGAGAGACAGCCAGGCTGTGAGGCTATGGGGCTGAGAGAGAGGCAGCCAGGCTGTGAGGCTATGGGGCTGAGAGAGAGGCAGCTAGGCTGTGAGGCTATGGGGCTGAGAGAGAGGCAGCCAGGCTGTGAGGCTATGGGGCTGAGAGAGAGTCAGCTAGGCTGTGAGACTATGGGGCTGAGAGAGAGGCTGTGCGGCTATGGGAATGAGAGAGAGGCTGAGGCTATGAGAGAGTCAGCTAGGCTATGGGGCTGAGAGAGGGGCAGCCAGGCTGTGAGGCTATGGGAATGAGAGAGAGGCAGCCAGGCTGTGAGGCTATGGAGGTGAGAGAGAGTCAGCTAGGCTGTGAGGCTATGGGGCTGAGAGAGGATGAGGCTATGAGAGAGTCAGCTATGCTGTGAGGCTATGGGGCTGAGAGAGAGGCAGCCAGGCTGTGAGGCTATGGGGCTGAGAGAGGCAGCCAGGCTGTGAGGCTATGGGGCTGAGAGAGGCAGCCAGGCTGTGAGGCTATGGGGCTGAGAGAGAGGCTGTGAGGCTATGGGGCTGAGAGAGAGGCAGCCAGGCTGTGAGGCTATGGGGCTGAGAGAGAGGCAGCCAGGCTGTGAGGCTATGGGGCTGAGAGAGAGGCAGCCAGGCTGTGAGGCTATGGGGCTGAGAGAGAGTCAGCCAGGCTGTGAGGCTATGGGGCTGAGAGAGAGGCAGCCAGGCTGTGAGCAGCCAGGCTAGGCTATGGGGCTGAGAGAGAGGCAGGGCTGTGAGGCGCTGAGAGAGAGGCAGCCAGGCTGTGAGCCAGGCTGTGAGGCTATGGGGCCTGAGAGAGAGGCAGCCAGGCTGTGAGGCTATGGGGCAGGCTGTGAGGCTAGAGAGAGGCAGCCAGGCTGTGAGGCTATGGGGCTGAGAGAGAGGCAGAGGAGAGGCAGCCAGGCTGTGAGGCTATGGGGCCTATGGAATGAGAGAGAGGCAGCCAGGCTGTGAGGCTATGGGGCTGAGAGAGAGGCAGCCAGGCTGTGAGGCTATGGGCAGCCAGGCTGTGAGGCTATGGGGCTGAGAGAGGCAGCCAGGCTGTGAGAGGCTGAGAGAGGCAGCCAGGCAGCCAGGCTGTGAGGCTATGGGGCTGAGGCTAGAGAGAGGCAGACAGGCTGTGAGGCTATGGGGCTGAGAGAGAGGCAGCCAGGCTGTGAGGCTATGGGGCTGAGAGAGAGACAGCCAGGCTGTGAGGCTATGGGGCTGAGAGAGAGGCAGCCAGGCTGTGAGGCTATGGGGCTGAGAGAGAGAGGCAGCTAGGCTGTGAGGCTATGGGGCTGCAGCCAGGCTGTGAGGCTAGAGAGGCAGCCAGGCTGTGAGGCTATGGGGCTGAGAGAGAGAGGCAGCTAGGCTGTGAGGCTATGGGGCTGAGAGAGAGAGGCAGCCAGGCTGTGAGGCTATGGGGCTGAGAGAGAGGCAGCCAGGCTGTGAGGCTATGGGGCTGAGAGAGAGAGGCAGCTAGGCTGTGAGGCTATGGGGCTGAGAGAGAGAGAGGCAGCCAGGCTGTGAGGCTATGGGGCTGAGAGCAGCCAGGCTGTGAGGTGGGGCTGAGAGAGAGGCAGCCAGGCTGTGAGCTAGGCTGTGAGGCTATGGGGCTGAGAGAGAGAGAGGCAGCCAGGCTGTGAGGCTATGGGGCTGAGAGAGAGAGGCAGCCAGGCTGTGAGGCTATGGGGCTGAGAGAGAGGCAGCCAGGCTGTGAGGCTATGGGGCTGAGAGAGAGACAGCCAGGCTGTGAGGCTATGGGGCTGAGAGAGAGAGGGGGCTGAGATGGGGCTGAGAGAGAGGCAGCTAGGCTGTGAGGCTATGGGGCTGAGAGAGAGGCAGCCAGGCTGTGAGGCTATGGGGCTGAGAGAGAGAGGCAGCTAGGCTGTGAGGCTATGGGGCTGAGAGAGAGGCAGCTAGGCGCGCCACCTGAGATGATATGTGTCACACACGGAGGTGATTGAATACATTAGCATGCCGGCCTCTGGAGATGACTTCATCCTCATGGCAACAGACAGCTAGCTGGCAGCTGAAGGTTCTACTGGGGGTTTCTCAGGGGCCTAGTCAAGTGTGACGCCACGGACGAGCAGAGCCTTCCTTCCCTCTATCCCTCTCTCTCTCACTCTTTCTTGCTCTTTCGCTTTCCATTCCTTCAAGTCTGCCTTTCTCTCACTCTCCGTTCCTCTATACCGCTGTCTTTTTTCAGTCTTCCTTTTTCTACTCTCCACCTGTCTTTCTCTCTTTTTCCCTGAGAGAAGTTTAGAGGGGATGGATGGGAAGAGAAGGGATGTTGCTCATTCATACGCTTTTCCTTCTGCCTGCCTGGCGCATTACATTGGCCCATAAACCCATTCTGTGACAAGCTAAGCCCTGCCGTTAATGCTGTTGTGACCAGGGTCTGTGTATTCATCTTGGTTGTTGTCACCAGGGGCTGTGTATTCATCTTGGTTGTTGTCACCAGGGGCTGTGTATTAATCTTGGTTGTTGTCACCAGGGGCTGTGTATTCCTCTTGGTTGTTTTCACCAGGGGCTGTGTATTCATCTTGGTTGAAAGCTTTACTGGTGGAGAGGGAGGATGAAAAGGAAACGCACATAATGTCCCTGTCCTGGGGAATTGTGTTCTAGTCTCAGTGTCTGTAATGTGCATATCTCACTGGCTAATATGGCCCGTTACGACTAGCCTACTGCACACAGTCAAGACATTAATGCAATATATTTTTTATGGTGGAAAAGGGAGAGGGGTAAAGAGGAAGATTGAGCAGGAGGGAGAGTATTTGTTAGTGACTGAGCAAGGTCCTGGCTATGCCCACTATACTAGTATCGCCATCCAGGCCCTGGTAATAGGATGGTACTGATACTACACCCTGTGTGCCAGCCTGCCAGCTCTGCCTTTAATCCAAGACCCTGCCTCAGACCCTGCCTCAGACCCTGCAAACATACATACTGGGGCTCTATCCACATCTGAAAAGAGGTCATTTAAATCAATATTTTGGATTTTCATCACTGTCACATAATGAGCAGGAGGCCTGCCATGGCGAATGAGAGAAATATAATCATGTTGAATTCTGGGGCCATGAATTATCCAACACCGAACAATGAGTGAAGCTTTACTGCATCCATACACTGTACACCAGGGGGTGAACACTGGATGTACAGAGCTGAGGTAGTAATTAATGAAGTCAATGCCTTTCTTCACCAGCGGATGGCAGTAGTCACACACCACACAGCGAGCCTCTCCTCCACTCATCCCCTCTGACTAAGCACCTCTAGCTGATCAAGGGCAATGTTACTAATGGGAGATCTTTCCCATCAACCCATTGTTTGTGTGTATAAACTGATGTGTGTACTGTGTATACCCTCAATTCACCCTAAAGTTGGTTGTTTTAACTCAAGGGATGAAATATTACATAACAATAACAAGAATAACACCAGATTTGCTGCTGTAGGTTGACTCTCTCTTTCTCTCTTTCTCTCGCTCTTTCTCTTTCTCTTGCTCTTGCTCTTGCTCTCTTGCTCTTGCTCTTGCTCTTGCTCTTGCTCTTTCTCTCTCAGGGCTTTGTGAAAAAACTAGATGAGTTTATCTGCTGGCTGAGGGAAGCCCTGGAGACCACAGAGAACTGGACGCCACCCAAAGCTGAAATGGACAGCCTCAAGCTCTACCTGGAGACACACCTGGTGACACACACACACACTGTCACACACACTGTCTCTCTCCCTCTCTCATGCGTTCACATGCAACAACGTGCACAGTTCATAACTGCATATGAATACAAACAAAGAGACGTGCTGCTTCCTGACAAGTCCTCACACTCTCAACAGCAAACATACGTGCAAGTGCACACAAACACATACACACATGCGCAAACAGACAAACACACACACACACATGTACACACACTTTGCATACATCCAGAGACCAGCCAATATGCCTCTGCATAGCTCCCTGCTGAGTGCATCTCTGCATAATTATATACGTATATAAACATGTGTATACTCTGTTCTTCATGCCAACAACACTAACACCCAGTACACATGCATTTGTATTTTATCCCTAATCTTGTACAAAACTCTCTGTGTATATATACTGTATATCTCTATCAGTATCAGAGGTTTGTTGTGGAACAGGCAGCCAAGTTTGTCATATTGATGGAAGGAAGATGTAGTAATGTTTTATTGTGAAGGGCTTCACATGTTAGTATTGATTGAGACGGGCCCTGCTAGGCACACTTGTTTTCCTCAGTCACCCCCTGCTCCAGGGGAGGGGAGTGGAGGGGAGCTGCTCCCAATTCCATGTTTGGTCTTGGGCTGCAGCTGGCACGTAGCATTAGGGGTGGAGGGAGGTTGAATGAGTCTAGCTTAGCGAGGCGGCGAGCTGCGCTGCTTTCCGGTGCCCCTGTGAGAGCGGTAACGAGATGTCTGTGAGCCCGGGCCGAGCAGGCGCCTCTTTCCGGTGCCCCTGTGAGAGCGGTAACGAGATTTCTGTGAGCCCGGGCCGAGCAGGCGCCTCTTTTCGGTGCCCCTGTGAGAGCGGTAACGAGATTTCTGTGAGCCCGGGCCGAGCAGGCGCCTCTTTCCGGTGCCCCTGTGAGAGCGGTAACGAGATGTCTGTGAGCCCGGGCCGAGCAGGCGCCTCTTTCCGGTGCCCCTGTGAGAGCGGTAACGAGATGTCTGTGAGCCCGGGCCGAGCAGGCGCCTCTTTCCGGTGCCCCTGTGAGAGCGGTAACGAGATGTCTGTGAGCCCGGGCCGAGCAGGCGCCTCTTTCCGGTGCCCCTGTGAGAGCGGTAACGAGATGTCTGTGAGCCCGGGCCGAGCAGGCGCCTCTTTCCGGTGCCCCTGTGAGAGCGGTAACGAGATGTCTGTGAGCCCGGGCCGAGCAGGCGCCTCTTTCCGGTGCCCCTGTGAGAGCGGTAACGAGATGTCTGTGAGCCCGGGCCGAGCAGGCACCTCTTTAGAAGGCATTGAGAGATGGCGTGAAATGAAACGGCTATTGATTGAGCTTGATGGCCGATCCAGCTCTTTAAATCACATTAACGACACCACTCTGCAATGGTGGCAAATGAACAGTCAGGACAAGAGGCCCATAGTTAGAGAGAGAGAGTGGTGGGTGGGGGGGCACTCGCCAGTGGGTGTCAAACCCCTTAATACACAGACAGAATACACAGGAAGTTAGATACAGCCCCCTTCTCTCTCTCTCTTTCTCCCTTTCTCTCAAGCACCACTTTTGTAAAAAAGTGCTATTGTATAATCATTATTACAAAGGCCCTACTGATTAAATTAAATACAATTGCAGCTGGCTGCTTTGAAATTGGTATTTCAATGTCATCTCAATGTCATCCCATTTAGTTATACGATACGCTACTCAGAAATATGGTAATGCCAACACAAAAAAGAATCTGATCAAATAGAATTGGAGATAAAATGCCTTGCAGGTCACTTTTTAGTCTGTTATTATTATGACAGTAGCCAGGTATCTCCCCCTCTGGCTTGAGTGAGCCAATACTTTTCCTACCTTAGCCTTCCTACCTCCCAGCTCACCTCTTTAACCTCTTTAATGTTGTGTGTTTGTGTGTGAACCCCCTCCCCGTGGGTTGGTTCTTCCCTCTCTCCCTCTGTCCTTCCCCCTGTTTCAGTGAGATGACGTCCCTGCCCTGTCTGTGTGTGTGTGATGTGATGTGGGGATGACAGTCCTCTCACCTGAGCCTGAGAGGAACGAGGGGCTCCAAATCCAGGAACTGCATACTGTAGCACAGTGGTCGGCCCGCGAGGGATTTCTTTTGGCCATTTTAGCAATGTTTTTAAAAAGACTCAAACCAGTTAAGCATAAAATAAATGTAATTTAGAAAATCTGTTCCCAAGTATTCCCACGGAAAAAAAGAGACGTCATCGTGTTTAAAAAAAAAATATTATTTCACCTTTATTTAACCAGGTAGGCTAGTTGAGAACAGGTTCTCATTTGCAACTGCGACCTGGCCAAGATAAAGCATAGCAGAGTGAACAGACAACACAGAGTTACACATGGAGTAAACAATTAACAAGTCAATAACACAGTAGAGAAAAAAAAGGGGAGTCTATATACAATGTGTGCAAAAGGCATGAGGAGGTAGGCAAATAATTACAATATTGCAGATTAACACTGGAGTGATAAATGATCAGATGATCATGTACAGGTAGAGATATTTGTGTGCAAAAGAGCAGAAAGGTAAATAAATAAAAACTGTGGGGATGAGGTAGGTGAAAATGGGTGGGCTATTTACCAATAGATTATGTACAGCTGCAGCGATCGGTTAGCTGCTCAGATAGCTGATGTTTGAAGTTGGTGAGGGAGATAAAGTCTCCAACTTCAGCGATTTTTGCAAATCGTTCCAGTCACAGGCAGCAGAGTACTGGAACGAAAGGCGGCCGAATGAGGTGTTGGCTTTGGGGATGCTCAATGAGATACACCTGCTGGAGCGCGTGCTACTGATGGGTGTTGCCATCGTGACCAGTGAGCTGAGATAAGGCGGAGCTTTGCCTAGCATGGCCTTGTAGATGACCTGGAGCCAGTGGGTCTGGCGACGAATATGTAGCGAGGGCCAGCCGACTAGAGCATACAAGTCGCAGTGGTGGGTAGTATAAGGTGCTTTAGTGACAAAACGGATGGCACTGTGATAAACTGCATCCAGTTTGCTGAGAAGAGTGTTGGAAGCCATTTTGTAGATGACATCGCCGAAGTCGAGGATCGGTAGGATAGTCAGTTTTACTAGGGTAAGCTTGGTAGCGTGAGTGAAGGAGGCTTTGTTGCGGAATAGAAAGCCGACTCTTGATTTGATTTTCGATTGGAGATGTTTGATATGGGTCTGGAAGGAGAGTTTGCAGTCTAGCCAGACACCTAGGTACTTATAGGTGTCCACATATTCAAGGTCGGAACCATCCAGTGTGGTGATGCTAGTCGGGCAAGCGGGTGCAGGCAGCGATCGGTTGAAAAGCATGCATTTGGTTTTACTAGCGTTTAAGAGCAGTTGGAGGCCACGGAAGGAGTGTTGTATGGCATTGAAGCTCGATTGGAGGTTAGATAGCACAGTGTCCAATGACGGGCCGAAAGTGTATAGAATGGTGTCGTCTGCGTAGAGGTGGATCAGGGAATCGCCCGCAGCAAGAGCAACATCATTGATATACACAGAGAAAAGAGTCGACCCGAGAATTGAACCCTGTGGCACCCCCATAGAGACTGCCAGAGGACCGGACAACATGCCCTCCGATTTGACACACTGAACTCTGTCTGCAAAGTAATTGGTGAACCAGGCAAGGCAGTCATCCGAAAAGCCGAGGCTACTGAGTCTGCCGATAAGAATATGGTGATTGACAGAGTCGAAAGCCTTGGCAAGGTCGATGAAGACGGCTGCACAGTACTGTCTTTTATCGATGGCGGTTATGATGTCGTTTAGTACCTTGAGTGTGGCTGAGGTGCACCCGTGACCGGCTCGGAAACCAGATTGCATAGCGGAGAAGGTACGGTGGGATTCGAGATGGTCAGTGACCTGTTTGTTGACTTGGCTTTCGAAGACCTAGGCAGGGCAGAATGGATATAGGTCTGTAACAGTTTGGGTCCAGGGTGTCTCCCCCTTTGAAGAGGGGGATGACTGCGGCAGCTTTCCAATCCTTGGGGATCTCAGACGATATGAAAGAGAGGTTGAACAGGCTGGTAATAGGGGTTGCGACAATGGCGGCGGATAGTTTCAGAAATAGAGGGTCCAGATTGTCAAGCCCAGCAGATTTATACGGGTCCAGGTTTTGCAGCTCTTTCAGAACATGGTGACACACACACACACTGTCACACACACTGTCTCTCTCCCTCTCTCATGCGTTCACATGCAACAACGTGCACAGTTCATAACTGCATATGAATACAAACAATGTAATGAAGGTATGAAATTCAAGTTATTTTCAAATACAATCTATTTTTCAGCTTAGTTGTGGTCAGTTTGAAGTATACAAACTATTATAATTATTTTCCGGCTCCCCAAAAAAACTACCCGTGAATGAATCTACTCGCCTATCCCTGCTGTTGTACATCTAGAGGTGTCAAATTGGTGACAACCCTCCTGCCCCCAGCTTAATCCACTCAGAGCCTTGCAGTTTGCGTCCCAATAGTTTTTTTATAATAGCCTTTATTTTGACCGGGAGTCGTGCTGAGACCAAGGTCTCTTTTACAGATGAGCCCTATATCAAACATCAATATACACATCAATACGCGAAAAGCGAAACACAATCCTATAAAACAAACTCCAACTCCAATTTTAGAGAGTTTTGGAGATTATTCCACAAGTAAGGTGCAAAAAAACTAAAATCAGATTGACCTAATTCAGCATTTCTCAAATGCAAAATTTCAAAGTGTTTAAGGTTAAGTTTAGCCATTAACTCTGAATGGTTTGGGATAGGCTTACTTTCAAAAGTAGTGCACTATATAGGGGATAGGGCAAACTATATAAGGAATAGGGTACCATTTCAGACGGAGCCATGCTATGAGTGTGAACAACTCAATTTTGGCTGTTCCTGGATCAGCGTTAGAGTGAGTCACCGAGGGCATCTTCTAGTTACTTAGTGAGCAAGGTGTCCCATTCCCCTTCATCCATTCTGCCCAGTGAAGTAGAGCCGTGCCTCGGTCAGTACTCCTCTACTTGCTCTCGGCGGCAGGCCATCAGAAGCATTTAGCCAATGCTGTGTTGTCACGGCACACCTTCAGCACGCTGGTCAGATCAGACCGGGTCCTAATCTCCAGCAACAGGCTGGCCCAAGATCTAAGGAGATGACAATCTAAGATGAAGATGACTCCAAGCACTTCACTGCATCACTCCCCTGGGATTCCTCAGCCCCCCCTCTTTATTCACCCTCCACCCCCCAACCACTCATAACATCTTCAACTGCATATCCCATCCCCCTCCTCCAGGTCCCCGTTCTCACTCTCTTTTATATATACAGTGCATTTGGGAAAGTATTCAGATCCCTTGACTTTTTCTTCATCAATCTACACACAATACCCCATACCCCATAATGGCAAAGCCAAGACAGGTTTTCAGAAATGTTTGCAAATGTTTAAAAAATATATACAAAAAATATCACATTTACATAAGTATCATATCCTTTACTCAGCACTTTGTTGACGCACCTTTGGCTACGATTACAGCCTCACGTCTTCTTGGGTATGATGTTACAAGCTTGGCACACCTGTATTTGGGTAGTTCTCCCATTCTTCTCTGCAGATCCTCCCAAGCTCTGTCAGGTTGGATGGGGAGCGTTGCTGCACAGCTATTTTCAGGTCTCTCCAGAGATCGGATTCAAGTCTGGGCTCTGGCTGGGCCACTCAAGGACATTCAGAGACATATTCCAAAGCCTCTCCTGTGTTGTCTTGGCTGCGTGCTTAAGGACATATTTCCACCGGTATAATGTCCATTGCTTGTTTCTTGGCCCAAGCTAGTCTCTTCTTCTTGTTGGTGTCCTTTAGTAGTGGTTTCTTTGCAGCAATTCGACCATGAAGGCCTAATTTACGCAGTCTCCTCTGAACAGTTGTTGAGATGTGTCTGTTACTTGAACATTTATTTGGGCGGCATTCTGAGGTGCTGTTAACTCTAATGAACTTAACTCTGGGTCTTCCTTTCCTGTGGCAGTCCTCACGAGAGCCAGTTTCATCATAGTGCTTGATGGTTTTTGTGACTGCACTTGAAGAAACTTTCAAAGTTATTGAAATTTCCCATATTGACTGACGTTCATGTTTTAAAGTAATGATTGCCTGTTGTTTCTTTTTACTTATTTGAGCTGTTCTTGCCATAGTATGGACTTGGTATTTTACCAAATAGGGATATATTCTGTATACCACCCCTACCTTATCACAAAACTGATTGGCTCAAACGCATTAAGAAGAAATTCCACAACTTAACTTTTAACAAGACACCTGTTAATTGAAAGTAATTCCAGGGGATTACCTAATGAAGCTGGTTGAGAGATACTTTGAAGAATCTCAAATATAAAATATTTTTTGATTTGTTTAATACTTTTTTGGGTTGGTTACTACATGATTCCACGTGTTATTTCATAGTTTTTACGTCTTCACTATTCTACAATGTAGAAAATAGTCAAAATAAAGAAAAAACACTGGAATGCGTAGTAGGTGTGTCCAAACTTTTGACTGGTACTGTATATACAGTATATATATTCTCTCTCTCTGAATGTGAATCATCCCTTTAAATAAAACAACTCAGTAGCCTATGTTGGATTTCTGTATGTTGGATTTCTGTATGTTGGATAGTTTTTTACAGATACAGATGTTTTCTGTCCCAATATTTCAGGTTAGATGGTAAAGATACTGTAGAGGGAAGTGGAGAGGGATGTGATGTAATAAGTAGAGTGTAGCACAGCTTGAGGGATTATGAAGGGTGCTTGGAGGTTGTGTCAGATGTTTGTATGATGTGGGGACTGGGACTTTTTTTTTTGGTGTGATGTTCAGAGAGAGAGAGACTCAACCAAATCATAAGAAAATATCATTACTTGACACATTGGAAAGAATCAACAAAAAATAGAGCAAACTAGAATGCTATTTGGCCCTAAACAGAGAGTACACAGTGGCAGAATACCTGACCACTGTGACAGAACCAATATGAAGGAAAGCTTTGACTATGTACAGAGTCAGTGAGCATAGCCTTGCTATTGAGTAAGGTCGACGTAGGCAGACCTGGCTCTCGAGAAGACAGGCTACGTGCACACTGCCCACAAAATGAGGTGGAAACTGAGCTGCACTTCCTAACCAAATGTATGACCATATTAGAAACACATATATCCCTCAGATTACACAGACCCACAAAGATTTAGGAAAAAAACGAATCCAATTTTGATAAACTCCCATATCTATTGGGTGAAATACCAGTGTGCCATCACCGCAGCCATATTTGTGACCTGTTGCCACAAGAAAAGGGCAACCAGTGAAGAACAAACACCATTGTAAATACAACCCATATTTATGTTTATTTATTTTCCCAGAGCTTCAAGTTGAACGTGGACAGTCACTGCTCCCTGAAAGACTGTGTTAATGTTTTGTGTCTGTGTTGCAGAGCTTCAAGTTGAACGTGGACAGTCACTGCTGCCTGAAAGACTGTGTTAATGTTTTGTGTCTGTGTTGCAGAGCTTCAAGTTGAACGTGGACAGTCACTGCTCCCTGAAAGACTATGTTAATGTTTTGTGTCTGTGTTGCAGAGATTCAAGTTGAACGTGGACAGTCACTGCTCCCTGAAAGACTGTGTTAATGTTTTGTGTCTGTGTTGCAGAGCTTCAAGTTGAACGTGGACAGTCACTGCTGCCTGAAAGACTGTGTTAATGTTTTGTGTCTGTGTTGCAGAGCTTCAAGTTGAATGTGGACAGTCACTGCTGCCTGAAAGACTGTGTTAATGTTTTGTGTCTGTGTTGCAGAGCTTCAAGTTGAATGTGGACAGTCACTGCTCCCTGAAGGACTGTGTTAATGTTTTGTGTATGTGTTGCAGAGCTTCAAGTTGAACGTGGACAGTCACTGCTGCCTGAAAGACTGTGTTAATGTTTTGTGTCTGTGCTGCAGAGCTTCAAGTTGAACGTGGACAGTCACTGCTGCCTGAAAGACTGTGTTAATGTTTTGTGTCTGTGTTGCAGAGATTCAAGTTGAACGTGGACAGTCACTGCTCCCTGAAAGACTGTGTTAATGTTTTGTGTCTGTGTTGCAGAGATTCAAGTTGAACGTGGACAGTCACTGCTCCCTGAAAGACTGTGTTAATGTTTTGTGTCTGTGTTGCAGAGCTTCAAGTTGAACGTGGACAGTCACTGCTGCCTGAAGGACTGTGTTAATGTTTTGTGTCTGTGTTGCAGAGCTTCAAGTTGAACGTGGACAGTCACTGCTCCCTGAAGGATTGTGTAGTGGAGGAAGGCAGGCAGCTGCTGGAAATCATCCTCTCCCACAGTACGGCTCTCACTGCTCGCAACCCTCTCATTTATTATTCATGTTTATATTAACATACTGACCTTCAGAATGTATACATCTTAGAGTAACCGCTTCTCAAGCAAGGGGAAGGGGGGAAAGAAACAGCTTTTCCCAACATACATTACCAATGGTATTCTATCTGCAATGGAATGTGAGTTCGGACAGGCTGGGAGTGATTGGTGCTTGTGACTGGGTCGAGAAAAGATAGAGGAGAGTTGGAAAGAGGAGAGGGAGCGCAGCGCTGTGTATTTGAAGCGAGCGAGTAGGAGGGAGAAAAAGCGAGGGAGGGAGGCGCTGTATATAATATTAATTTTGTGGGCGCTTATATTTGATTTGTCCTACTTAACACATGTACAAGTTTGTATAATACACGTGTGAATTGGAAATGTGGTTTATTTTCATATTCCAACTCCCCGAGACACCCTCAGAGAGTGGGGTCACGGCCAGGGTCATGATGAGGGAGTAAGAGCGATAGAAAAAGAGAGGGAGCGATTGAGGGAGGTGCTGTGTTTATGAAGATAGGTGGAATTAGAAACAGCAGGGCCTGAGTTAGAGACCATCTTCCAGACGTTTTCTCCCCTCTGCTGGGCCGATTATTCACCTAAAGCTTCCAGCCAGCCAGCCAGCCAGTCAGCCAGCCAGCCAGCAAATCTATCCCCTTACTTCCTGCACTGCAGACACTAATACCTGGTTTCCTAGCAACTCTGCAGATCACTCATGATCATTCCACAGGTATGAGCGGTGTGTGACATTGTTGAGCAGCCAGTCACTAGATAGATAGTGTGTGTGCGTGCGTGGATTACAGGGTCACATTCTGCCTTGGCTCATTCATCTTGATTTGATCACTTTGTTCAAACAGGATTTGTGTGAATCATGGCTGCTGGGACAGTGTCCTGCTGGTAGAGAGACAGACAGGGCTGGAGGAACACTGATGGTTCTGCAGATGGACGCAGTGTGTTGTGGGAGGGATTTAACTCTAAACCAGCTACTCATCACATGCAGCACACATACTGGTGTGTTCATATACTGTACATTAGTTGGCATACTGTATGACAGATCACATACGCATCTGTGTTCAGGTTAGAGAGAGCAAAGTGGACCACTGAAGAATTTGTGATCATATCAAATAAAGAGCCATTACTTCACTCACATTTAAGACTAATAAACATGGTACAGGTATATAATAATAATAATAATAATAATAATAATGATAAAGGATAAAAGAGTTTAGCATAATAAAATGATAAATACCAGTACATCAGTGAATGAAGGATTATAGGAGGGTGGGTGGGTCGGAATGAAAGTAAATTCAAAGGTAGTGGCTAATCCAGACTCTTTCTCTCTCTCTATTGTCTATCATTATAGGCCTGAGGGACATGCTCCAGATGGTCGTACACCAGTGGCAGCAACTCCAGAGGCAGATCCGCCGCCAGCACAGCTGGGTTCTGCGGACTCTGGACGCCATCAAAGCCCACATTCTGGCCACTGAGGCCTCTCAGGAGGCAGAGACCACGGGCCCGCTGGCCAGCCCAAAGGTAAACTATCCACACAGACTACATTTCCTTATATCCCACCCACCGCCCGCCCGCCCGTGTCTGTCCTCCTGCCGACCCGCATGCCTGTCCTCCTGCCGACCCGCGTGTCTGTCCTCCTGCCGACACGCGTGCCTGTCCTCCTGTCACTGACTGAAGTCCACCCCCTCTCCTCTCCGTCTCCTTTCCTCTCCCTCTCGCCCGGGGCTATCCAGTGCACGCTCAGCAAAATAAACAAACAGAAGGGGAGATGGGAAGGGGTTGGTGCTATTAGCATAAGAAACAGCTAAAGTAAAGCTTCCCAGTTAGACGTTACTGGGGGTGAAGGGGGACACACGTAGATGTGCATGATGTGAATATTACATATTTCATAAATAAACTCTAAAGCAATGGTGGTGGCTGCATGAATCATTTGAGAAGTCAAAATGCAGAAAACACACAGGAACAATAGACAAAACTCACACACATATTTGTAGCTCAAAATGTGTGAAACCCACTTTGTTCTTTGCATTTAATGTGTAATTACCAGCATTGTCATTCTAGGTTACGATTGCTCATTGTTTAATTGCCAATTGTGATTTAGTAATTTATATTCCGATCTGACTTCAGTGGATGGAGGCATCCTTTCCACTTACCCAGAGAGACCCAGGCAGAGAGAGACAAAAGTATTTGTGTTTGTGCATCAAAAGGATATGAGCAGTCGTGTCAGAGCATCAGCACAGCTCGGCAGGATTTCCCAGGGGGCCGTGCAATGTGGAGGCACAATCTTCACAGCGCCGCACCTCGCCCTTCCTTCTTCTGACCATAATCTCTTCTGTTTCATCTGAACCAAATTAGAAACTCAATCCCTTTTCCTTTCCTCTCCTCTCCTCGCATCCCTCTTTTCACGTTGTAGGCAACAACATAAATAATCCTGCTGCTTTTAAATTGTTTTGTTGCAATTAGAAATCACCACAATCAGTGTGATCAGTCAGCTCTGACATCCATTAGCTGCTTGGTTGCAGCAAATTAACACAGAGACGAGCCAGTGATTCATTATCTCATAGCTGTTAATGAAGATCAGATGCATTGCCTAATTAGAGGGTGGCCGTTGTGGTGGGGGTAAGGTCAGGGAAGGAGCTACAAATCTCCTCTCAGCACTGAGTATTTAGACCCGTCCTGACTCTCTGACGAGGGAGCACGGGGTTGGGTAAATTTGATAGGACGATGTTGACAGGGGAAAGATGAGAGGTGTCATCTTCTGATCTGAGGGATGGATGACGGGGTTGATGTCATCCAAACCATGGGATGATAAGTCACAGGTCTGGTCCAGGTTGTGTTTGTTGTTCATCCATCAGGCGCTATGACGAGTCATTGTCAATGTAGGAGGTTCGTCCAAGGTTATTTTAATGTGTGTGTGCTGCAGAGATGTTAGCTTGTTATAACGGTGAGCTTGTGTACCTAATAACACCCATATACTTTACAGCTTATACTTTACAGCTTTATATGTTGGGAATTCATTGTTAAAACCAATATCAAATTGTTATGATTTAGAACAATGACAATATTTATTTCCAATGTCCCATAAATGTTGTATGTGTCTAAAACAACAGGTGCTATTTGAGGTCATTAATTTACAACGTGTAAAAATGATAGATGGAAGAGCAATGCAACATGTCACGAGACACAAACGTTGCCTCCATTAAGGTGTGTATAAAGCAAGGCGCGTCTCTCCTGGAGCCCATAACAGTTTGTTGTTATTGCGGAGAGCATATGCTCCTGCCGTTGTCTCTCCTTGTTGATGTTCCCGAGTCTGAATCATTTTCCATGGGACCATAACGTTTGGAACATTTTGAACATGGCTAGATGCTGGTCAAATGGTAATCCTGAGGGAACCTTGTCTTATTCCCCTCTAATTCAATTGTTGGGGAAGATCAGACAGAGACGCTTCAGTCTCAAAAACAGCACCACACCCCTGGCAAATAATGGGGTCTTTCCACGGAAATAATGCCTTTTGCATCCATTTGATAGCTCTATATTTTTTGTGTGTATATTACCCCTTTTTCTTCCCAATTTCAATTCTGTTTCATCGCTCCCCAACGGGCTCGGGAGGCGAAGGTCGAGTCATGCATCCTCCAAAACATGACCTGCCAAACCGCACTTCTTAACACACTCTCGCTTTACCTGGAAGCCAGCCGCAGCAATGTGTCGGAGGAAACACTGTTCAACTGACGACCGAAGTCAGCCTGCAGGCACCTGGTCCCCCACAAGGAGTCACTAAGCACATTTGGGCAGTCTTGATACAAAATGTTGAACAGCATGGTTCATTGGATCAGTCTAGAACTTTGCACATATACTGCTTCCATCTAGGGGACCAAATGTAAATTGCACCTGAGCTGGTATAATACGTTATGGCCTTTCTCTTGCATTTCAAAGATGACGGTACAAAAAAATATCAGTGTTATATTCTCCTACATTCCTTTCACATTTCCACAAACTTCTAAAAAAGTGTGTCCTTTTAAAAATAAAAAAAAGTGTTTCCTTTCAAATGGTACCAAGAATATGCATATCCTAGCTTCAGGGCCTGAGCCAAAGGCAGTTAGATTTGGGTATATAATTTTAGGCGAAAATTGAAAAAAGGGGTGAATCCTTAACAGGTAAAAAATGACCCTCCACTATGTTTAACAGCAGAGAAAAACCCCTAAAATATATTTTTTGACTTGACATTTTTATGACTCCTCCTAGTGACACCAACATTAGAAAAAGTGAAACATCGCCTTTGTCCATATTTCCATGAACTCTGTACACCACCAGGGTACAAAGATTGTCTTGGGGTCATTTTTGACCCAGCAGTTATAAAATCATTTACACATTACAAAAACCACAAAGACACACATATATATATATATATATATATATATATATATATACACAAACACACAAGACATTGAGATTGTGTGCTACTGATTGAACTCAGACAAGACTAAAACGTTATTGTGCATGTGCAGTACCTCCCCTCCACGACCCCACACATGACTCAAGTTCACAGACAAAATAAAAAAGAATTTCAGACAAAATAATAATTTCTTGAAAGCATTGTTTACTAATGGGGAATGCAGTCAGAGGCTATAAAGGTGCTACAGATGACAGTCCCTCCAGTTCTCTCTTTGTTGAAGCCATGAGTGCACGTTTCAGTGCCCAACAGGTCGTAGATCTGATTTTTTTCAGATGTCCAGGAGGAACAAGAGAACATTGATTTAGAAGAGGAGGTATCTGAAGAAGAATATGGGGAAGAATACAACCCAGAGCATAGTGCGTCATCTTCAGATGAAGAAGAATACAACCCAGAGCACGATGCATCATCTTCAGATGAAGAAGAAATCCCCCAAGCTGAAAGAGATTTTTGTCAAAGAACAGCAAAATAACATGTCCTTGTGACCATATGACAGCCAGGGCAGGATGGCAGCACAAAATGTCATAAGGAGGACCCCAGGGCCTACAAGACATGCAGTTGCCCAGGACATTGCCTCAACATTCTACATGTTTATCAAACCAGCCATTGAAAAAATCATCCTGGAGATGACAAATTTGGAGGGTTTCCATTAATATGGAGACAACTGGAAAAGGATGGATGAGATTGACCTGCGTGGCTCCATAGGGCTGCTAATCTTATCGGATGTGTATAGGTCCCGAGGCGAGGCTACATGCACTCTCTGGGATGCAGAGAGTGGAAGGGGGATTTTCCGTGCCACGATGCCACTGGAAGTCTTTCACACTTTCTCAAGAATGCTACGATTTGATAACCGTGTGTCAAGACCTTCAAGACGTGTGAGAGACAAACTAGCGGCCATAAGAGAGGTCTGGGAGAAGTGGGTGGAGCGTCTGCCATACCTCTACAACCCTGGGCCTGAAGTAACAGTGTATGAGAAAGTGGTTCCATTCAGAGGTAAGTTTTTATTTTCATATCTGTGATGTAAGGGATTTTCACTGATTGTTTTCTGTGACACTGATACTAATTTCTGTTTGTTTTAAAAATAAAAACCTGTTTTCGGTTCATTATGGGGTATTGTGCGTAGATTGATTAGCAAAAACATTTATTTAATCAATTTTAGAATAACATTTGGTCTGTAATACTTTCTGAATGCACTGTACTGTTGTAACGGCGTTCTTCGTTTGTGGAAGAAAGAGAGTCGGACCGAAATGCAGCGTGTAGGTTACTCATGACTTTAATGAAAGAATACGTAACGATACATGAAAATACTGAGAGTACAAAACAACAAACGGAACGTGAAACTAACTATCTGGTGACTACAACACAGAGACAGGACAATCACCCACGAATTACAAAGCGAAACTAAGCTGCCTAAATACGGTTCCCAATCCGAGACAACGAGAAACACCTGACTCTTAATTGAGAACCGCCTCAGGCAGCCAAACCTATACCACACCCCTAATCAGCCGCAATCCCAAATAATACAAACCCCAATACAAAACACAACATATAAACCCATGTCACACCCTGGCCTACCCAAACTTATAACAAAAACACAAAATACAATGACCAAGGCGTGACAGAACCCCCCCCTAAGGTGCGGACTCCCGGACGCACCTCACAACCATAGGGAGGGTCCGGGTGGGCGTCTGTCCATGGTGGCGGTTCTGGCTCGGGACGTGGACCCCACTCCATGAATGTCCTAGTTCCTCCCCTTCGCGTCCTGGGATAATCCACCTTCTCCGCCGACCATGGCCTAATAGTCCTCACCCTGATCCCCACATAACTGAGGGGCAGCTCGGGACCGAGGGGCAGCTCGGGACCGAGGGGCAGCTCGGGACAGAGGAGCAGCTCGGGACAGAGGAGCAGCTCGGGACAGAAGGGCATCTCGGGACAGAGGGCCAGCTCGGGACTGAGGGCCAGCTCGGGACTGAGGGCCAGCTCGGGACTGAGGGCCAGCTCGGGACTGAGGGGAAACCCAGTACTGAGAGGACGCCCAGTACTGAGAGGACGCCCAGTACTGAGAGGACGCCCAGTACTGAGAGGACGCCCAGTACTGAGATGAAGCTCAGACAGGTAGTAGGCTCCGGTAACTCCTGGCTGGCTGGCGGATCTAGCTGCTCTATGCAGACTGACAGCTCTGACTGCTCCATGCAGGCTGACAGCTCTCTGCAGACTGGCAGATCCTGGCTGACTGGCACTTCTGGCGGATCCTGGCAGACTGGCACTTCCGGCGGATCCTGGCAGACTGGCACTTCCGGCGGATCCTGGCAAACTGGCACTTCCGGCGGATCCTGGCAGACTGGCACTTCCGGCGGATCCTGGCAGACTGGCACTTCTGGCGGATCCTGGCAGACTGGCACTTCTGGCGGATCCTGGCAGACTGGCGACGCTGGGCAGACTGGCGACGCTGGACAGACTGGCGACGCTGGACAGACTGGCGACGCTGGGCAGACTGGCGACGCTGGGCAGACTGGGAGCACAGGCGGCGCTGGACAGACTGGCGGTGCTGGGCAGGCGGGAGACTCCGGCAGCGCAGGAGAGGAGAAAGGCTCTGGCTGCGCTAAACAGGCGGGAGACTCCGGCGGCGCAGGAGAGGAGACAGGCTCTGGCTGCGCTGAACAGGCGGGAGGCTCCGGCAGCGCAGGAGAGGAGACAGGCTCTGGCTGTGCTGAACAGGCGGGAGACTCCAACAGCGTAGGAGGGAAGGAAGGCTCTGGCTGTGTTGAACAGGCGAGGCGCACTGAAGGCCTGGTGCGTGGTGCTGGAACTGGTGGTATTTGATCGAGGACACGCACAGGAAGCCTGGTGCAGGGAGCTGCTACCGGAGGACTGTTGTGTAGAGGTGGCTCTGGATAGACCAGACCGAGCACCGAGCCTGCCCAAGCTTACCTGGCTCGATGCCCACTCTAGCCCGGCCAATAGGAAGAGCTGGTATGTGTCGCAGCTGGCTCTGCACCCGCACTGGAAACACCGTGCGCTCCATAGCATAACACGGTGCCTGCCCGGTCTCTCTAGCCCAACGGTGAACACAGGGAGTATGCAGGTTTCCTACCTGGCATAACTATTCTCCCTTCTAGCCCCCCCCCAATAATTTTTTTGTGGTGACTTTCCGGTTTCCAACCGAGTCTCCGTGCTGCTTCCTCATACCTGCGCCTCTCCGCTTTAGCTGCTTCTATTTCCTCCTTGGGACTGCGATATTCTCCCGGCTGCGCCCAGGGTCCTTTACCGTCTAATTCCTCCTCCCATGTCCAAATCTCCAAATGGTGCAGTCTCTCCCACTGCAACTGTTCTTCACGATTAACAGGGAGAGTAGGCTCAGGTCTGACTCCTGACTCAGCCACTCTCTCTCTGCGCTTTCCCCCGTTACTTTCGGTTTTCGCTCTGCGTCGCCGTGTTTTCCTTTTTGACTCCATTAGCCTGTAGCCCTCTTCGCACTGCTGTAGGGAATCCCAGGCGGGCTCCTGCACTCGCTCTGGATCGGCCGCCCACCTGTCGATTTCTTCCCACGTAGTATACTCCATGCTTCTGCTGTCCATAACGTCGTCCTTTAGCTCCTGCCAGTTTACACGCTGCTCGGTCCGTTTACGGTGGGTGATTCTGTAACGGCGTTCTTCGTTTGTGGAAGAAAGAGAGTCGGACCGAAATGCAGCGTGTAGGTTACTCATGACTTTAATGAAAGAATACGTAACGATACATGAAAATACTGAGAGTACAAAACAACAAACGGAACGTGAAACTAATTACAGCCTATCTTTTTTTTTTAAATTTTTTATAAAAATAGTTTATTATCTTCATTGCCATTCATTCTTTACAACTCATAATTTACATACATACACAAATAATGGTATTTTAAATAAACTAATTAAACTAAAACATAAACCACAAACAAAACCTCAGGGGAGCATCTTCCCTCCCCGTTACCCTACAAAATACCTCTCCCTATCTCCCCGTCCCTAATCTATCCTCTTACAAATCTAAATGACACCCAGCCCTAAACCCCCCTTCCACCTCTCCCGAGCAGCATGCTGCCCCCACTTCCTCTCCTCCTCTTCATCCTCCCCTCAAATCTCCTTCCACCCTCCTCACTATCCCTTCCACCCCCAATCTTTCCCTGTCTTCACCATGTTCTGCCTTGCTTCCCACAGCCCCCGTTTAAAGAGACTCATGAGAAGCCAGAGCAGAAACCTGTCCCTATCCGTCCCTCTCGCTCTCCCTACACCCCTCTCTAACCTGGCCCACGTCAATACAAAATCCCCTTTACCAAACCTAACAACACCCGTGCCCTAGCCCATACTACTCCGGCAAAGGCACAGTCCCAAAAGACATGGCGCACAGTCTCCTCCCTGCCACAAGAGGATCTTAGACAGGTGGGGGATTGCACCAAATTATACCGGTACAAGATGGAACGTACCGGCAAACACTTATGAAGGCTCAACCAATTCAGGTCCTTGAGCCTGTTATCCAGACCCCGCGCCTGCACTCCCTCCCAGACCACTTCCGAGATGCCCACTACAGGCGCCGGACTCCTGCCTTTCTGACCTCCTCGTACAGGTGCCTGTGATCTAAACCTACTCGGGCAACTTCAACCTCAGGGTGCGCACGCAGCCACTTGGCCGCATGACCAAAGTGCCACGGCAGCTGTTCCGCCCGAGGACCCGTGTTAGACCACACCATTATGCTTCTCGCCTGATACGAGAAAAACACCCGCAGGAGGTAACCGGACGGGTGTATCACTGGCTGAGCAAGCTCCATTAACAAGAAGGAAACAAAAATTGAGTCCAGCTTGAGGGGGAAATGTGGTACCCCCCTACCTCCCTCCCCGATGGGACAGATCATGCGTGCCCTGGCGACCCACACGCACCTGCCACTCCACATAAACTGAAACACAAGCCTCACTAGAGGCCTCCTCAGACAAGCCGGCAATGGGTAGATGTATGCCAAATACAAAAGAGACGGCAACACATCCACCTTTAGGACCAGGACTTTGCCCATAAAAGACAAATACCTAGCTTTCCACATTGCTAGCTTCCTCTGTACCACTGCGATACGCATGTTCCAGTTTAGCGTCGCTGAGCCGGAGGTCTCAAAATGGACCCCGAGAATCCTCAGGGCCCCCTCACAGAGAGATAACCCCCCCAGGCACATCCGTTCTACCGCGCCATCTTCCGAAAAACTTGACTGAAGACTTTGCATGGTTCAGAACTGCTCCCGACGCTCGGGTGAAATCCCCAAAGATGGCAAGGGACCTTGTCAGGCACGAGTCCTTGCACAACAGCAAGGAAGTGTCGTCGGCGTACTGCGTCATCTTAACACGCAGCCCACCACTTCCAGGGATCAGCAAACCTTCCACCCCTGTGTCTGCCCTAATGGCAGCCCCCAGAGGCTCCATGTACAGAACGAAGAGGAGAGCCGAGAGTGGGCACCCTGCCTGACCCCAGACGAGAGGTCAAAAACATCACCCAAGTGACTATTTACACTAACTCGGCACCCCGCTCCGACATATAATGTACGAATCCATCCTATAAACTTCTCCCCAAATCCTAATCGACCTAACACTCGTAATAAAAAGGATCTATTCACGCGATCGAAGGCTTTCGCCTGATCTAGCGCTGCTACCATTAAAGGCAGACCTCTATCTTCAACCCAAGCGATGGAGTCCCTGATTAACTGTAGGTTCCATCTAATAGAGCGGCCCTCTACCCCGCACGTCTGATCCTCATGAACGACGTAGGGAAGGGCTGTGCGCAACCGGTCTGCTAAAACCTTTGCAAGTAGCTTGTAATCTACACACAGCATGGTCAACGGCCGCCAGTTGCCAAGGTCTGTTACTTCCCCTTCTTATATAAAAGTGACAGCACACCAACAGCCATTGATCCCCCGGGACCCCCGTCTCAAGGATGGCCTTCAAGACTTCGAGGACCACTCACTGGTCCAAGTATACCCCAAAACTTGAGATAAAACTCAGCCGGCAGCCCATCTATCCCAGGCACCTTCCCTTTTCCCATCCTCCTAAGAGCGCTCTCAACCTCTTCTAGTGAGATCTGGGCCTCCATCACTTCTCTAATGTCCTCCGGCAACCGCCTGGACAAGTGTTCTAAAACACATTTCCCTGCTCTACATCTATTTCCCTTTCCTTAAATAAACCTTGGAAATGATCAGTTGTCACCCTGACCATATCCTCTGGTTCTCTAACTATACTACCATTTTCTTCCCTAACACCATGCATTACCTTCCTACTCTGTCTTGCCCTAACCAACTTAAAGAACATAGCAGAACAAGTCTCATTAGGTTCTAGAAAGCCACTATGCGCTCGCTCAAGGAAAGCTCGAGCCTTCCGCTCCTGCAACTCCCTGAGCTGCGCCTTTAGGGTTGCGGATCTCTCCCAGTCAAACGACCCGCCGAGGTTGCCTGCCTCGTATTCGAGTTCAATTAACCTCTGGATACGATCCACCTCCCTCCTCTCCTCCCTTTTTTTCCTCTTGCAATACCCTATTATAAAAGCCCTAATCCTCACCTTAACTAATTCCCACCACTCTAACACCCCCTCGCACATGGACCGGAGGCCCTCAAGCCGCCAAAAGAAACCATAAAACCCGTCAACAAAAGCCTGCTCCTCCAGCACATCCCGATCTAGCTTCCAGTACCCTCTACCAAAGAGGCAGACTGGCGACCCCACCTGCAGGAGCACCCCGTCGTGATCCGAAAAGAAAACAGGCAACAGCCGCCCACAACTTACCCAACAGCCGACAACTTACCCAAAGACCTGGGTACAAAAATATAGTCGAGCCTCCGCTCAACCCCCTGGAGTTACGCCATGTAGGACCGTCCATTTTCGGAGTAGTGTGCAGACCACCATCTACCAGACCATGGCAAGCCATTAGCCTGGCAATGGCGCCCGCACTGCTATCCCCCTCTTCCTAAATCTGTATTAAAATCCCCCCTATCACTAATTTCCTATTTGTGACACACAGGGCGTCAGACAGTCCACCATCTCCCTTCTGTCTGCCACCACCTGTGGCCCATACACCACCACTAATCTAAATTTACAATCCCTTATCGTGACATCCACCCCTATAACCCTCCCCTGCATTACCACGAAAGAATCCTCCACTTTTACCTCCCTGTGCCCACACAAAATCCCTACCCCGATGAGTGCACCCCCAACACCCCAAACCGACTCCCCTTGTCCCACTCCCTCTTAAACCTAATAACATCCCCTCCATCCTCAGGTGAACCTCCTGTAAAAAACAAAAATCAAACCCCACACCCTCCAAATAACTAAAAACCGCCCTCCTCTTAACAAAATCCCTTAAACCCCTTACATTTAAACTAACAAAAGTAAAATTAGACTCCATGAAAAATAAATACATGTAATACACTCAACTTCTAAACCCAGACAGAAAAAACATAAAACAGGAGACTCACCCGATGCTCCCTGCTCCATATCTACCGGTGAGAACACCATCCGTAATCCCGACATCCCCCTCTTCCTCCATCACACCCTCCCAGGATGCAGGAATAGTGTTTGGCTCCGGAGTGCCCTGCACCCTGGGTCTACCCCCACAATCCTCCCCTCCCCAGTGTTGCAGCTGGTTTGGGAAAAAATTGGGGAGGCTGAGTCCCCAAACAAAAAACTCCCCACCTCCTCTTGTACCCAGTCCTGAGTCTTGTTATGTGTGTCCCCACCCAACAGAAGTTGAGGGCCTGGGGAAACCAGCAGCAACCCAGAGGTTTCTCCCGCCCCCATCACTCTCTTGGCCATCCCTTCCCCCTCACTGTCGGCCAATCGCCCCCTCCTCTTCATACTCTTCTTTGGTGATGGCGGCAGTGAAGAGATACCACCCTCCCCCCGCCAGCTCCTCCACCATACCCCTCATCTCTTCCACCATGGCACTTTCCCCCAGTCCACTTTCTCTTCCACCGTCTCCTTCTCCACCACTCCTCCCTCGCTTTCTTCTCTCTCATGCTCCTCCACTCGGTTGCCTTCTTCCGCCGCTTTTTCTGGTTCTCCTACTCCCGTGCCTTCCGTTTCCTTCTCTCTTCCATCCGCCGCTTCTGGCTCCTCCTCCTTCCTTGTGGCCTTCCCCTCTGGACCTGAACTCTGGTCATGAGGCGTGCTTCCTTCCCCTCCTCTTCTTCCCCCATCCCCCGCTCCTGACGGGCCGGGCACCCCCTCCACAGGTGTGCTGACGAGCCACACCCATGGCACGTCTTAGGCTTGTCACAATCCCTCGCCTCGTGATCCTCAGATGCACAAAATCTGCATTTTCTTGCACTGCATGAGGCGAATATGTGACCATAGGCCATACAGCGTCTGCAAAATGGGGGCTGACGTGCATAATACAACGTCCCCCCTGTCAGCCCCTAGGGGAGAACATAGCAGGAGGATGGAGGTAGCCACCATGTCCCCTTGGGTCCTCTCTGAGGAGGGCCTGGAAGCCTCTCCTCCCATTCCAAAACCCAAGGGAGTCTTTGAGGTGCCTTGCTGAGGAGACGTTATCCATGTATCTCCCCAGAAAAGCCCTCACCTCTTCGTCCTTAACGTAAGGGTTGTAAATGTTTACAGTTACAACCCTAAAGTTATTCTTCGCCAGGCTTGTTATTTCGTAGTGGCACATCGGCCTCTCACCTCCCACTGCTCTTGCCCTTCTCAGGATATCATCGTGTTTTTCCTCTGTATATAGTGCAACGTCGTATGCTCCCTCCAACGAGTTGCCTTGGAAACAAAACACGTCCTTCACCGTCAGCTTTAGAATCCCCATCAATATTATCCTTCCAAAGGATTCCCGTCCTAAAGGCTCAAACTCCTTTTCCTTCCAAGCAAACCGAATCGTGTTGGCCAGCCCAATCCCAGGGACCGACCGTGTTGATGTATTTAGCACCATCTCCGCAAGGAGAATGGCGCTCGTTCTCTTCTCTTCCAAAACAATTGAAAAGAAAAAAACAAGTGACTGAGCCTATTCTGGTGCAACAAACACAGAGACAGGACAAACACCCACGAAATACAACGCGAACTCAAGCTACCTAAATACGGTTCCCAATCAGAGACAAAGAGAAGCACCTGACTCTCATTGAGAACCGCCTCAGGCAGCCAAACCTATACCACACCCCTAATCAGCCGCAATCCCAAATAATACAAACCCCAATACGAAACACAACATATATACCCATGTCACACCCTGGCCTACCCAAACTATACCAAAACACAAAATATAATGACCAAGGCGTGACAACTGTAGGGAGTAGGATGCCATTTCGATGCATCCCAGAACATTTGGTATTCATGGTAACAAAGAAAGTTACATTTCTATACTTAGGAATGCCGGCTATATTGTTGTAGGGTTATTTTTCATTGCCAGCCACCAGAAGGATGCACAACTCAGGGAATCAAACCAATACACACACTACCTATGTTATGTCCCAAAGCTTTACACAGAGTTATGGAAGAACATAGCCTATTCTGTACGTGATTCATGTAAACACAGTACATTTGAATTGGAGATTACTCTTACAAGGGAACTTCTGTGTGTGTTCAGATTGCCTCTGTGATGTTAACATGGGTTATATATTATTGTGGAATCAAGTTAAAGCTATGTTCTAAGTCACCCAGGCTTTGTCTCAAATGGCTCCCTATAGTGCACTACTTTTTACCAGAGCCCTATGGGCCCTGGTCAAAAGTAGTGCCCTATAAAGGGAATAGGGTGCCATTTGGGATGCAGCTCTACTCTTTAGGGGCGGTGGTGTGTGATGCGTCCCTCCCTGAGCCCTGGTGGTTTGGCCAGCAGAACATAACAGTGTAATATTCAGGAGCTGTCTGTCTGTCATATCACAGGGATTGCAGCAGTAGGCTCTGTCTCTGTGCCTCTGACTCTCTCACTCACAGTCTCTGTGGATGGCAGAACTGACAGGTGTTGACCACACACACAAACAAACATGCATGCATGGACTCGCACGCATGCCCACAAACACGTTCCAACGCATACGGGCCTAAGCACACACACGCGCGCAGGCACACACATTTTAATGTCCCTTGCTCTCATCCCCCGTGATTCTCCTTTCACCTCCTCATCATGCTCCAATGTTCATGCTATACATGGCACAGCCACAGCACAGGCACAGCCTCAGCCCCATCATCAATTCTCTCTCCATTTACGGTTGTCATTCATGTTGATAAGCTAACTAGTGATTCTCTCTGAGACAAAATATTCTGCAATTTGAACAGTTTCAACATGGAAATACATTTGTGAAATTGTAGCATAATTGTTAGCTAACATCATTGACATTTACGGAAACTTTGGTGATGTGTGTTATTTGTCAAAAGTAGCATGCTTTAGATCTTGTGTCTGTTAATCCGTCCGCCAGTCCGTATATCTGTCAGTCAGTCTGTCTGTCTGTGCCCAGAGTTGGAACGCACCATATCTCTCGAGAAGCAGGTGTGGATGGGCCCTTCCTTCCTCTCAGTAACCCCATCACTCTGCCAGTGATCCCTTCAGATTAGACCATGTTTGTTTGGGCACGGGCGACACAAATCCAGTTAACCAGCTTGACGAAACAGCCCCAAGTCAGTGACCAAACGACACCCTGCACTCTGGGGATATTTGGGCACGTTACCATTACCATGCCTCCACCACATCACATTATAGCTTCATCAGAGTAGGTGTTGGGTATCCTACCCACCACTTCCTCCATTGCCCCCAGTGGTACAATATCTAGGTCCTCAGAGTGGGATTATTCAGGTCATCTGTGCCCTGCCAGGTGTCAGTGGCATATACTAATGCTGGCCTGGCTGCCTGTGTGTGTATGTATGTAAAAGCAGCAGGGCCTTATCTGCTGCTGCTCCCAGACAGCTTGTCTGCCCCGGGGCCCACATTTCACCCAGCCGGCCCTGCTGACTGCAGTGCAGTGGGGGAGAGACGTGGGCGGAAGAGTGGGAGGGAGGAGCAGGATGAGTGGGGGACAGGGGCAAGGAAAGGGGGAGACAGGGCAGAGGTAGAGAGACCAGAGGGGGTGAGGGACCACCGTTGCTGTCATCATCATCAACCATTCTGTTCACTGGAAATACAGTATGTTAACAAGTGCTATGCCACACCAGAGATATGCCACACCAGAGATATGCCACACCAGAGATATGCCACACCAGAGATATGCCACACCAGAGATATGCCACACCAGAGATATGCCACACCAGAGATATGCCACACCAGAGATATGCCACACCACTACGCTGCTTATGGAGCGGGTCTTAGGTATATCAAGGTTACAGCATGGTTATAACTGACCCCAGGTTATTGCTGCATGGTGAACATTTTATGAAAGGAAGTGTGGCACTCAAAAACAGGACGGGGACAGGTCTGGGGAGATGTTTCAGTCTGGGCAGACTGCTGCCTAACCCCTTCGGCCCCATGTTGATGAGCCCAGATTCTGGGTTTACCCGGCTTCATGACTGAACTTGTGTTGGGTGATGCAGTAGCGTTACCATTAGGTATTACTCTTTTTACTTTATATTATAGATTATAGTGCCTTGGTGAGTTAGTGAATTGTTGATATAGTCCCAAAATATTTAACATGTCAGCAATGATGTTTTCAAGATATACAGTGGGGCAAGAAAGTATTTAGTCAGCCACCAATTGTGCAAGTTCTCCTACTTAAGAAGATGAGAGGCCTGTAATTTTCATCATAGGTACACTTCAACTATGACAGACAAAATGAGAAAAAAATCACATTGTAGGATTTTTAATGAATTTATTTGCAAATTATGGTGGGAAAAAAGTATTTGGTCACCTACAAACAAGCAAGATTTCTGGCTCTCACAGACCTGTAACTTCTTCTTTAAGAGGCTCCTCTGTCCTCCACTGGTTACCTGTATTAATGGCACCTGTTTGAACTTGTTATCAGTATAAAAGACACCTGTCCACAACCTCAAACAGTCACACTCCAAACTCCACTATGGCCAAGACCAAAGAGCTGTCAAAGGACACCAGAAACAAAATTGTAGACCTGCACCAGGCTGGGAAGACTGAATCTGCAATAGGTAAGCAGTTTGGTTTGAAGAAATCAACTGTGGGAGCAATTATTAGGAAATGGAAGACATACAAGACCACTGATAATCTCCCTCGATCTGGGGCAAGATGTCACCCCGTGGGGTCAAAATTATCACAAGAACGGTGAGCAAAAATCCCAGAACCACACGGGGGGACCTAGTGAATGACCTGCAGAGAGCTGGGACCAAAGTAACAAAGCCTACCATCAGTAACACACTAGGGACTCAAATCCTGCAGTGCCAGACGTGTCCCCCTGCTTAAGCCAGTACATGTCCAGGCCCGTCTGAAGTTTGCTAGAAAGCATTTGGATGATCCAGAAGAAGATTGGGAGAATGTCATATGGTCAGATGAAACCAAAATATAACTTTTGGTAATAACTCAACTCTTCGTGTTTGGAGGACAAAGAATGCTGAGTTGCATCCAAAGAACACCATACCTACTGTGAAGCATGGGGGTGGAAACATCATGCTTTGGGGCTGTTTTTCTGCAAAGGGACCAGGACGACTGATCCGTGTAAAGGAAAGAATGAATGGGGCCATGTATCGTGAGATTTTGAGTGAAAACCTCAAAAATGAAAATAAATTCATTAAAAATCCTACAATGTGATTTTCGGGATTTTTTCTCTCATTTTGTCTGTCATAGTTGAAGTGTACCTATGATGAACATTTACAGGCCTCTCTCATCTTTTTAAGTGGGAGAACTTGCACAATTGTTGGCTGACTAAATACGTTTTTTTCCCACTGTAGGACTTTCAAAATACAGAAATACAACTCTTAAGACTCTTAAAAAACATCAATTTATCTCTCTATAAAGTGTCTGTCTTTTAAATGAGAAATGCAAATAATCAGAGATCCACATAAGAAATAGTTCATGCATTCCCAGGTCTGGCTGGCACCATTAGCATGCAAAGGCACTCTAAATGTAATTTATAAAGTGAGTTAAAATGACATAACTCTTTAGGTTGCTTTTGCCTAAGGGCGATCTGACAATTGAAATGCATTTTCTAAGATAAAAAAAAAGTTAATGGTTCTATTTTTTCTAGACATTTTCAAATATTTAATTGCATGGACAATAGAAATAATAGAAATAGAAAATAGAAAATAATATAATTAATAATATATTAAATTAATATACATAGCTTTTCTGTCAAATAATAATACAGTGTGTGGTTGTGGTCAGAAGTTGTGTGGTTGTGGTCAGAAGTGGTTGTGGTCAGAAGTTGTGTCGTTTGAAGTTGTGTGGTCAGAAGTTGTGTGGTTGTGGTCAGAAGTTGGGTGGTCAGACGTTGTGTGGTCAGAAGTTGTGTGGTCAGAAGTTGTGTGGTTGTGTGGTCAGAAGTTGTGTGGTTGTGTGGTCAGAAGTTGTGTGGTTAGAAGTTGTGTGGTTGTGTGGTTAGAAGTTGTGTGGTCAGAAGTTGTGGTTGTGTGGTCAGAAGTTGTGTGGTTGTGTGGATAAAGTTGTGTGGTTGTGTGGTTAGAAGTTGTGTGGTCAGAAGTTGTGTGGTTGTGGTCAGAAGTTGTGTGGTTACAAGTTGTGTGGTTGTGTGGTTTGAAGTTGTGTGGTCAGAAGTTGTGTGGTTGTGGTCAGAAGTTGTGTGGTCGGACGTTGTGTGATTAGAAATTGTGTGGTTGTGTGGTCAGAAGTTGTGTGGTTAGAATTTGTTTGGTTGTGTGGTTAGAAGTTGTGTGGTCAGAAATTGTGTGGTTGTGGTCAGAAGTTGTGTGGTTAGAAGTTGTGTGGTTGTGTGGTTTGAAGTTGTGTGGTCAGAAGTTGTGTGGTTGTGATCAGAAGTTGTGTGGTCGGACGTTGTGTGGTTGTGTGATTAGAAGTTGTGTGGTCAGAAGATGTGTGGTTAGAAGTTGTGGTTGTGTGGTTAGAAGTTGTGTGGTTGTGTGGTCAGAAGTTGTGTGGTTAGAAGTTGCGTGGTTGTGTGGTTAGAAGTTGTGTGGTTAGAAATTGTGTGGTTGTGTGGTTAGAAGTTGTGGTCAGAAGTTGTGTGGTTGTGTGATCAGAAGTTGTGTGGTCAGAAGTTGTGTGGTTTTATTGTTAGAAGTTGTCTGGTTGTGTGGTCAGAAGTTGTGTGGTCAGAAGTTGCGTGGTCAGAAGTTGCATGATCAGAAGTTGTGTGGTCAGAAGTTGCGTAATTAGAAGTTGTGTGGTTATAAGTTGTGTGGTCAGAAGTTGTGTGGTTAGACGTTGTGTGTTTGTGTGATCAGAAGTTGTGTGGTTTTATTGTTAGAAGTTGTCTGGTTGTGTGGTCAGAAGTTGTGTGGTCAGAAGTTGTGTGGTCAAAAGTTGTATGGTTGTATTCAGTAGTTGAGAGGTCAGTAGTTGTGGTCACTAGATATGGTAAGCAGTTGTGTTATTGTGTGGTCAAGTTGTATGGTTGTATTCAGTAGTTGAGAGGTCAGTAGTTGTGGTCACTAGATATGGTAAGCAGTTGTGTTATTGTGTGGTCAAGTTGTATGGTTGTATTCAGTAGTTGAGAGGTCAGTAGTTGTGGTCACTAGATATGGTAAGCAGTTGTGTTATTGTGTGGTCAAGTTGTATGGTTGTATTCAGTAGTTGAGAGGTCAGTAGTTGTGGTCACTAGATATGGTAAGCAGTTGTGTTATTGTGTGGTCAAAAGTTGTATGGTTGTATTCAGTAGTTGAGAGGTCAGTAGTTGTGGTCACTAGATATGGTAAGCAGTTGTGTTATTGTGTGGTCAAGTTGTATGGTTGTATTCAGTAGTTGAGAGGTCAGTAGTTGTGGTCACTAGATATGGTAAGCAGTTGTGTTATTGTGTGGTCAAGTTGTATGGTTGTATTCAGTAGTTGAGAGGTCAGTAGTTGTGGTCACTAGATATGGTAAGCAGTTGTGTTATTGTGTGGTCAAGTTGTATGGTTGTATTCAGTAGTTGAGAGGTCAGTAGTTGTGGTCACTAGATATGGTAAGCAGTTGTGTTATTGTGTGGTCAAGTTGTATGGTTGTATTCAGTAGTTGAGAGGTCAGTAGTTGTGGTCACTAGATATGGTAAGCAGTTGTGTTATTGTGTGGTCAAGTTGTATGGTTGTATTCAGTAGTTGAGAGGTCAGTAGTTGTGGTCACTAGATATGGTAAGCAGTTGTGTTATTGTGTGGTCAAAAGTTGTATGGTTGTATTCAGTAGTTGAGAGGTCAGTAGTTGTGGTCACTAGATATGGTAAGCAGTTGTGTTATTGTGTGGTCAAGTTGTATGGTTGTATTCAGTAGTTGAGAGGTCAGTAGTTGTGGTCACTAGATATGGTAAGCAGTTGTGTTATTGTGTGGTCAAGTTGTATGGTTGTATTCAGTAGTTGAGAGGTCAGTAGTTGTGGTCACTAAATATGGTAAGCAGTTGTGTTATTGTGTGGTCAAGTTGTATGGTTGTATTCAGTAGTTGAGAGGTCAGTAGTTGTGGTCACTAAATATGGTAAGCAGTTGTGTTATTGTGTGGTCAAGTTGTATGGTTGTATTCAGTAGTTGAGAGGTCAGTAGTTGTGGTCACTAAATATGGTAAGCAGTTGTGTTATTGTGGTCAGAAGCTGTGTGATTGTTGAAATGGATCTGTGGGATTTACTAAAAATAGTAGGCTAGGTGAAATGTTTAAAGGAGGACATTGTGTTGTAGTCAATGCTAATGTGCAGGGCTGTCTCTATCGGTTGAAATTGAGATAGTGAATAAACATCTACTAGTCCCTGCCATCCCCTTCACCCCGTTTCTACCTGTGTAGCCTAGTTGTCTATTTCAGAAATTAATTTGGTAGTCTAATCTAGTACAATTTCTTATAAAGGAAAACATGTCCCATTCATTCTGCTTCTAAATGTGAATGAAGCCTCAATCTGAACCTCGCTCCTCAGGACTCACTGTACGTCTGCGTCTGAAATGGCACCCTATTTCCTATATACAGTAGTGCACTACTGATCAAAAGTAGTGCACTATATAGGGAATATGGTGCCATTTCAGACGTAGGAAATGACCGACCAAGCGCTCCTATGTGACTTAATTATAATTCTTCAATTTCTTATCCCCTGGCTATGTTATTGCGTGTGCCATTGAATCCGCAAAAATATCTAAACCAATTTTATTATTTTTTTCATTTGTATTCTGCCTTCAACGCTTGGCAATCGGATCAAAGATTACCCAAGTTGCTTGCAAATAAAAGCATCGAGGAGGCACTTTAGGCTGTAATTATTTGAATCAGAGTGAGGTTGTTTTGTGTTGTGAAAAGGCAGAGCTCTATTGGAGTCTATTAGTTTGATTCCCGTTGGTTGGTGTAGTTTCCACATGTCAGAAGTGCTAATGCCTAATGAATTCTATCAAACTAAATACAATAAGGTCCAATCTGATAGACATGGATGGGGATATATGAACACAGTATGATGGCTAGGCTCTTGATATTGCTTGAAGTGAGGAGCCCATGCAGCCTCGGCTTCAGAGAAAATGTTTAGTTTTATAATGTGACGCCTGAATACTACAGCAATAAATGCTAACTTCAGTTAATAGGCTACCCAGTGCAAAGTCAACTGGTTTTATGAAACCTGTTGTTTAAACTCATCTCTATGAGTTGCTATCTAGATTCCAAGAAGGGGGTTTATTACCGATATAAACAGTGTTTACTCGTCTACACAATACAGTCGACAGAGACACCGAAAGAGTTTGGGCTAGGCTTACCGTATAGTTTGTGCCCCTCCTAACGTAGATGACTGTCATCCAACTGTAATCCAGCAGCAACAATATTATTCACAAACAGGGATTTCTATATGTTCACTAAAGCCCTGTCAGTTCTCTGGTGGAGAGAGAGCGTAAGCATAGCCACGGGAAGTAGGGGTGCTGAGGGCGCTGCAGCACCCCCTGACAAATCAGAATCAAAATATATATTTTTAAATAAATATATAAATATATATTTTTAAGATTTTTTTTTTCCTTCTTGAAAGTAGTGCACGGGGCCTTTACTAGTATTATCTGACCGATATGGACCTCTGTAGCTTGGGCAAAACAAAACAAATCTGCAAAAAATCTCTGCTTTGGCTAAAAAAGGTAGTTGTATAATTAAGAGCAGTATCTTGCAGGAGTCAATAGTTGAAATTGTAAGAGTTGTTGTCCTGTCCCGATTGTCATTCTAATGGCATCCAGAAAGAACAAAACCCTTTTCTGCCAGTGACTGATTGTCAGAGACACATAATGCAGCTGCCGTAAAACAGGAGATCTATGACATTCAATAAAACAGATGGAGGAAACATCACTAACACGTTCAATCACCCAAAGCCCCAGTCAGAACTCTTAAGATCAAGTCCTACCTGGCTGTACCTACCTGATGTTACTTCTTTCCTTCTTACCTGAATGTTCCAAAAAAACTATAATTGTAATCATGAGTACTTATAGCCAATCTGGTCTCCATAAAACTGTCAGTAGTGTTATGAAATATGGGCAAGGGAATTACCTTATCACCATGGTGATTTAACATGCCTCACAGGTAAAAGACAAAAACATGTCCCATCGGCCATCACTCCTTTCCTCCCTCTGTCAGAGTCCTCAATGAATGTCAGATGAGCTTTAGATGGATCCTCTACCCCCTCCCGCCTGCTCTCTCACTCTCCCTCCTTTTCTCTCAGCCTCTCTTTCTCTCTTCCTCTCTTTCTGTCTCTCTCCCTCCCTACTTCTCCTTACTTCCTCCTTGAAGTGATAGAACATTCTAATGCCTACCCTCTGGTTCTTTCCTCCATGAAATCTGGCCAAAGCCCTGAAGGTAAGATAGCTGCTGTGCATGAAAAGCAACGCACGCAGACAATGCAAACAAAAAATGGAAAAGGACTCAGTAGCGTTTTATTCCTCAGAGGAAAGAGAAATGACATCCAATGAGTCCTATCTTCTGTTTTTGGAATTCATATATTCAGTATGTAGACAGACGGGAAGAAAAATGGTTTTTTCCTCCTTTGTCTGCCCCTGCGTTTTAGCTCTTTGATGGTCCATAATGATTTCTCCTTTGGTTTTATAGCGAGCTCTGACAGATGCTCTGAGTAGTAAAATGTTATTATGTTCACAAACCTGGCCATGGTG
The DNA here is from genome assembly GCF_034236695.1 of Oncorhynchus nerka. Lineage (NCBI taxonomy): Eukaryota > Metazoa > Chordata > Actinopteri > Salmoniformes > Salmonidae > Oncorhynchus > Oncorhynchus nerka. The sequence continues at coordinate 71,956,679 of NC_088407.1, forward strand.
ATTAGACACCTCTTTTATTTGTGCTTGAATCGTTTTAATGTAGACACCAGCAGGGAACAAGCAGGCAACACTGTGTGTCTGTAAATCCCTATTACAAAACCCACCAGTGACAAAAATCCTGAAATGTCATATTACTGTATTTTTATTATTATTGTTATAGTAGCATATTTGACATGTTACTATGGTATTCCAATGGCAAAAATAAATCACTAACCCTTTATAAGAGCTAGCAGAAGAAGGATCCGTTTTCCAGGATGATCTCCTCTGTGAAGACTATAGGTTCACTGTTTACTCCTGTGCTACGTTTCCACATTCCTCCTGGTTCATGTTAAAGGATTCGGCCCTGAATTCCCTCTGTTCCTCTCTCTCTTCCTCGGCTGGTGGAAAAGCGTTAGTCATTGTCAACTCAGTTGGAATGTTTAAAATTCTACAAACAAAATGGCTCGTCTTTGGATCACTTTTGATTTGTGTTCCAGCTTTGATATTGAAAATAAGTGGAATGGTGTCCTGGAACAGTAAGTAAAGAGAAGAGATTACTTTGGGAGGAGAAGCAGAATAATAGGCTCAATGTTAGGAGAGGACGAGTGTTTGATTCCTACATCTAGTGGCTGTGTAGGAGGATCAGGAGGACTGCTTGGTTCTCTGTTCTGTGATGTTTTGGGCCATTAATACATTATCTCCTTTGACTGCTTCCTAGACAGTTACATGCTTTGTGTTGCTTAGATCCTGACCTGGGTTCATATAGTATTTGTTTTCATTCAGATACATTAGCTGCACTCAATTGAGCTCGCCTGATGCAATAGAACCAATGGAATATTACCAAAAGTGCAAACCCCACCCTTCTGGCACTCCAAGCAGGCTCAATGATACTTTCCTTAGTTGAGACATGGGCCAATCTTGCTAGTAGTCCACCTGGACTAGAGTGAGTGAATTAAGAACAGCCTAATTCATTGATCATATGGTGATTGAGATCTATTGCTAATAGTGATTATTAGTGTTGATTTAAAAAGCCCAACATATCTTTGGGACATGCATGATGTAGTATTGTCTCTATTGGAAAAGTCCCACTTCTGTTGTGTTGTTCTAGTTGAGTCAATGTTGGCTCTCTATGTGCATTGTATGGTGTTTGGTTGGTCCTCCCTCATTTCCCTCTCAGTTGAAATGTTATCTCTCTGGTGGTAAGAACGTGCTATGTGTGTTTATTCTGCCTAGGCATTGTTCTGAATCTTAAAGCCCTGGTTATGTGATGCTTTGCTTTCCCAACTAACATCAGATAGAGGAATATGTGATTCTCTCCACAACAGTAGCTCTCCATTCTTCAGTTCTGACACAGTCGCCCTCGAAATACACTTAATTGCTCAGACCCCGTAATTACCTCTAATTTCCTCCAAAGTGTTAACTTTTCTCTCTACCACCCATGATGTAAATAAATTAGTATGACTGATCTAATTCTCTTGTTTTGAAGAGACTGCAGGATGATGGATCTGTGAGGAGTTTCAATTGGTTGGCTTATTTGATTTTCTGTTGTCAGTGCATTTTAAATGATATTCTCTGACCATGTTTAAAGATAATTACTCCACATCACATTAAATAACAAATACTTCCCCCACAAACTTAATTTGTCTATTCCTAAAACACCCCAACTACCCCCATGGAGACATCACACACACACACACACACACACACACATTCTTATCCACATCCCCACTCCCGACCAGAACAGACAGAGCCTGCTGAGAGGGTCCATGTGGACTATCTATCGGGGAGTTTCTCATTTCAATTCATTTGAAAATCATATTTGATTTCATGCATAATTAGTTTGTCCATCAGTAGGCGTGCGTCTGGCCCCACACTGCGATGGTATCTGCAGCATCACACATGTCTGATGACACTCTGCTTTGGCACAACAGACAATATGCATTAGAAGAATAACACGGTTCCGTACCACTGCCCGACACCAGCTTCCTGCAAGTCATTTCATTTCCCCATCCTGACTCTGGTAACTGTACCGTTAGAACAACATGAAGAAAGCAGCAACACTAAATGTTCAACCATTGCATTGGCAGTTTTCAATGTTGATAGAGCTCAGCTACTCTCCTGCCCCAAAGATTAAACTGGGCAACTTGATTATGTTTTGAAATTAAATTTTAATTAAATATCAAGGTAACAAAAATGGATTGTGAAATAATGAATCAAACATCAAAAACATGTCACTTTTTTTGTTCTGCGTGGGACAGCCTTATTTAGTCTCTTAGAGATTGAAACGAATGTAATTCTCTACCCCCTCTCTAAATAAACAGTTCTAAAACCTCTTTTCATCTGGGGAGAGTAGAGCTGATAGAGGTAATCAATATTTCTAGCATTTTAATTAAAACTGTTAGTGGAATAAATCCATTTAATTATCAGTTAATGAAATACAAGGTCATTTACCTGACAGCAACTTTGAAGGTGGCTTACTGGTTGGAATGAGCACAGCAGCCCAGTGTCAGGGCCGTTTAGCTGCTGTCAATTGGCAGGTTGAGATTTCCCTGGCAGGTTAACCTCTGGTCATCTTGTTGGCTGGCTTGGCTGGCCCGGTGCTCTGCTGAGGAGGTGGAGGATTTAACAAGGATCTAGGTAGTTTCTCTTTTCTTCCCTCAGAGTTCAGATACAGGCAAACACACACACACAAGCATGCAGGAACTCACACACAGTGCACACCTGCACGTACATGCGCACAAGCACACAGGCAGGCACAAACACACACATAGACATAAGCACACACACTGTTAATAACCTTTATATTCATAAGATGCCTTATCAAATCCAATGGTTTAAATGTTTATTATGAGATGTTGTGGAATATTCTAATCAAGTGAGAGAGACTTTGTCATTTCTTCAAACAATCATCTTTATTCAATATCGATTAATTATTGCAATAATGAAACTAGTCAACCGAGTAGCCTAACCTTTACACAAATGCAGAGTTCTTTATATAGCTGCGTAACACTACGAATGTTTAGTCATGGTTGGTTCCACCTCTCCCATGCAGATTGGGGCATCATAAGACACTCTGGGTTCATCCTGTCGTTATCTGCCTGGGGGTGTATCGTCTTAACCCCACCCTGGCTTAGTTTCCAAGATGCAATGATGATTTTGAGACAATGAGGGATTGTTCTAAACTCTTCCAGTCTATCTCTATCTTGGTTCCACTCACCACATCTTGCCTATGTAATGCAGTCTTTAACTCATTTGTCAGCCCAAGCCATCTCTAGTGACCATACTCCCAGATTAGCTGCAGGGAACTAGAGTGGAGACCATAAAAACACAGCATTAGCAAGACAGAAATGTCTTCCCATTTGTTAAGTATTAATGGATATCTATTCAAATCAAACAAATCAGGTAAATACATAATTTCTCTCTCAAAGAGATTACACTCTGGGTATACCTGAGGTGGTACAGTAAGTCAGTAAATATCTGTTTTTGAGGCTGGTAATATTTTACCTTTGACTTCCTAGAACGGAGAGAGAGGGAGGGAGGGGTGGTTGAGGGTGATCCTAACAGAGGTGGGACCAAGTCACTGTTATTCGAGTCACAAGCAAGTCTCAAGTCACAAGGTTCAAGTCTCAAGTCGAATCCCAGGTAGAATGGGTCAAGTCTCGAGTCATACATTTGAAGAGCAAGTTGAGTTCAAGTCAAGTGAATAAATATCTATACATGCAATGACTTGTTCAACTACAAATCTAGACCTTGGGACTCTAAATTCTATCTGATATTTTTGTCAAAATTGAGTCAGTCACATGTAATAGATATAAATGGTTCTTCATAATGTCTGTGAAGTTAGAGTTTTGAAAAAGTCAATTTTATGTGAAAGAAATTAAAACTAGATAGAACTATCTGCATTAACCCATTAGAACTTGGCAATATGAAGTTATATCTGCAATCCAATCACAAGCCTAAACAAATCCAGAAGGACCAATCAGAACATGCAGTACCAGTCAAAAGTTTGGACACACCTACTCATTCCAGGATTTTTCTTAGATTTACTAGTTTAAACATTGTAGAACTATAGTGAAGACATCAAAACTATGTAATAACACATATGGAATAATTTAGTAACCAAAAAAGTGTATTTGAGATTTGAGATTCTTCAAAGTAGGTACCCTTTGACTTGATGACAGCTTTGCACATTCTTGGAATTCTCTCAACCAGCTTTATCTGGAATGCTTTTCCAACAGTCTTGAAGGAATTTCCAAATATGCTGAGCAATTGTTTGCTGCTTTTCCTTCACTCTGCGGCCCATCTCATCCCAAATCGTCTCAATTGAGTTGAGGTCGGGTGATTGTGGAGGCCAGGTCATCTGATGCAGCACTCCATCACTCTCCTTCTTGGTCAAAAAGCCCTTACACAGCCTGGAAGTGTGTTGGGTCATTGTCCTGTTGAAAAACAAATGATAGTCACACTATGCGCAAACCAGATGGGATGGCGTATAGCTGCAGAATGCTGTGGTAGCATAGTTGGTTAAGTGTGCCTGGAATTCTAAATAAATCACTGACAGTGTCACCAGCAAAGCACCCCCACACCATTACACCTCCTCCATGCTTCACAGTGGGAACCACACATGCGGAGATAATCCGTTCACCTAATCTGCATCTCACAAAGACATGGAGGTTGGAACCAAAAATCTCCAATTTGGACTCATCAGACCAGAGAACAGATTTCCACCGGTCTATGTGATGATTGCTTTTGTTTCTTGGGCCAAGCAAGTCTATTCTTCTTATTGGTGTCCTTTTAGTAGTGGTTTATTTGCAGCAATTGAATCATGAAGGCCTGATTCACGCAGTCCCCTCTGAACAGTTGATGTTGAGATGTGTCTGTTACTTGAACTCTGTGAAGCATTTATTCAGGCTGGTAACTCTAATGAATGTATCCTCTGCAGCAGAGGTAACTTTTATTTGATTTTTATTTTACTAGGCAAGTTAAGAACAAATTCTTATTTTCAATGACGGCCTGTTCAGGGGCAGAACGACAGATTTGTACCTTGTCAGCTCGGGGATTCGAACTTGCAACCTTTCGGTTACTAGTCCAACGCTCTAACCACTAGGCTACCCTGCCGCCACGCAACTCTGGGTCTTTCTTTCCTGTGGTGGTCCTCATGAGAGCCAGTTTCATAATAGCGCTAGATGTTTTTGCGACTGCAATTGAAGAAACTTTCAAAGTTCTTGAAATTTTCCCGATTGACTGACCTTCATGTCTTAAAGTAATGATGGACTGTTGTTTCTCTTTGCTTATTTGAGCTGCTCATGACATAATATGGGACTTGGTCTTTTACCAAATATGGCTGTTGTCTGTACACCACCACTAACTTGTCACAACACAACTGATTGGCTTAAACGCATACATTTTTGAAAAGCACACATGTTAATTAAAATGCATTCCAGGTGACTACCTCATGAAGCTGGTTGAGATAATGCCAAGATTGTGCAAAGCTGTCAAGGCAAAGGGTGGCAACTTTGAAGAATATCAAATATATTTTGCTTTGTTTAACACTTTTGGTTGCTACATGATTCCATATGTGTTATTTCATAGTTTTGATGTCTTCACTACTATTCTACAATATAGTAAAAATAAAGAAAAACCCCGGAATGAGTAGGTGTGTCCAAACGTTTGACTGGTACTGTATGTCTTTGCCATCTCCCTCTAAGTATGGTCTTGGCTAGTCAAGCCAGCAATAATGGCACGCAAGCAAAAAACAAGCACGGTCAGAAATCTTAACGTAATGATGTTGTCACATTTTTCAGTGATGACTCTAATTCATCTGAAGATCATAATGATAAAAATCTTAATGTATGTGATGATGTGTTCTGACTCTATCTTGGGAAAAGGGTTGTTCTGGCATTTATGTGGTCAAATAGCTACAGTCTTCTTAAAAACAGAACATGTGTCAGATAGAACCTTATGGTTGAACCCAGATGGACAATTGTACTTGAGGGACCTTTTAAATCAAATCAAATGTTATTAGTCACATGCACTGAATACAACAGTGAAATGTTTACTTACAAGCCCCTAATCAACAATGCAGTGAAATGTTTACTTACAAGCCCCTAATCAACAATGCAGTGAAATGTTTACTTACAAGCCCCTAATCAACAATGCAGTGAAATGTTTACTTACAAGCCCCTAATCAACAATGCAGTGAAATGTTTACTTACAAGCCCCTAATCAACAATGCAGTGAAATGTTTACTTACAAGCCCCTAATCAACAATGCAGTTTAAACAAATACAAATAAGAATAAGAAATAAAAGGACAAAATAATTAAAGAGCAGCAGTAAAATAACAATAGCTAGACAATGTGCTGGTGGTACCGGTACACATTGACTCAATGTACAGAGTCAATGTTTTAAGATGAGGACCTTAATGGGTTATGAAAAAAGAATTCACTACAAAACAGATCTGAGATGTGAAAACTTTGATGCTCAATATCTATTTTTTTGCCAGATAGAACCTTAGTCCCACTAAACAGAATATTTGCCCTTTTTCATTATTTTGTCTACAACACATTTTGATTATGTAATAATTGATTTTAACAACAAATTCGAAATGCATGCTTGGACAAAAATGGACATACCAAAAGACCAGTAGGCCAATGCTAGTAATTGTTAAATTGATGTCCCATTGCTGGTGAGTAAACAGTTAATATTCTTCATCACCAAACCATTTTGGAGGGAACTGCATATTAATTTATGGTAATACTCTGTCCCTGCAATTTGAAGTTTGCGCTGCAACCGATCCTGTAGCTGTACAGAAAATCAGCAATCTGTTCACTAGCGACCCCCAAAACAAGGAGTGGTTCAAAGCTGGCGATCCCGGCGCAAGCACATGCACAGGGTGAACAGCAGCGCAAGTATTGAAGGAAGTGCGATGTTCCAGCTATCTTTAGAAATATAGCTAGTACCACCACTGAGGTATATATAACCCATCCAAACTAGTCCTATCAGAAATAAGAAAATGATCAATGAAATAACTAGGTAGCCCATTGTTCTGGCAACGATGAGTCCGTAGCAGATTACCTAAACTGTATTTTATATGGATAATATTAATTTAGGTAGGCTACTCTATTTTCGCCACGCCAAACAGGAGTACATTTAAACAAGCGTATTCTGGTCTCTAATCTGTATATGTGAGCCCATCTTTGCGTGCCATTTCTGTTGACTGGTCAATAGTCAAGATGCGCAACTTTTTCGTTCTGAAGCATACTGTGGTTGTTACGTGCCTCCTAAGAGGAGGGAGGGGCAGGAGAGCAAGGAAGTCCCAGTAGCACAATCATTTATTAGAAGTCCCAACTCAACAAACAACAGGTGGGGGAACACGCCCAAACGAAGTCGCCACACACACAGGGAAATAAATACAACACACGGAGGAGAAATCTCTACTCCTAATTACAGTCCAAAACGGTACAACGACCGTGAGACAAAACCCTGTGGTGCAAACACGCATCCCTAACATAGAAAACAGCTAAATAATCCCGCACAAAGAATAGCAGGCAGCGGAGGTTAATAAACCCACCGATTAACTAATAGGACACAGGTGTAAGGAAAACACAGACAGGCACAAACGAAAAGGAAAAATGGATTGGTGGAAGCTAGTAGGCCTGCGACGAAGACCACCGAGCACCGCCCGAACAGGGAGAGGAGCCACCTTCGTGGAAGTCGTGACAGTGGTTCTTCCTTTAAAAGTTTTGAGTTTAGCTACGACCATTTGTGGTAGATGGTGGCAGATTGTGGTAAATTGCGTCATTCTGGCAACAATGGCTGACACTTAAATAAAGTGCCATAGAATTCTGCGGCACCCCACAAGTTGTGCTGCAGTGCGCTGCATCTTTTGAAGGAAGAACCACTGTAGATTAGATGTTTTAGAAACAAGAATTTGGTACAATGCTGTCACCTATGTTAGTTACCAGATCGAATAAGCGAAGGTATTTATATCAATGGTAGGCTATATGTAGCCCAGTAGTGAGTTTAGCATGTAAATCATAAAACAGACCTGGACCACACATCCACTCCACTGAATAGCAGGCTAGTGATTGCTTTGCAACGCTTGCAGTTAGCCACTGAGTCCTTCCAAACCACTCATGGTTGAATTTACGATTTCCAACTTGTTGTGTAAAGTTTATGTCCAATGGCCGATGAGCAACGATATACGCTTTGTCTATAATTTCTCTTTATATGACAAGGATTGAAAAGGATTTGCAAGTAGATTGTCAACATGATTCATGATTATGACTGCTCATCTAGTTGCTAGATTTTGAAAGTATGATGTTGACATGATCAGTCCAATCAAAGCTATGCTATATATAACGTGATTTGGCGTCATTTTATCTGTGGCCAATGACCTTGAGCCTTCTTGGATGGGCACTTCTATTGTAACTCTATGGCAGCACCCAAGGGGCTTGATTTTTCGAGCTCTCCCCATAGATTTTGCGGTGACGTAGTGTCCTCAATGACAGAACACTGAGCCAATCACTGCGCAACTAGAGAACATTACCAACCCCTACGCTTTGTATATTCCGTTGGCTGCCCCACCACTACAGAAAGCACAGAGCTAGGCTGAAACAGCTGCGTTTTGGAGCTGCCTTGCATGTTGCAATGTTTGTATGCAGGTTTATTAACTCAATGTTTGTTTTTTTACATTGTTTGCAAACTGATATGACATTTTTGAGGGGGCCAAATTAACATGCAAAACAGGCAACCCCCTGTTTTTTTTTAGCTAAACAGGTGGGGCTCAAAACAGGTGGGGCTGTTTCAAGTCTTCAGTCTCAAGTCAAGTCTAGTTTTGAGGCTCTAAGTCACAGTCAAGTCTCAAGTTATTTTATTTTCTATCAAGTCGAGTCGCATGTCATCAAATTTGTGACTGAAGTCAGACGCCAGTACAAGTCTTGTGACTCGAGTCCAAATCTCTGGATCTGAATACTGAGCAGCTTTAAACACAGGTTTAGACGTGAGATATCTGTAATTCGACCATGTTAACTACACGTTTACATAGCTGGCCTCGAGACTAACTTACCAATCACATTTCTTTTGCTGACATGGGCTAATTGAGTGACTGCTGATGCACAACCACATTTCGAAAATGTCACCTTGTGTATTCTATTATTCTAACTCTCAACAGTAAGTTGAGACCCCGACTTGAGTTACTAAAAAATAAATAATACATTTAAAAAAATGTGGGGTGAAATTGGTCTGCGGGCCTACAAAAGGGGAGTGGGCCACCAGATTCCCATCCCTGCCATTAGAGAACCCTTTTTTTCTTGAGGTAGAACCTTGTTGGGTTCCATGTAGAACCCTCTGTGGAAAGGGTTGTACATGGAACATAAAAGGGTTCTACCTGGAACCAAAAATGGTTCTTCAAAATGTACTCCTATGGGGACAGTCTAAGAACCCTTTTTAGGTTCTACTGTAGATAGCACCTTTTTTTCAAAGAGTGTACTAACTGAACAGGAAATCCAACAGAAATAGATAGATCACTAATTCTAGCGCTGTCTCTGAGGTTATAGGATCCCTGGTAGAGATATTGATTTGTCATCACAGGTTTAGACTATGTAATATCGTTCAAAAAATGAGATTTCTGATAAGGCAACAAGGTTGTCCTGAGCTAAAGGAATGTACAATATTACCTCACCATCACCACTACTACTAGCACTACAGCTACCAGCAGCACCTTCCATCTGGAACAAATACAACAAATACTAAATAGAGATACAATGGGGCAGAGAAATCAAATCTAACCAGGCCCCAAGCATTTACCTGGAATGTGCATATAATGGTCCCGGGCATTTGTCATTGCGAATCGTTCTGGAGTTTTGTCTTACTGTTAATGAAATGGTCAACTTGGCCCTGTGCATTACGTTCCAGCTTTCTGCATCAATCTTTACAATTGCTTTCATTGTCTTATTGCTGGAATCAATTTCTTCCCTGTGATTGCCAAGAAGAGCATTTAAAAGCAGTTGCTCCAAGGACTGTTTCCGACGTCTGCTTTTTCTCCACTTTGTTGTCGATCCACCACAGCAGCCATGGCTAAGAGGTGATAGCGGTTTCTTGAAGGAGACAGGAAATACTAGCATTAATTAATCTAATACCTAGTGAACTAGGATCATCTTTTGATTTATAAGGTAGATTTTATTTGTAGTATTATACAGCTCTTGATTGGAATCTAGTCAAGTCAAATCACATTTTATTTGTCACATGTGCCGAATACAACCTTACCGTGAAATTCTTACTTACAAGCCCTTAACCAACAATGCAGTTTTAAGAAAATAGAGTTAAGAAAATATTTTATGGCTTGGGGGTAGAAACTGTACTATGAAATGTGTGTGTTTTCTAGACCTCGCTTTAATATGACTTTGTACATTGATATACCTGACTTGCTGCTAAGACATGTCCATTTCTGGCATTTATTGAATGGGTACATCATGTTGTTGTGTTCTATATATAATGTTCAGTGGATAGGTAGACAGACAGTCAGGCAAACAGAAGACAGACAGGCAGAGACAGACAGACCGACAGAAAGGTAGGCAGAAACAGACAGACACAGACAGACAGAAATTCAGCTATGATTCAGGTAGGGTTGTGTTCCAGAACCTTCCCAGACTTTTAGAACAAGCACGGTGTAGCTAGTTGTATCTCTCTCCATGCATTGGCACTGATGTTATGCTGCAATCTGCCTACCACTGTGTCTCAGGGAGAGAAAAATGTTAACATAACACAGACCCTGATATTAAGGCTTGATTATGTGCCTTTTGACTTATTTTCCTCTACAATTCTCATTGAAAACCTCCACTCCTGTCATCCAACATCACCCAAAAAACATTAATTTCAGCTCCCCAAACTCAAAGTAAGGCACGTTGTCAAGCAGCCAGATCTGATACCAGCTTTTCTCCGATTTAGAATTAAGATCAGATTTTACTCAATTATTTCCTAATTAGTTTCCATGTTAATTAAAATGGTAGCTAATGTTAATTACCTATATTAATGGATTCTCGATGTAACACCTGCCTGAAGCACTTGGCTCCGCTTTGGAAATATCTTCATCTGAGCTGTTTGCCGGATGCCACTGTGCCGCCTCTCCTCTCTATGTTGATCTCAGGGGGGCTGGCAGGGAGGTGTGCTGATTCTGAGCCTGTGAAGGATTTCAGATTTCTGTTGTTTTCAAAGATAGGATCAAATATGTATGTGTATGAGAGTTAGGAACAAACACACATTTTAGTGCTGTCTAATACACTATATGAATGCGTTGTTAATGGTTGTCTTTCAATCTGTAGTTAAAGTTTTTACATACATTCTTTGTTTTCATTGTCTCCTAGTAATATTGCATTTAAGATATGCCCAAAAGAAACCCCCTCTTCTTGACTGTGTGATGACTTCCTTATATGCATCTCAATGTATTCGCTCATCATTTAGGTCTTCACACATGCTTGATGACTTGAGTTGCGATAGTTCATGTTCTAGACGGTGAGTAGTCTGACTGTGTATTAGATAGACGGTGAGTAGTCTGACTGTGTATTAGATAGACGGTGAGTAGTCTGACTGTGTATTAGATAGACGGTGAGTAGTCTGACTGTGTATTAGATAGACGGTGAGTAGTCTGACTGTGTATTAGATAGATGTGAGGAGTCTGACTGTGTATTAGATAGATGGTGAGTAGTCTGACTGTGTATTAGATATATGGTGAGTAGTCTGACTGTGTATTAGATAGATGGTGAGTAGTCTGACTGTGTATTAGATAGACAGTGAGTAAATAGTCTGACTGATTATTAGATAGACAGTGAGTAAGTAGTCTGACTGTGTATTAGATAGACAGTGAGTAGTCTGATTGTGTATTAGATAGACGGTGAGTAGTCTGACTGTGTATTAGATAGACGGTGAGTAGTCTGATTGTGTATTAGATAGACGGTGAGTAGTCTGACTGTGTATTAGATAGACGGTGAGTAGTCTGACTGTGTATTAGATAGACGGTGAGTAGACTGACTGTGTATTAAATAGACGGTGAGTAGTCTGACTGTGTATTAGATGGATGGTGAGTAGTCTGACTGTGTATTAGATAGATGGTGAGTAGTCTGACTGTGTATTAGATAGATGGTGAGTAAGTAGTCTGACTGTGTATTAAATAGACAGTGAGTAAGTAGTCTGACTGTGTATTAGATAAATGGTGAGTCGTCTGACTGGGTATTAGATAAATGGTGAGTAGTCTGACTGTGTATTAGATAGACGTGAGGAGTCTGACTGTGTATTAGATAGACGGTGAGTAGTCTGACTGTGTATTAGATAGATGGTGAGTAAGTAGTCTGACTGTGTATTAAATAGACAGTGAGTAAGTAGTCTGACTGTGTATTAGATAGACGTGAGGAGTCTGACTGTGTATTAGATAGACGGTGAGTAGTCTGACTGTGTATTAGATAGACGGTGAGTAGTCTGACTGTGTATTAGATAGACGGTGAGTAGTCAGACAATGTGTAGTCTGACTGTGTATTAGATAGACAGTGAGGAGTCTGACTGTGTTTTAGATAAACGGTGAGTAGTCTGACTGTGTATTAGATAGACAGTGAGTAGTGGGGACACTCCTCTTCACACTGATGTCTCTGTCTGTCTCTCTCTGCTGCTGTTTTGACTTCTTGGAAGCCAGGGATCAGTGATTTAATGTCACCTTTCAGCAACAACATTAAATAAGAAGCAGCAATTTAGCTCCTAGCAATTGCTAATTTCACGCACTGATAAATGTTGCAGGAGCTAAACCTTTGAAACTCCCCTAATATATTTCTTAAAGGTGCAGGAACATATGTACCGTAGGTAGAGTAACCCACAGAAATATTCCACCGAGACTTGAACGTCAAGGTCCAAGTCACTTGGTGGTGATGCTGTGGAAGTCAGCCAGCCCAACTCTGTGCCATGTAGACATTTCACCCCCTCATGTTGTTCAACAGGCTCATCATGATGATATGATGACAGTAGAGGCTTTCAATGCAGAGGCTTTCTGTTAAATCATTGTACTAAACGAGTACAGCTGTGCAACTGTCATTCCAAAGCAACATGGACAATCAATCATAGCAATCATAGAAATGAACTAGCTTCTATTTTAAATAGCAGTATATACTGTATATTCCAGAAACCGTAACAATAGCTACAGTATACTGCTACTATATTATAGCAGTGATAATATTATATACGTGATCATGAATAACAGGTGCACATGTCAGAACACACTGTTATAATAACAGTGTTTTTGGCAGTAAAATCTCATAATTTATGCAAGGAGACCACATTAAATCCAGACTTTATGGCCAGTGATTTGAAAGTAATAGTTTTCAAATGTTTTTCAATGTCTCTACAGAGAGCCACTCTCTTGAAAATAATCATTTACAGCCTGTTTCAAATGGAAACTTGTAAAGAAGAGAATGCCAAAGAAAATATTTAGTAGAAAACAATGTGGATACACTGCATAGAATTCCACAACACTCCTCTATTGATGATCAGGATTTCAAAATGGTGGCTTATTCCCATAGGGGTTGTTGGTTGTTTTGAAGGTGAAGCTTTACTGTTGTATTTTTAAATGTATAAGATACTTTAATGGAATCCTCAGCCGTTTACAACTCATGGGTTCCGACCCCACACAACCAACAGCTGAATTTATTTTCTGAGCATGCTTCCATTTTTCCATCCATCCGTCCGTTCCTTTCCAGTACAGACAAAGCACAGCACAGCACAGCACAGCACAACAGGACGACCCTGATGGGAGACATTTCTAACAAGCCAATGTATTTCCTGGGTGTTTTGAACACACATGGCAGGTGGGCAGGGTGGTTGGCGGTGACTTCCCACAGTTTCCAATCTCGCCACGATGCTTCTTGCATTCAGAGAGAACGATCAAATAAATAAACCAACACAGAGTTATGTCCCATTGCCTAAATATACAGTTTAAGAGGCATCCTCACACCTTCGGCTCTACTGTTCCCATACCAACTAGTGTTCACCAGAGGCACATACCCCTCCTTGTAAATGTTATATTGTTCCCCAGGTGGTTCAAATAAGACCAGTATCCTGTTTGCATTGCAGCTTCAAAGTTCCTATTTCTTTCTTTCATTTATTCTTTCTTTCTTTCTCTTTTAGTTTTTTTGGTATCTGATGAAAGACAAAAGGGAAAAGACGTTGTTACACAATTCTGTTTTTGAATATTTTGATTCAAATGAATTTGCTCATTCGAAACATCTGGTCCTCCAAACAGCCCATGGACATTATTTTGTCAGTCTGTGATTCTTCCTCAAGTCCATCACTGCCTTCAATATCACATCATTTATACTCATAGCTTCTCTTGTTCCTTATATTTGAAGATAGCATTTATTTTTGTTTTATTGGGCTTTGAGGACTTTACCATTTTTGTCTTATATTACCTTCTTTCTTTTGCAGAGATTACACAAAGAATGAATGAGAACTGAATTGGGCCTATATGCTTCAATATCTCATCATTTCTCAATAAGAATCAACCACCAAAGTGATTGTCACGTTTTGTGTTGGATTGATTTCAATGGAGATTCCTTCTGAATGTTTTGTGAATGTCGAATCAATCGGTTGTTCTGTTGTGTTGAATCTTCCTTTGATAGTTTTATTCATGCGCATTCTATGGGAAGGTCAACTCCATTCGATATTAAAGTTCAGAGAAACTTTCATAACTACGAACAAGGATGTATCCACAGAGGAACTCTGGAGCTCTGTCAGAGCGACCATTGGGTTCTTGGTCAACTCTCTGACCAAAGCCTTTCTCCCCAGATTTCTCAGTTTGGCTGGGCGGCCAGCTCTAGGAAGAGGCTTGGTGGTTCCAAACTTCTTCCATTTAAGAATGATGGAGGCCACCGTGTTCTTGGGGACCTTCAATGCTGCATAAATGTTTTGGTACCCTTCCCCAGATCTGTGCCTCGAACCAATCCTGTCTTGCAGCTGTACAGACAATTCCTTCGACCTCATGGCTTGGTTTTTGCTCTGACATGCACTGTCAACTGTGGGACCTTATATAGACAGGTGTGTGCCCTTCCAAATGATGTCCAATCAATTGGATTTACCACAGGTGGACTCCAATCAAGTTGTAGAAACATCAAGGCTGATCAATGGAAACAGGATACACCTGATCTCAAAATTCGAATCTCATAGAAAAGGGTCTGAATACTTATGTAATAAGGTATTTTTGTTTGGATTTTTTTTTAATACATTTGCAAAATGTTCTAAAACCCTGTTTTCGCTTTGTCATTATGGGGTATTGTGATGTCATTATGGGGTATTGTGTGTAGATTGAGATGTTTTCTTTATTTCATCCATTTTAGAATAAGGCTGTAACGTAACAAAATGTGGATAAGGGGAAGGGGTCTGAATACTTTCCGAATGCAATGTATATTATTACTAAGTAGTATAATATATTATTACTAACTGTAGGCTATAAAAAATGAAGAGTTGCACACTATTCAAAGGTTGCACCTCCATCACTTGGTCAAGTCATGCTATTGTTATGAACGTTCTCAAGCTGCCCTCTATCGGTGGCGCCATAGTGGTGCACTAAAGTGGTGATAAGCCCAGTCATTCTGGACGGAGTCTAACTACGGTTTAGTCTAAATTACACTATTGTGCCTGGAAATTTGATGACATTGATAAAGTAGTCAAATATTTAGTAGAAAACAACTTTGCCAGCAATTATCATGTTGTCAAATTGACTAGACAGATGTCAATGTTGTCATTAGCTTGCAAAGTTCTCTAAAATAGCTAGCAATGCTAACGTTAGCTAGATCAAATCCGGTGGCCTCCACTCAACCTTAGCTGGCTAGCTAATGTTATACTACATCTAAAGTCAATCTGGTGACATCAAAATGATGACAAAAGGTTTTCCTACTAATTATTTGCCTCCTTATGAATGTCATTATATTTCCAAGCCACTGTAATGCACTGTCATGTGTGCTCCCCCCTTGGGCCTCTAGGTCACTAGGCTGCTCGTTATGGTGCACACCTGTCACTATCGTTACGCGCACCTGCGCATCATCAGACTCACCTGGACTCCATCACCTCCCAGATTACCTTCCCTATATATGTCACTCCCTTTGGTTCCTTCCCCAGGCGTTATTGCTTCTGTTCCTGTGTCATGTCTGTGCGTTGTTCGTGTTTCTTATTTTATATCTATGTTGTGTTTATTTATTAAAAAACTCACTCCCTGAACTTGCTTCCCAACTCTCAACTTACATCGTTACAGCACTTTGGATGAAATCTTCATCAGTGCTTGTTGACGATGCATTTAGAAGGATGCTGTCCAAAATGAATGTTCAAAAGAATATTGTGACGAAACATGCAACCCATGAACATATAAATAAGCTGGCAGATATTTATTAGTTGGAACTTTGTGGTGGTTCTGAAGTACTGGGAGCTTGTACAGTGGCAAGAGAAAGTATGTGAACCCTTTGGAATTACCTGGACTTCTGTTTAAATTAGTCATAACATTTGATCTGTTCTTCATCTTAGTCAAAACAACAGACAAAAACAGTGTACTAATAACACAAAAAATATATAATTGTTCTTGTCTATATTGAATACATAATTTAAACATTGAAGGTTGGAAAAAGTATGTGAACCCATAGGCTACTGACTTCTCCAAAAGCTAATTGGAGTCAGGAGTCAGCTAACCTGGAGTCCAATCAATGAGACCAGATTGGAGGTGTTGGTTAGAGCTGTGCTGCCCTATAAAAAACACTCACAAAATTTGAGTTTGTTACTCACAAGAAGCATTGCCTGATGTGAACCATGCCTCGAACAAAAGAGATCTCAGAAGACCTAAGATGAAGAATTGTTGACTTGCATAAAGCTGGAAAGGGTTACAAAAGTATCTCTAAAAGCCTTGATGTTCATCATACCACGGTAAGACAAATTGTCTATAAATGGAGAAAGTTCAGCACTGTTGCTACTCTCCCTAAGAGCACAGTGCAGAATGCTCAATGAGGTTAAGAAGAATCCTAGAGTGTCAGCTAAAGACTTACAGAAATCTCTGGAACATGCTAACATCTCTGTTGATGAGTCTACGATACGTAAAACACTAAACAAGAATGGTGTTCATGGGAGGACACCACAGAAGAAGCCACTGCTGTCAAAAAAAACATTGCTGCACGTCTGAAGTTCGCAAAAGAGCACCTGGATATTCCACAGTGCTTCTGGCAAAATATTCTCTGGACAGACTAAACTAAAGTTGAGTTGTTTGGAAGGAACACACAACACTCTGTGTGGAGAAAAAAAGGCCCAGCACACCAACATCAAAACCTCATCCCAACTGTAAAGTATGGTGGAGGGAGCATCATGGTTTGTGGCTGCTTTGCTGCCTCAGGGCCTGGACATCTTGCGATCATCAACAGAAAAATTAATTCCCAAGTTTATCAGGACATTTTGAAAGAGCATGTTATGGCTATCTGTCTGCCATTTGAATCGCAACAGAAGTTGGGGGATGCAACAGGACAACAACCCAAAACACAGATTTAAATCAACAACAGAAGAAAATACGCCTTCTGGAGTGGCCCAGTCCTGACCTCAACCCGATTTTTCAAATGCTGTGGTATGACCTCGAGAACGGTTCACACCAGACATCCAAGGAATATTGCTGAACTGAAACAGTTTTGTAAAGACGAATGGTCCAAAATTCCTCCTGACCGTTGTGCAGAAAACGTTTGGTTGAGGTTATTGCTGCCAAAAAGGAGGGTTAAATCCAAGGTTTCACATACTTTTCCCACCCTGCACTGTGAATGTTTACACGTTGTGTTCAATAAATACATGAAAACGCATAATAGTTTGTGTGTTATTAGTTTAACCAGACTGTGGTTGTCTATTGTTGTGACTTAGATGAAGGTCAGATCAAATGTTATGACCAATTTATGCAGAAATCCAGGTAATTACTAAGGGTTCACACACTTCTTCTTGCCACTGTACATATATAGAGTGTAGAGTTTATTTTGATAGCCTACAGTTCACTCACCACTAGTCAGCACCTCTGCTAAAGTTTTTGAGTGTGTGCCAGCTCATGCTTTTCATTGCCTAACTAACATTCCTCTACTACTGTAGCCTTTTCCTGTTTATGTAAATATAACGTGCATAGATACATAGACGTCACTATTGAAATAGAACGGAACTATAAATCTGGCTAGTCTGAGAGGGACCAAACAAAAACCATAGAATTCCAAAACTTTTCAAGATCCTTCAAACTGTGAAGTCAACCAAGTCAAGGAGAGTCCTCCTACATGCCACAGATGAGACACTGTTCTGCAACTCGAGATGGCTGGTGCTAAATTGTGTTTGTTTGTAGTCTGCATTAGTCATTATTGTGTGTGTGTAAACAGCTCCAATCGGATTGGGTAAATAGGATCATGACACGCCTTCCGTGAGTGAATCAGAAATTAAGGCAAATTCCTCTGAGGTTGGGAAGGAGAAGGATAACTCACTGGCACAGTTGTGTCTGCTAATTTTCATGGAGCTCCTAGCTAGTTAGGTTCATTTCATTCTTCCCAAATGAACAGAGCGTTGAGGCCTGACTGCTGAGTTTCATATAACACACTCTCACACACTCAAACACACACGCTGTTGATTTACTTGTTTATTATCGAGTGTGCTTTTGATTGAGGAGCAGTTTGCATTCATGGAATTATTTGACCTTTTGTAGAGGTGTTGGCAAAATAGATGAAACGGTGTCAACGGCACGCAAACAAAAAGCAGTTTATACAGTGTTAATGAGGAAAAACGAAGCTTGCTGTGCGGGGGGTTGTTCATTGGCACAACATTGGGTTCATCTCTATATTTTGTATGCAATTACAGATCCACTGCAAGGCCTGCGTGGATCTCTGATTGTCTGATGCTCAGAAACCCTGACCTTAATAGAAGCACTTTGGTAATGTTGCTGTATTGTGGGATTTGATATTCCTACAGTACAACATGGCTGTGCATTTTGTCTAGTGGACAATCTTTTGGGCTCTTGATTATGTCTATCATTTTTAATGCATAGGACATCTTATTCAAGTAACCACCAATCACACCTCTTGTATTAGTGGCAGGCGTTTGTATAAAGCTAATAACCAATGTTGTGTTGAATTATACACTCATATCAACATAACATAATATCTGACAATGTAACAACCTTTGTTTACCAGAATAGCTTTAGTTTCCCAGTGCTGGGTCTTGTTCAGTAGGTCACACCGTAGCTAAATGTTTTCAAACATTCTACAGAAAACAAAAATGTCCAGGTGGTCTCTCTTTATTTTCAGCTAATTCTCAAAAAAAAAATTATCCTAATGAACATGACCCTAATGTGTCCTTTGATGTGTTATGTTATCAGGGGGAGTTTCTGCAGAGCCACTGGGAGGCTCAGAGGGATGTCCTGGACCAGCTGAGTCTGAAACTGAAGAGCCAGCAGTATTGCACTGGCACCATCAGGAGGACTGGGAGGGAGTACGCTCAGATGTCCAAATACAACAGGTAGGTCGCCACCATTGATCCTCAGGGCCACCGTACTTATGGGGACTCACTGGACTATGTTATACAGTTCCACAATCAGACGTCTTCAACTTCAAATCAAATAAAAATGTATTTGTCACGTGCGCCGAATACAACAGGTGTAGACAGTGAAATGCTGACTTACAGGCTCTAGCCAATAGTGCAAAAAAGGTATTAAGTGAACAATATGTAAGTAAATAAATAAAACAACAGTAAAAAGACAGTGAAAAATAACAGTAGCGAGGCTATATACAGTAGTGAGGCTATAAAAGTAGCGAGGCTACATACAGACACCGGTTAGTCAGGCTGATTGAGGTAGTATGTACATGTCGGTATGGTTAAAGTGACTACGCATACAGTATATGATGAACAGAGAGTAGCAGTATCGTAAAAGAGGTGTTGGGGATGGTGCGTGGCGGGACACAATGCAGATAGCCCGGTTAGCCAATTTGCGGGAGCACTGGTTGGTCGGCCCAATTGAGGTAGTATGTACATGAATGTATAGTTAAAGTGACTATGCATATATGATAAACAGAGAGTAGCATCAGCGTAAAAGAGGGGGGGCACACAATGCAAATAGTCCGGGTAGCCATTTGATTACCTGTTCAGGAGTCTTATGGCTTGGGGGTAAAGACTGTTGAGAAGCGTTTTTGTCCTAGACTTGGCACTCCGGTACCGCTTGCCATGCAGTAGTAGAGAGAACAGTCTATGACTGGGGTGGCTGGGGTCTTTGACCATTTTTAGGGCCTTCCTCTGACACCGCCTGGTGTAGAGGTCTTGGATGGCAGGCGGCTTAGCCCCAGTGATGTACTTGGCGGTACACTCTACCCTCTGTAGTGCCTTGATGTCGGAGGCCGAGCAGTTGCCGAACCAGGCAGTGATGCAACCATCACTTCAGTTGCTCTCGATGCAGCTGTATAACCTTTTGAGGATCTCAAAACTAAATCCTTTTCCTGAGGGGGAATAGGCTTTGTTGTGCCCTCTTCACGGCTGTCTTGGTGTGTTTGGACCATTCTAGTTTGTTGCTGATGTGGACACCAAGGAACTTGAAGCTCTCAACCTGCACCACTACAGCCCCGTCAATGAGAATGGGGGCGTGCCCGGTCCTCCTTTTCCAGTGGTCCACAATCATCTCCTTAGTCTTGGTTACGTTGAGGGACAGGTTGTTATTGGCACCACCCGGCCAGGTCTCTGCGCTCCTCCCTGTAGGCTGTCTCGTCGTTGTCGGTGATCAAGCCTACCACTGTTGTGTCGTCTGCAAACGTAATGATGGTGTTGGAGTCGTGCCTGGCCATGCAGTTGTGGGTGAATAGGGAGTACAGGAGGGGACTGAGCATGCACCCCTGTGGAGCTCCAGTGTTGAGGATCAGCGTGGCAGAAGTGTTGCTACCGACCCTCACCACCTGGGGGCGGCCCGTCAGGAAGTCCAGGATCCAGTTGCAGAGGGATGTGTTTATTCCCAGGATCCTTAGCTTACTGATGAGCTTTGAGGGTACTATGGTGTTGAATGCTGAGCTGTAATCAATGAATAGCATTCTCACATAAGTGTTCCTTTTGTCCAGGTGGGAAAGGGCAGTGTGGAGTGCAATAGAGATTGCATCATCTGTAGATCTGTTTGGGCGGTATGCAAATTGGAGTGGGTCTAGGGTTTCTGGGATAATGGTGTTGATGTGAGCCATTACCAACCTTTCAGCACTTCATGGCTACAGACATGAGTGCTACGGGTCTGTAGTCATTTAGGCAGGTTTACTTTGTGTTGTTGGGTACAGGGATTATGGTGGTCTGCTTGAAACATGTTACGAAGAGCGTGATCACACAGTCGTCCGGAACAGCTGATGCTCTCATGCATGCCTCAGTGTTGCTTGCCTCGAAGCGAGCATAGAAATTATTTAGCTCATCTGGTAGGCTCGTGTCACTGGGCAGCTCGCGGCTGTGCTTCCCTTTTTGTAGTCTGTAATAGTTTGCAAGCCCTGCAACATAAGACGAGCGTCGGAGTAGTATGATTCAATCTTAGCCTTGTATTGACGCCTTGCCTGTTTGATGGTTCGTCGCAGGGCACAGCAGGATTTCTTGTAAGCGTCCGGGTTAGTGTCCCGCACCTTGAAAGCGGCAGCTCTACCCTTTAGCTCAGTGCGAATGTTGTCTGTAATCCATGGCTTCTGGTTGGGGTATGTACGTACAGTCACTGTGGGGACGACATCCTCGAAGCACTTATTGATAAAGCCAGTGACTGATGTGGTGTATTCCTCAATGCCATCGGAAGAATCCCGGAACATGTCTGTAATAGCAAAACAGTCCTGTAGTTTAGCATCTGCTTCATCTGACCACTTTTAAAAGACCGAGTCACTGGTGCTTCCTGCTTTATTTTTGCTTGTAAGCAGGAATCAGGAGGATAGAGTTGTGGTCGGATTTACCAAATGGAGGGAGAGCTAATTTAGATTTTTTTCCCCTCTGGTTGCAGATTTAACATGTTGATAGAAATTTGTTAGAACTGATTTAAATTGCCCTGCATTAAAGTCTCCGGCCACTAGGAGCGCCGCCTCTGGGTGAGTGGTTTCCTGTTTGCTTATTTCCTTATACAGCTGACTGAGTGCGGTCTTAGTGACAGCATCTGTCTGTGGTGGTAAATAAACAGCCACAAAGTATAGCTGAAAACTCTAGGCAGCTAGTGTGGCCTGCAATTTATAGCAATATACTCTACTTCAGGCGAGCAAAAATCTAAAGACTTCCTTAGATTTCGTGCACGAGCTGTTGTTTACAAATATGCACAGACCGCCCCCTCGTGTGCTGTTCTATCTTGCCGGTGCAGCGTGTATCCCGCTAGCTGAATATCCATTTCGTCATTCAGCCACGATTCTGTGAAACATAGGATATTACAGTTTTTGATGTCCCGTTGGTAGGATATTCGGGTCCGTACCTTGTCTAATTTATTGTCCAATGATTGCACGTTGGTGAGTAGTATTGACGGTCTTAGGTAGCCGGCTGTACAAGCCAGCCCATTCTGGGAACATGATCCTTTATTTTGAAACGGGGTCTATTATTTGAAATGGAATCTTTTATTTTGACATCAAATGATTTACTGAAGTGAGAGAAATATACTGTACAGAAAATGGAAGCATCTCAATGATGACTGTTTATTCTAGCTTCTTGCAAAGAAGAAGAATAAGGCTTTCTTTTTCTACAAAAGAAGTTGGTCTGTCAATTTAAGCATTATGTTTATTCACAATGGAATGAGATCTCACACACACTTTTTTTCATTCGGGCCTTACGTTCTTAACGTTGTAATCTACTGTGTACAGCAGAAGCTCAGCACAACTCTTTGTCATGGTTCTCTCTGCTGTTTCATGCCTTACTTTGAGGGTCTCTCTCCCCCAGTGGTTATCACTAACACACAGAAGCTAGCTACTGTACTAAACAAGCTACTGTTCCACTCACTGGGAAAATACACACTTCAAAGACTAGGAATGGGAGAGTTCTGTTTGTTGTGCTGATGATAAGCAATATAAAAATGTGAGTGGGCATAATGGACACCAAGCACAGAGCTGTTGTTCGTACCTGTACACCAAAACTAATTCAAGTTGCACAGGATTTTTTAACAATAATGATTTTATACATCTTATTGGTAAAATCCTTACCTTTAAGCCTGAAGTGGACCCATGTTCATAAGTGAATGTTAGAGGATTATTTGACCCCAGATTCTTCAACACGGTACCCTCAGTGCTAGGTAGCAGAGGAGCCCGGTGGGCGGAGATAAAGGAGGACAGGCTCATTATGAAGGCTGGAATGGAAAGGTATCAAACACATTGTATCTGTAAAAGATACCGTTCTATTTATTCCATCCCAGCCATTACAATGAGCCTGTCCTCCGATATCTCCAGCCACCACTGGTAGGTAGGCTACATTTCTGTGTCTCCTGATTTTACAACAATTATATATGTAATTGGAAAAAGCCTTTCCTCTAACCCATGTTAGTAATTGAATTTTAAAGGATTATTCAACCACAGATTATTCAACAGTACCCTGAGTGGTATGTCGGTAGGCAGGTTCCATTTCTGTCTGTGTCTCCTGCTCCCCAGTCAGTCCTGCAGCAGACTTAACTGACTCCCCTCCCTTGGCTTTGAATCAAGCCTCATTTTAATCCTTTTAAGCCTCTCATTGTAATGATTTATTTTGTGGAAAACCATAATGAACCTTTGAATTTTAATGATGGCTGCCTGCTCAAGGATTCATTGTTTTGACTCTTTGGCCCTTACCTTTGCATGTCTTCGGGGAGGAGCTGTCGAAATCTATAGCTGAGGCTGCCTCTCCTCTTGCTGGCTGACTCGCCACCACCACTCGCCGCTGCGTTTTCCTGCCTGTCGCCTCAATACCTCTCAACCTTGAAGCTGATAAATACAGGACTGCTGCCATTCACTGAGACTGAGACTGAGAGAGGGACTCAAAAGGCTCCACCCAAGGAGAGGCAGAGGGGAGATTTCTCTAAGATGTGTGTCCGTAATGGCACCCTATTCCCTGTATAGTGCACTGCTTTTGGCCAAAGCCCCTGTCCTATTCCCTATAGCGCACCAGAGCACTACACTATATAGGCAATAGGGTGCCATTTCAGAGTTGCAGCCTAAGTCAGCCCTGCCTGTTTAAAGGCACCATACAGGGATAGATCTTAAATTCCCTCATTAGCAGCAGATGCAATTAACACCATCAATTAAAAGGGCCTTTCTATAAAAGTGTCACTTTAACTGAGATGCGAGAAGTGTCAATAAGGCGTCCAACCTTTCCTTCCAATTGCTCAGAGACACAGCGGCTCAAGTGATGGGCGGGGGTGTCACGTTAGGTACAGTATGTAGCACTGCTCTCCTATTGGGCAGCCAGCACCCCTGTGAGATTGATGTTAAGATTGATTTGAACAGAATAGAGGAGGGAAACACTAGTGTTCCTGTCAGGCCGGGGCTATAGTGTGCAGCACCCACCCAGCCATCCACTGAGCACAGAGGTAGCACCTACCTCTATGATTAACACGGTAACATTTAACGCATGTCTACTTTCCTTATGGTGAGGGAGAGGGAAGGAGTTAGAGTGAGCGGAAGAATGATCTTCGAAAATGAACGCTAAAAGGGTAGGTTTGGGGGGTTACAGTAAGTGCTTTGTACACGTCCAAGGCAACTGACAGAGAAATATTGTGACAGTTTAAAAGGCTATAAAGTAGCTCTGACAAATGGATCCTGCTGTGTGAGCCTTGATTTGATTCTCTAATGTGTTTGTTTGGTTAGATGCCCACAGATATCTTGTTCTACAAGAATTTAGTTTGGTATTGACGAGGGAAAAAACTAAATCACCGAATGGAATATTGTAACGTATTTATCTATTTAAAAAGCCTACACAGCGTCCGTATAATGAGTGGTGGAGTTGAATGCCTCAGGGTGACATTCTTCTTCTGAGGCTTCACTTGTCACATGGTTTCCCATTTCCTGTCTCCCCTGTTTTGATATGATCAATGTCTACTGTATAACAAGGACTTAAAGGGCCATATTTTCATTTTCTTTAATCAATGTCTGATTTTGAGTTTTAAGTTTCTCATCATTGACATCACCGAGGATTTGTCACGGACCAACAACACCACCACTCTTGTCAAAAGGGCGCAACAGCGTCTCTACTTCCTAATGCGGCTGAAGAAATTTGGCATACCGCCCCGGGTTATCTCCAAATACTACCGCTGCACCATCGAGAGCGTCCTGACCGGTTGCATCAAGGCCTGGTACTGGAATTGCTCTGTCCACAACCGCAAGGCCCTCCAGCGGGTGGTGAAGATGGCTCAGTACATCACTGGGACCATGCCTCCATCCATCCAGGACATCTACTCGAAACAGTGCCTGAGGAAGGCACACAACATCATCAAGGACCCCACACACCCCAGCCACAAGCTGTTCACTCCCTTACCGTCGGGCAGACAGTATCACAGCATGAGGTCTGATACCAACAGGCTCAGAAACAGTTTCTATCCACAAGCCATCAGACTGCTGAACATTTGAACTGGACTGACCACCTGCTCTGATTCTCCTCACCTGAGAACATATTACAACTGCTGCTACCAGACTCTTATTATACTGCTCCATTTATACACTTGCCCCCCATCCCCCCTTCCCCAATACACCTGTAAATATTGGACTTTAAATTGTGCCTTCCTGTATTAGACTTATGCTAAAATGTTTATTCTATTCTACTGAGCCATTTACTTTATGTTAGTATTCTTATCTTTTGTTATCTCTTATTGTTGTTGCATTGTCGAGAAGGAACCTGCAAGTAAGCATTTGGTTGGGCGATGTATACAATGTGTATCCTGTACATATGACTAATAAAACTGTAAACTTGAAAAGGCTCATACAAAGAGCTCCGCCATGCTCATTGAAGTGACATACTGTATGTAGTACTAAGCCCAAACTCAACCCTGCTCCTGTGTTAACTCTGTTGCTGCTATAAAGGAGAATAGAGAGTGTGTGTTGTGTTCATATTTCCCAGTTTGATGGTTGTTTATGCAATCTCATTCATAGTAGTTTCCATTCGACGGCTTTGTGAATGTGAGGCGAGGGAAAGGGAAGGGAATGACATCGGCAGCCTGACACAACTATGTCCAGAGAAGCCTAGATTAATACCGAAACGATTTGAACCACTAATTTGTCTAAACATGTAGCCACCCTCCGAGCCTTAAAAACCAAAGCCCCGACGATAATGTCTTTGTGTGAGCAGTTGCCCTTGTTCATTTCATAAATATTTGATGTTATTTCATGTCACAGGCTGGGGAGGGGGAAGTAGAGATTGGGCTGTGACAGAGGGAGGGAGAGAGTGTTGGAAGGGGGAGGGAGGTATGTGTGGAGGGTTGGAAGAAGCAGAGTTGAAGTCATGTTTAATTAAGATGTTTCTGTGCTTTAGAGGTGTCACTCACTAGCTTGGTCAGAGATCCAGTATGTCATGTTTAATTAAGATGTTTCTGTGCTGTAGAGGTGTCACTCACAAGCTTGGTCAGAGATCCAGTATGTCATGTTTAATTAAGATGTTTCTGTGCTGTAGAGGTGTCACTCACAAGCTTGGTCAGAGATCCAGTATGCATCTAACCCTGTTCACTCCTCCTGCACCCTCCTGAACCCGGAGCTCTACTACTGCGCCAGCAGTAATTGCCACCGCTTGTCAAATATTCCTTCTGTAAAGTCCTGCTGCCTTTCTAGCCCTCTTTTCAACCTGATCGTTAAGCTGAGGAGGAGGTGGACATTAGGTGATGGGCGTTTGGGGGGGATAGTGGGGATGTGACAGTCATTGTGTTCTGCAGGATATTTCACAGCCGAGTCATCTCTAACCCCAGCTCCTTCTCCTTTCCTCTTCCCCCTCCTCCCTCCTCTCCTCCATCCTCCCTTCTCCCATCCTACCTCTCCTTCCTCCTTCCTGGAATCCAGTCTGCAGGAGTTTGAGTCTGACTTCCAGGAGCTCTGGGATTGGCTTATGGACATGGACTCTGTGGTGACGGACAGCCACGAGCTGATGATGTCAGAGGAGCAGCAGCAGCATCTCTACAAGGTGAGTGGCTGTTACTGACTAACTGTTACTGGCCGACTGTTACTGGCTGACTGACTGACTGGCTGGCTCTTATTGATGGTTACTGGCTGGCTGATTGACTGACTGGCTGGCTCTTATTAATGGTTACTGGCTGGCTGACTGACTAACTGTTACTGACTGGCTGACTGACTGTTACTGATGGACTGTTATTGACTGACTGTTGCTGGCTGGCTGGCTGGGTGACTGACTGGCCGGCTGGCTGTTACTGGGTGGTTGGCTGGGTGGTACTGGCTGGCTGTAACTGGGTGTTACTGGGTGGTTGGCTGGGTGGTACTGGCTGGCTGTAACTGGGTGTTACTGGGTGGTTGGCTGGGTGGTACTGGCTGGCTGTAACTGGGTGTTACTGGGTGGTTGGCTGGATGGTACTGGGTGTTACTGGGTGGTATTGGCTGGGTGGTATTGGCTGGCTGTAACTGGGTGGTACTGGGTGGTTGGCTGGGTGGTACTGGCTGGCTGTAACTGGGTGTTACTGGGTGGTTGGCTGGGTGCTACTGGCTGGCTGTAACTGGGTGTTACTGGGTGGTTGGCTGGGTGCTACTGGCTGGCTGTAACTGGCTGTTACTGGGTGGTTGGCTGGGTGGTACTGGCTGGCTGTAACTGGGTGGTTGGCTGGGTGGTACTGGCTGGCTGTTACTGGGTGGTTGGCTGGGTGGTACTGGCTGGCTGTAACTGGGTGTTACTGGATCTCTGTTACTGGATGTCTGTTACTGACTGGATGGTGGTGCTCTGCAATGATGTCTGGATGGTGGTCTGGCGTAACTCCGTTTTCTTGACCCCCCTGTAATCGAATGTGTCAGCCAGACAGCCACTCACAAAGTAAAAAATACGGATCGCTGTCCATGGTGCTGAAGTTGTGACATGACTATGCGGCTGCCTATGGAATCGATGATAGGCTTCTTCTGTGTTACCAGGGCCTAGCTTAGCTTTAGCTAATGGATAACTGTTTATTGGCCTATTTGGTCGTCATTTTCTCAGGTTTAACCTAACTTTTGGAGCCTAACAAAGCTATCCACGGTGCCACAATGCTGACATTTAGACTGCTGGCTGGCGGAAATAATATATTACCTGTTCAGTAATTAAAGTTGGAAATTCAAACAATGCAGATTGTAAAATGTATGTTAGATGAAACAAAATACTAATCAGCTACCAAATATTAGATTTTTGTCTCTCGAATATACAGCTGTCCTGTTTAGGCTACCAGAACCTGCATGGCATGAGTCATGGACAGAAAGTTGTTGTGCGTAAAACCAGTCTATTAATGACAAATAGTACAGTCAGTCCACCCTCTATATACTAGCTTAATATGGATTATTTCATTATGCAGTGTAGCCTACTATCTATAGCTATATACAGTATTAAACTGATATTTAGTTGCTATTTATAAACTTATTATACATCAAATAGGCTAACAATTCTCCTGAAGTATTCCTTGCTGCATCTCTGTTTCTCTCTTTTTCTCATTCTCTTACAAAAAAGTTGATCTGTGTCTGTGCTTATCTCTCTCTTTTGTTCATAGAGGGCTATAGTAGTGGACAGTATGTGACTGGGCTATAGTAGTGGACAGTATGTGACTGGGCTATAGTAGTGGACAGTATGTGACTGGGCTATTGTAGTGGACAGTATGTGACTGGGCTATAGTAGTGGACAGTATGTGACTGGGCTATAGTAGTGGACAGTATGTGACTGGGCTATAGTAGTGGACAGTATGTGACTGGGCTATAGTAGTGGACAGTATGTGACTGGGCTATAGTAGTGGACAGTATGTGACTGGGCTATAGTAGTGGACAGTATGTGACTGGGCCATTGTAGCTACAGTATGTGACTGGGCCATTGTAGTGGACAGTATGTGACTGGGCTATAGTAGTGGACAGTATGTGACTGGGCTATAGTAGTGGACAGTATGTGACTGGGCTATAGTAGTGGACAGTATGTGACTGGGCTATAGTAGTGGACAGTATGTGACTGGGCTATAGTAGTGGACAGTATGTGACTGGGCTATAGTAGTGGACAGTATGTGACTGGGCTATAGTAGTGGACAGTATGTGACTGGGCCATTGTAGCTACAGTATGTGACTGGGCTATAGTAGCTACAGTATGTGACTGGGCTATTGTAGCTACAGTATGTGAATGGGCTATTGTAGCTACAGTATGTGACTGGGCTATAGTAGCTACAGTATGTGACTGGGCTATTGTAGCTACAGTATGTGACTGGGCTATTGTAGCTACAGTATGTGACTGGGCTATTGTAGCTACAGTATGTGACTGGGCTATAGTAGCTACAGTATGTGACTGGGCTATTGTAGCTACAGTATGTGACTGGGCTATAGTAGCTACAGTATGTGACTGGGCTATTGTAGCTACAGTATGTGACTGGGCTATTGTAGGTACAGTATGTGACTGGGCTATTGTAGGTACAGTATGTGACTGGGCTATAGTAGCTACAGTATGTCACTGGGCAATAGTAGCTACAGTATGTGACTGGGCTATAATAGCTACAGTATGTGACTGGGTTATTGTAGCTACAGTATGTGACTGGGCTATAGTAGCTACGGTATGGGACAGGGCTATAGTAGCTACAGTATGTGACTGGGTTATTGTAGCTACAGTATGTGACTGGGCTATTGTAGCTACAGTATGTGACTAGGCTACCTTAGCTACAGTATGTGTCTGCGCTATAGTAGGTACAGTATGTGACTGGGCTATAGTAGCTACAGTATGTGACTGGGCTATAGTAGCTACAGTATGCGACTGGGTTATAGTAGCTACAGTATGCGACTGGGCTATTTTTGCTACAGTATGTGACTGGGTTATAGTAGCTACAGTATGTGACTGGGTTTTAGTAGCTACGGTATTTGACTGGGCTATTGTAGCTACAGTATGTGACTGGGCTATTGTAGCTACAGTATGTGACTGGGCTATTGTAGCTACAGTATGTGACTGGGCTATTGTAGCTACAGTATGTGACTGGGCTATAGTAGCTACAGTATGTGACTGGGCTATAGTAGCTACAGTATGTGACTGGGCTATTGTAGCTACAGTATGTGACTGGGTTTTAGTAGCTACAGTATGTGACTGGGTTTTAGTAGCTACAGTATTTGACTGGGCTATTGTAGCTACAGTATGTGACTGGGCTATTGTAGCTACAGTATGTGACTGGGCTATTGTAGCTACAGTATGTGACTGGGCTATAGTAGCTACAGTATGTGACTGGGCTATTGTAGCTACAGTATGTGACTGGGCTATAGTAGCTACAGTATGTGACTGGGCTATTGTAGCTACAGTATGTGACTGGGCTATTGTAGCTACAGTATGTGACTGGGCTATAGTAGCTACAGTATGTGACTGGGCTATTGTAGCTACAGTATGTGACTGGGCTATAGTAGCTACAGTATGTGACTGGGCTATAGTAGCTACAGTATGTGACTGGGCTATTGTAGCTACAGTATGTGACTGGGCTATTGTAGCTACAGTATGTGACTGGGCTATTGTAGCTACAGTATGTGACTGGGCTATTGTAGCTACAGTATGTGACTGGGCTATTGTAGCTACAGTATGTGACTGGGCTATTGTAGCTACAGTATGTGACTGGGCTATTGTAGCTACAGTATGTGACTGGGCTATAGTAGCTACAGTATGTGACTGGGCTTTTGTAGCTACAGTATGTGACTGGGCCTTTGTAGCTACAGTATGTGACTGGGCTTTTGTAGCTACAGTATGTGACTGGGCTTTTGTAGCTACAGTATGTGACTGGGCTTTTGTAGCTACAGTATGTGACTGGGCTATTGTAGCTACAGTATGTGACTGGGCTATTGTAGCTACAGTATGTGACTGGGCTATTGTAGCTACAGTATGTGACTGGGCTATAGTAGCTACAGTATGTGACTGCGTCACCAAATGTTTTCCCCATGGCCTGTAGGTCCAGATTGTAGACCTGACTGTTTTCTATATTTACAACCTAGACCGTCTTTTCTGAGACGTTGTGCATTATCTGTCCATTGCACTGCACACAATTTAAGCTTTGTCGTGAATGGTGGATGCCAAGTAACATAATACCAAAGATAGTGGACTGTAGATATTGCAACCACACAGCTCATATGCAGGTTCATCAGTATGAACGAAGTCGCATAACGCTTTTTTGTTTGAGCCCTCAAGAAGTGTTTTCCGGTGAAGGTGATAATCTGTTTGTATCTGCCGATTTGTCTGTCCAGTATCCAGACGACCTGTCCCCAGAGCTTCCTATACAGTTCATCCGTTTCTGTTACGTTTTGACGCCGGCGGCTTAAGAAGAATGAGAGGTTTAATTTAAGATGTTACACAACTGCTTAGGCTATTTTAAACACCACTCCCTTCTGCCCAGTTTTCCTGATGTTACTGTGTTGAACCATCCCTGTAACTGTCACTTCTGAAGAGAGACTGTTGTCTTAACGTAAACTAATAAAAAATGACCTAAGAAGTATTAGGCTCTCGAAGCGCTTTTGAACACCTAAGTAACCTCTTCATTGCACTGGTGCAATTGTATTGTATATTTGTATATTACCCTGTTTTATCAAGTGTTCGAAAAACGTGTCAATAATCAACTGACTGGCTTTCTTGATGTCTATAGTATTCTCTCTAGTATACAATCTGGTTTTTGCTCAGTTTATGGATGTGTCACTGCAATCTTAAAGGTCCTCAATGATGTCACCATTGCCCTTGATTCTAAGCAATGTAGTGTTGTCTCTCTTCTCGTGATGTGTGTTTTGTCCTATATTTATGTTATTTATTTTTCATTTTTAATCCCAGCCCCCATCCCCGCATGAGGCCTTTTTTTGGTAGGCCGTCATTGTAAATAAGAATTTGTTCTTAACTGACTTGCCTAGTTAAATAAAGGTTAAATAAAAATAAATGAAAATTGTAGCCTAAGGCACTTTGATAAGCCACATTCCTGAAGCCCAAGAAACAAACACTTAGCTTCCTAGTACAGTCGTATGAAAAAGTTTGGGAACTCCTGACAATTTCCATGATTTCCATTTATAAATAATTGGGTGTTTGGATCAGCAATTTCATTTTGATCTATCAAATAACTGATAGACACAGTAATATTTCAGAAGTGAAATGAGGTTTATTGGATTAACAGAAAATGTGCAATATGCATCAAAACAAGATTAGACAGGTGCATAAATTTGGGCACCCCAGTAGAAAAATCACATCAATATTTAGTAGAGCCTCCTTTTGCTAAAATAACAGCCTCTAGACGCTTCCCATAGCCTCTAATGAGTGTCTGGATTCTGGATGAAGGTATTTTGGACCATTCCTCCTTACAAAACATCTCCAGTTCATTAGGTTTGATGGTTGCCGAGCATGGACAGCCCGCTTCAAATCATCCCACAGATTCTCAATGATATTCAGGTCTGGGGACTGGGATGGCCTTTCCAGAACATTGTACTTGTTCCTCTGCATAAATGCCCAGGTAGATTTTGAGCAGTGTTTTGGGTCGTTGTCTTGTTGAAATATCTTATATAACTTCAACTTTGTGACTGATTCTTCAACATTATTCCCAAGAATCTGCTGATATTGAGTGGAATCCATGCGACCCTCAACTTTAACAAGATTCCCAGTACCGGCACTGGCCACACAGCCCCACAGCATGATGGAACCCCCACCAAATTTTACTATGGGTAGCAAGTGTTTTTCATGGAACGCTGTGATCTTTTGCCTCCATGTATAACGTCCCTTGTTATGACCAAATATCTCAATCTTTGTTTCATCAGTCCACAGCACCTTATTCCAAAATAAAGCTGGCTTGTCCAAATGTGCGTTTGCATACCTCAGGCGACTCTGTTTGTGGCGTGTGTGCAGAAAAGGCATCTTCCGCATCCCTCTCCCATACAGCTTCTCCTTGTGCAAAGTGCGCTGAATTGTTGAACGAATTGTTGAACGATGCACAGTGACACCATCTGCAGCAAGACGATGTTGTAGGTCTTTGGAGGTGGTCTGTGGGCTGTTTTTGACCATTCTCACCATCCTTCGCCTTTGCCTCTCCGATATTTTACCTGGCCTGCCACTTCTGGTCTTAACAAGAACTGTGCCTGTGGTCTTCCATTTCCTCCTATGTTCCTCACAGTGGACACTGACAGCTTAAATCTCTGCGATAGCTTTTTGTAGCCTTCCCCTAAACCATAATGTTGAACAGTCTTTGTTTTCAGGTCATTTGAGAGTTGTTTTGAGGCCCCCATGTTGCCACTCTTCAGAGGAGAGTCAAAGAGAACAACAACTTGCAATTGTCCACCTTAAATACCTTTTCTCATGATTGGATGCACTTGTCTATGAAGTTCAAGGCTTAATGAGCTCACCAAACCAATTGTGTGTTCCAAATAATCAGTGCAGAGTAGTTACAAGTATTCAAATCAACAGAATGACAAGGGTGCCCACATTTTTGCATAGCCTATTTTTCACATCGGATTTAATTTCATACAACTTAATATTGCTACACTAAAAATCTTTGGCTGGACAATACCCCAGTACACAGTTTTTATTAGAAAATGAATGGCATGCATTTTCTGTGACGACAGAGTAAATTATTATGCAGCCTCAGAGGGGTACCCAAACTTTTTCATACGACTGTACATATGGAAATTAAAAAGGTTTAGGAATTACTTTTTGGAAGGTTATTGTCAAATCGAATTATAAAAAATAAATCAAAACATTGATGATGTACGCCATTGGAGAGGTACACCAGTGATGGTGGTACTGTACACCCTAGAGGAGGGCTGGGCCCCTGGCTTGTAATCACATTCTCCTTGGGCCGGGCCCTAGGAGAGGGGGTGTGTGTGAGTGAGGGGGGGTCTTTAGTAATCCTTTCTATGCACTTCTCTTCCTCTCCACCCATCCCCTGACCCCCAGACCATAGCTAGCATCCTGATTTCCAGAGAGCTTTATTTCTATTTCTATATAGTATCAGAAAAAGTAGATTTGGAGGTTTCAAATACCCTTACCATTGCCAAATAACTCTCAAAATTTAAGAGATGAGCTCTATTTCAAAATATACAATTTTCCAAGAATAACCACTGTTCCATTCGCTCCTCACATGAGCACGTGACAACAGATTGCCCATAGTAACATAATCTAATGAACATGCAATTGTGTTCTTTTAACTAATAATTGTTTTCATATTCTGATGTTCCCAAGACCTTCATAAACACAACCAAAGTGTAATTCTTACCGAAAGCATATAGGAAATGCATTTATTAGACTTTTCATATGTTTGAGTCAAAATGAATCCTCATTGTCTCAAAGGGGGATGCTTGATGTCCGGCTATTCTAGTGTTAATGACTAGACTGCAGCCAAATGAATTGATGAGAAATGCACAGGGCAACATGTTTTCTGATATGAGGTCACAGACACACTTGTCTTCTGTCCTTCAGGTGCTCCTTCCCTCAGAGGCATGGAAGGAAGGACACTGAGGGAAAGCGACATAGAAAGAGGGAATGGGAAAGAGAGAGAGAGTCAGAGCGATAGGAGAGAGCAATAGAACATTGCAAGATATAGATAAAGATTCCTCTTCTGTTTTATACAGCCTTTGTAGGCGCCTTGTCTCAATGAATTTTTATTAGTGATAGATAAAACTGGCCATATTGTGTTAAGTCAATATGTTTGTTCATGATTAAAACCAACTGATTTGGGCCCTGATATTGATTTCTCTCCCTCCAATGCTAATAAATATGTACTACACTGCCCGTTTGTTCTACATTTTCCATACTGTGTTTTTATCTGCACTCTGTTTTTATCTGGCTAACTCTGGATTGATTGAAAAAGGTAAGTGTGTGTTGGTCCTGTGTTGCTGGCTGGCTGGCAGGCAGGCTGTTGTTTGCCAAGGCTAGGGGATTTTATCATGGTTGAGGGAGAGAGGGCTGACTGCTGGGAGGTACAGGCTGTAAATCAAGCTCATTTAGGCCATTTTTATTGTACTGATTCTGACATTCGTCATCCTTGAATTGCTTTGAGCATGTGGCATATTTCAAAAGAGCAGATTGTGAATCATAAAGAAATCAAATGAATAACCACCTTCAGAACTGGAAACAACATAATGACAAGAAATGGCTCCCCAAAAGCCTCCTCCTCTCTGCACACATTTTCATTTTCAAACTGCAGAAGGTCACAGTCAAGGTCCAAACTAATCTTCTCTCTCATCTTGCATATTGACCTCACCATTAGTCATATCTCAAATGATAAAGTAGGAAATATCACACCATTTATTTTTTTATTTTATACTGTCATATATACACTACCGTTCAAACGTTTGGGGTCACTTAGAAATGTCCTTGTTTTTGGAAGAAAAGCACATTTTTTGTCCATTAAAATAACATAAAATTGATCCGAAATACAGTGTGGACATTGTTAATGTTGTAAATTACTATTGTAGCTGGAAATTGCAGATTTTTATGGAAGATCTACATAGGCATACAGAGGCCCATTAACAACAACCATCACTACTGTGTTCCAATGGCACGTTGTGTTAGCTAATCCAACTTTATCATTTTAAAAGGCTAATTGATCATTAGAAAACACTTTTGCAATTATGTTAGCACAGCTGAAAACTGTTGTTCTAATTAAAGAAGCAATAAAACTGGCCTTTAGACTAGTTGAGTATCCGGAGCATCAGCATTGTGGGTTCGATTACAGGCTCAAAATGGTCAGTAACAAATACCTTTTATTCTGAAACTCGTCAGTCTATTCTTGTTATGAGAAATTAAGGATATTTCATGCGAGAAATTGCCAAGAAACTGAAGATCTCGTACAATTCTATGTACTACTCCCTTCAGAGGACAGCACAAACTGGCTCTAACCAGAATAGAACGAGGAGTGGGAGGCCCTGGTGCACAACTGAGCAAGAGGACAAGTACATTAGAGTGTCTAGTTTGAAACACCAGTCTCAACGTCAACAATGAAGAGGCGACTCTGGGAAGTTGACCTTCTAGGCAGAGTTCCTCTGTCCAGTGTCTGTTATTTTGCCCATCTTAATCTTTTCTTTTTATTGGCCAGTCTGAGATATGGCTTTTTCTTTGCAATTGCCTGGAAGGCCAACTGGTGTTTTGCGGGTACTATCTAATATACCGGGGCCTCCCACTCCTCTTTATATTCTGGTTAGAGACCGTTTGCACTGTCCTGTGAAGGGAGTAGTACACAGCGTTGTACGAGATCCTCAGTTTCTTGGCGATTTCCCACATGCAATAGCTTTCATTTCTCAGAACAAGAATAGACTGACGAGTTTCAGAAGAAAGTTCTTTGTTTCTGGCCATTTTGAGTCTGTAATCAAACCCACAAATGCTGATGCTCCAGATACAAAACTAGTCTAAAGATGACCAGTTTTATTTCTTCTTTAATCAGAATAAGTTTTCAGCTGTGCTAACATAATTGCAAATGTGTTTTCTACTGATCAATTAGCCTTTTAAAATGATAAACTTTGATGAGCTAACACAACGTGCCATTGGAACACAGGAGTGATGGTTGCTGATAATGGGCCTCTGTACGCTTATGTAGATATTCCATTACAAATCAGCCGTTTCCAGCTTCAATAGTCATTTAAAACATTAAAACAATGTCTACACTGTATTTCGGATCATTTGATGCTATTTGAACAGACCAAAAATGTGCTTTTCTTACAAAAACAAGGGCATTTCTAAGTGACCCCAAACTTTTGAACGGTAGTGTGTATTATACCTTCCTGTATGAAATTCAGAAGAAATATCTTAGATATTGTAACAATTGTTCCTCCCACTACATTTCCTAAACCCATCAATTTTTCAATTTGGATCATTTGTGTTGTGTCATTAGTATCTATCCCTTAGTGGCAGACTAGACATCAAGCGCTGAGATGGTTTTGGCTTGGTGTCTGTGTTGCCTCTTTATGGTGAAAACATCCACATCAACACTACAGCTCTAGAGTGGCAATGTCCTCTCAGTTGACTACTGACAGTCGCAATACATTTCCCTTCATCCGCCCTGTGCTGTTCAAAGAACCACTTCTCCCCAAATACTCCCCACATCTCAATCATTTAAGCTAACTAGCTACCCCACAGGTATATCTTATGTGATTTTCACTGCTGCTTGTCTTATTGTCATCAGCAGAATTAGTACCTTTGGAATGAAACATTGCTACTGCCTATTAAATACATTTAGGAGAATATCCCTGGCCTATGTGTATTTTAAAACATTTGTTCTCCACTTTGTGGCTAGATCCATCGGAAGAATGTTGTTCACAGGAGCATTGATTGCTGGCATGTACTCTGTAGACCGAGTAATGATCAAGCTCCATGTTGTGGAGTGTAACTTTATTTTTCCTGCAGTCTTTTGTCTGGACGTTGTTCACTTTATCCGTCAATGACAATCACCTCAAAATTATTGATTAGCAGAAAGAGCAACCTAATTCGTCCATAGGAAATATCTGAAATATTAATCTGTTCATAAATATTTATGGTGGTTATGCATTCATGGATATTAAATCACTTTAAATCAGGGAGTTTTTTAACGTGCTAATTTGTCTTTAAAATTCTGATACTGTACATACTTGACAATGTATCCCCTCTCTCATAGTCCAATGTCTTTGTGCAGTGTTGGTAGGACACAGGACACTAACACGGAACCCAAACCGTCTGCGCGCGTGTGCCATCGTGTGCCATCGTGTGCCATCTTGTGCCATCGTGTGCCATCGTGTGCCATCGTGTGCCATCGTGCTCTATCATGCATACATTTATTTTGTCCCCCTACACCAAACGCGATCACGACACACAGGTAAAAATATCAAAACAAACTCTGAACCAATGACATTAATTTGGGGACAGGTCCAAAAGCATGTATGGCAATTTAGCTAGTTAGCTTGAACTTGCTAGCTAATTTGTCCTATTTAGCTAGCTTGCTGTTGCTAGCTAATTTGTCCTGGGTTATAAACATTGAGTTGTTATTTTACCTGAAATGCACAAGGTCCTCTACTCCGACAATTAATCCACACATAAAACGGCAAACTGAATCTTTTCTAGTCATCTCTCCTCCTTCCAGGCTTTTTCATCTTTGAACTTATATGGTGGTCGGCATCTAAACTTTCATAGTATTACCACGACGACCGGCAAAACAGTTTGTCTTTCAATCACCCACGTAGGTATAACCAATGAGGAGATGGCACGTGGATACCTGCTTCTACAAACCAATGAGGAGATTGGAGGGGCAGGACTTTAAGCGCGATCTGCGTCAGAAATAGAAATCAAATCAAATCAAATTTAATTTGTCACATACACATGGTTAGCAGATGTTAGTGCGAGTGTAGCGAAATGCTTGTGCTTCTAGTTCCGACAATGCAGTAATAACCAACAAGTAATCTAACTAACAATTCCAAAACTACTGTCTTATACACAGTGTAAGGGGATAAAGAATATGTACATAAGGATATATGAATGAGTGATGGTACAGGGCAGCATACAGTAGAATCTACTGAGTAGATGGTATCGAGTACAGTATATACATATGAGATGAGTATGTAGACAAAGTAAACAAAGTGGCATAGTTAAAGTGGCTAGTGATACATGTATTACATAAGGATGCAGTCGATGATATAGAGTACAGTATATACGTATGCATATGAGATGAATAATGTAGGGTAAGTAACATTATATAAGGTAGCATTGTTTAAAGTGGCTAGTGATATATTTACATCATTTCCCATCAATTCCCATTATTAAAGTGGCTGGAGTTGGGTCAGTGTCAATGTCAGTGTGTTGGCAGCAGCCACTCAATGTTAGTGGTGGCTGTTTAACAGTCTGATGGCCTTGAGATAGAAGCTGTTTTTCAGTCTCTCGGTCTCAGCTTTGATGCACCTGTACTGACCTCGCCTTCTGGATGATAGCGGGGTGAACAGGCAGTGGCTCGGGTGGTTGATGTCCTTGATGATCTTTATGGCCTTCCTGTAACATCGGGTGGTGTAGGTGTCCTGGAGGGCAGGTAGTTTGCCCCCGGTGATGCGTTGTGCAGGCCTCACTACCCTCTGGAGAGCCTTACGGTTGAGGGTGGAGCAGTTGCCGTACCAGGCGGTGATACAGCCCGCCAGGATGCTCTCGATTGTGCATCTGTAGAAGTTTGTGAGTGCTTTTCGTGACAAGCCGAATTTCTTCAGCCTCCTGAGGTTGAAGAGGCGCTGCTGCGCCTTCTTCACGACGCTGTCTGTGTGAGTGGACCAATTCAGTTTGTCTGTGATGTGTATGCCGAGGAACTTAAAACTTGCTACCCTCTCCACTACTGTTCCATCGATGTGGATAGGGGGGTGTTCCCTCTGCTGTTTCCTGAAGTCCACAATCATCTCCTTAGTTTTGTTGACGTTGAGTGTGAGGTTATTTTCCTGACACCACACTCCGAGGGCCCTCACCTCCTCCCTGTAGGCCGTCTCGTCGTTGTTGGTAATCAAGCCTACCACTGTTGTGTCGTCCGCAAACTTGATGATTGAGTTGGAGGCGTGCGTGGCCACGCAGTCGTGTGTGAACAGGGAGTACAGGAGAGGGCTCAGAACGCACCCTTGTGGGGCCCCCGTGTTGAGGATCAGCGGGGAGGAGATGTTGTTGCCTACCCTCACCACCTGGGTGCGGCCCGTCAGGAAGTCCAGTACCCAGTTGCACAGGGCGGGGTCGAGACCCAGGGTCTCGAGCTTGATGACGAGCTTGGAGGGTACTATGGTGTTGAATGCCGAGCTGTAGTCGATGAACAGCATTCTCACATAGGTATTCCTCTTGTCCAGATGGGTTAGGGCAGTGTGGTTGAGATTGCATCGTCTGTGGACCTATTTGGGCGGTAAGCAAATTGGAGTGGGTCTCGGGTGTCAGGTAGGGTGGAGGTGATATGGTCCTTGACTAGTCTCTCAAAGCACTTTATGATGACGGAAGTGAGTGCTACGGGGCCGTAGTCGTTTAGCTCAGTTACTTTAGCTTTCTTGGGAACAGGAACAATGGTGGCCCTCTTGAAGCATGTGGGAACAGCAGACTGGTATAGGGATTGATTGAATATGTCCGTAAACACACCGGCCAGCTGGTCTGCGCATGCTCTGAGGGCGCGGCTGGGGATGCCGTCTGGGCCTGCAGCCTTGCGAGGGTTAACACGTTTAAATGTCTTACTCACCTCGGCTGCAGTGAAGGAGAGACCGCATGTTTTCATTGCAGGCCGTGTCAGTGGCACTGTATTGTCCTCAAAGCGGGCAAAAAAGTTATTTAGTCTGCCTGGGAGCAAGACATCCTGGTCCGTGACTGGGCTGGGTTTCTTCTTGTAGTCCGTGATTGACTGTAGACCCTGCCACATGCCTCTTGTGTCTGAGCCGTTGAATTGAGATTCTACTTTGTCTCTGTACTGACGCTTAGCTTGTTTGATAGCCTTGCGGAGGGAATAGCTGCACTGTTTGTATTCGGTCATGTTACCAGACACCTTGCCCTGATTAAAAGCAGTGGTTCGCGCTTTCAGTTTCACGCGAATGCTGCCATCAATCCACGGTTTCTGGTTAGGGAATGTTTTTATCGTTGCTATGGGAACGACATCTTCAACGCACGTTCTAATGAACTCGCACACCGAATCAGCGTATTCGTCAATATTGTTATCTGACGCCTTACGAAACATGTCCCAGTCCACGTGATGGAAGCAGTCTTGGAGTGTGGAGTCAGCTTGGTCGGACCAGCGTTGGACAGACCTCAGCGTGGGAGCCTCTTGTTTAAGTTTCTGTCTGTAGGCAGGGATCAACAAAATGGAGTCGTGGTCAGCTTTTCCGAAAGGGGGGCGGGGCAGGGCCTTATATGCGTCGCGGAAGTTAGAGTAACAATGATCCAAGGTTTTACCACCCCTGGTTGCGCAATCGATATGCTGATAAAATTTAGGGAGTCTTGTTTTCAGATTAGCTTTGTTAAAATCCCCAGCTACAATGAATGCAGCCTCCGGATAAATGGTTTCCAGTTTGCAAAGAGTTAAATAAAGTTCGTTCAGAGCCATCGATGTGTCTGCTTGGGGGGATATATACGGCTGTGATTATAATCGAAGAGAATTCTCTTGGTAGATAATGCGGTCTACATTTGATTGTGAGGAATTCTAAATCAGGCGAACAGAAGGATTTGAGTTCCTGTATGTTTCCTTCATCACACCATGTCTCGTTAGTCATGAGGCATACGCCCCCGCCACTCTTCTTACCAGAAAGTTGTTTGTTTCTGTCGGCGCGATGCGTGGAGAAACCCGTTGGCTGCACCGCCCCGGATAGCGTCTCTCCAGTGAGCCATGTTTCCGTGAAGCAGAGAATGTTAGTCTCTGATGTCCCTCTGGAATGCTACCCTTGCTCGGATTTCATCAACCTTGTTGTCAAGAGACTGGACATTGGCAAGAAGAATGCTAGGGAGTGGTGCACGATGTGCCCGTGTCCGGAGTCTGACCAGAAGACCGCTACGTTTTCCCTCTTTTACGAAGTCGTTTTTTGGGGTCGCTGCATGGAATCAATTCCGTTGGCCTGTTTGTAAGGCAGAACACAGGATCCGCGTCGCGGAAAACATATTCTTGGTCGTACTGATGGTGAGTTGACGCTGATCTTATATTCAGTAGTTCTTCTCGACTGTATGTAATGAAACCTAAGATGACCTGGGGTATTAATGTAAGAAATAACACGTAAAAAAACAAAAAACTGCATAGTTTCCTAGGAACGCGAAGCGAGGCGGCCATCTCTGTCGGCGCCGGGGTACTTGGCATCACAGACGCTTGTTGGCGCGCGTGAGCAGTGTGGGTGCAATAATTGAATAACGTGGATTTCTAAGTTTATTTTGCGACGCTCGCGCACGCGACGTGTCCGATCTGGTCAGCATGTTAGCAGAGTAAAGCTAAACTGTAAAGGTAGATCAAAAAGTTACCGGTATTAATCTACAAAAAAATCGTATAGAAATCTTCACCTATTTTACTTCTTAGTTGCATATATATTAGTTCTATAACATGTCATTTTGATATTTATTCTATGTGACTTCTCATTCAAACCATTCATGGAGACAATACTGCAGCATGCCGTAGGGAGATTATCCGTTGTGTTTGTGTGTGTGTGTTTCACAATTCAGGTCACTCCCACATTAGAGACTTTCCTTCTGTCTTTACCTCACATGTGACAGAGGCACAGTTGGTGGCTCTGCTTTGTATGAATATGACAGCCATTATCTGTAATCCTCCCTATGGAACACAGAGAACACGGTATCTATCTGAGGGGGAATGACAATCCGAATGGAAAGCAATTCAATGAAATGGAATGTTGATAACTAGATTCCTGTTTGTTTTGTTGGAGGACTGCTCAGATCAGTGAGAGAGTGTGTGTGTGTGTGTGGATCTGCATTATGCCTGGCTACAAATGTGTATGATTAGGGTTGGTGGAACTACACTCCAGAGGCAAGTTGTGTGTGTGTTTGTGTGTGTGACGCAGTGCTGTGTTGTATGTATCTGTCAGGAGCAGGTGGTGTTTAATGTGGAGATTCAGCTCCATAGGGCTCTCTCTCTCCAGTCACTCACTGTCAGACATTAACACTACACACTGAGCAGAGGTTTAGCGCACACACACACACACACACACACACACACACACACACACACACACACACACACACACTGTGGTGATACTGCTGGAGGGCTGCACACAGTCTGTGTACCACACACTCATGCACTGTTGAACACACACGTGCACACAGACACATGGCTGGATGCATTAGTCATTTTCAATAATTCATAGTGAAGGGATAATAAAAGAGGAGAGTTAATTGTTGACATTGTATTACATGAGAAGTAATGCAGTAGCTGTCTGCAGTTTGATTCAAGTCATGTTTGACTCTCCTCCTGTGTCATTTTTACAGGGTTATTGTGAATCACTTCATGGGAAAGCAGGGGAACCGGATGTTTCAATCTAAGCTGGTGCTTGAATTAACCAGAAATGATAACAAGCTCTTATCTTTGCTTGCTTACATTCTCACCTTTTTTTTCAGTGACAGTGACACTTTTTAAAATGTGTCCTGAATCAAAAGCCTGCTGACTGAGTACCATGCGTGGCTGTCTGCATCTTCTAATGAAGTTGTGAAGTGTCCTCGTCCTCGTCACCTCTCAGTAGGAATAGGACCGCAATTAAAAGCCACAGTGTGTTTTTGGTTGGTGGGATCCAGTTCGTCTCCCGGGAAACCAGTGTCACTTGCAAAAGTAAACAAAGGTTTTTTGAGGCGGCGACTCTACAATTAATAAAAGTCTTCCGGGAGGGACAGCTTGCAACAATTTATGCATCTTGGCAAGCAAAGAAGTGACTGTTCATTGAAAGAACATGTGGACACTTAGAAACCAGAGGGAGGGAGTGTGTGTTTGTGGATGCGTAGGTAGTAGGTTGTAGCTTTCATTCTGATTAAAGGGAAACATTTCATCCATCCATTGATGCAGTAACTATGGAGAAACATCATAATGACATGGTGGGGTTAGTGCTGGCTCTGCCTTCAGTCAGCTAACAGTCCTCCATTGAGTTGAGTGTCCCACTCCTGGGCTCCTTACCAAATGGCACAGAATGACTACCCCTCACGAGGCCAATCTTTTCTCACCCCTGTCTCTCTGTCTAACCTGTCACACCTCCTGACTCTTGATTCAGCTCCAACCTAACCCACCACCTTCTCTTCCCAACACAGCCAATACCCCCTCTACTCACCCTGTACAGCCAATACCCCCTCTACTCACCCTGTACAGCCAATACCCCCTCTACTCACCCTGTACAGCCAATACCCCCTCTACTCACCCTGTACAGCCAATACCCCCTCTACTCACCCTGCACAGCCAATACCCCCTCTACTTGCCCTGTATCACCCTCCTTCTATGAGCAGATGCCAGGGCTGCTATACAAAGACCGCTGTGTTGGTTGTGGAGGCTAATGTGTGTGTGTGTGTGTGTCTGTGTGTGCAAGTGTTTGTGCACGTGTGCGTGCGTGTGCATGTGTGTGTGTGTGTGTGTGTGTGTGTCTACATGCATTTTGTGTGTAAGTGCTGGTACAGTGTCTATGCATGTGCCAGATGGCTGCTTGCGATGCAAATGGGCTCAGAAAATGGGAGTCATACCACAGGGGAGAGATGCAACATGCAGCAAACCTTGTAGTTCTAGGATGGAGAATCAGAGATCAAACTATGACCAGCTGACCCTTCTCAGAGCTGGGACACAAGGGCAGGTCTTCCTCGCATTGCCTTAAG
Organism: Oncorhynchus nerka; assembly: GCF_034236695.1. Lineage (NCBI taxonomy): Eukaryota > Metazoa > Chordata > Actinopteri > Salmoniformes > Salmonidae > Oncorhynchus > Oncorhynchus nerka. The sequence continues at coordinate 72,001,035 of NC_088407.1, forward strand.
TCATTCTGACAGGTGGTAACACACTGCCCAGCATCGTCATTCTGACAGGCGGTAACACACTGCCCAGCATCATCATTCTGACAGGCGGTAACACACTGCCCAGCATCGTCATTCTGACAGGTGGTAACACACTGCCCAGCATCGTCATTCTGACAGGTGGTAACACTGCCCAGCATCATCATTCTGACAAGTGGTAACACACTGCCCAGCATCGTCATTCTGACAGGTGGTAACACACCGCCCAGCATCATCATTCTGACAGGTGGTAACACACTGCCCAGCATCATCATTCTGACAGGTGGTAACACACTGCCCAGCATCAGAGGGGGGGAAGGAACCAACCTCCTTGTTTCATCAACAAATTTGTCACATTTTAGAATAAAACTTTTGTGAAATATCACAACCTCTTACTTAAACCTTCAACCTCTTACTTAAATACAAGGAAACACGTGTTTTGTAGGTCTCAAATGTTCCTATGCCATTTCATGTCATTTATACATGAAACAAACTGAATACTAATAACTAACTTTATTGATTATTAGATTGAGAAGATTTGGAAGCGCCTAGGAGAGCGGGATGAGGGGGAGACAGAGAGAGAATGGACGGTAGGAAACAAAGTAATAGTGAGAGTAGAAGACGCAGATGGAAGGGTGTGGATGTTAGTCTCTTTTAACACCTTGACCTTTACATTACTAATTGACTCTTCTATTTTTGTCACCACATAGATTAACCATTTTGAATAATCACATAGCTTTACCTTAAGTTAAAGTCAGGGAGGTAGGCAGGTAGCCTAGCGGTTAAAAGAGGTTGGGCCAGTAACTGAAAAGCCGTTGGGTCAAATCCCTGAGCCGACTAGGTGAAGGATCATTTGATGTGTCCTTGAATAAGGCACTTAACCCTAATTGCTCCTGTAAGTCACTGGTTAAGAGCATCTGCTAAATGACAAGTTATGTTTTAATCATGTGGTTGATCCTGGATATCTGTAGTGTGAAGCTAGCCTGACATTTGAGTCATTTAGCAAACGCTCTTACCTAGAGCGACTTACAGGAGCAATTAGGGTTAAGTGCCTTCCTCAAGGGGACATCGACAGATTTTTCACCTAGTCAGCTCGGGGATTTGAACTAATGACCTTTCAGTTACTGGCTAAACACACTTAACTGCAAGGCTACCTGACAAAGACCCTCCAGTCCAAACATTGCAATATGACAGCATTCAACAGTGTGGACATGGGTATCTATCTCTAGTGAGGCTCTGTAAAACTACCCTTCCCCTACTCTATTCTCTCTATCTCCTGCTGAGTTGAAGTCCGAAGTTTACATACACCTTAGCCAAATACTTTTAAACTCAGTTTTTCACAATTCCTGACATTTAATCCTAGTAAAAGGATCACCACTTTATTTTAAAAATGTGAAATGTCAGAATAATAGTAGAGAGAATGATTTATTTAAGCTTTTATTTCTTTCATCACATTCCCAGTGGGTCAGAAATGTACAAACACTCAATTAGTATTTGGTAGCATTGCCTTTAAATGGTTTAACTTGGGTCAAACATTTTGGGTAGCCGTCCACAAGCTTCCCACAATAAGTTGGGTGAATTTTGTCCCATTCCTCCTGGCAGAGCTGGTGTAACGGAGTCAGGTTTGTAGGCCTCCTTGCTCTCACACGCTTTTTCAGTTCTGCCCATACATTTTCTATAGGATTGAGGTCAGGGCTTTGTGATGGTCACTCCAATACCTTGACTTTGTTGTTCTTAAGCCATTTTGCCACAACTTTGGAAGTATGCTTGGGGTCATTGTCCATTTGGAAGACCCATTTGCGACCAAGCTTTAACTTCCTGACTGATGTCTTGAGATGTTGCTTCAATATATCCACATAATTTTCCTTCCGCAAGATGCCATCTATTTTGTGAAGTGCACCAGTCCCTCCTGCAGCAAAGCACCCCCACAACATGATGCTGCATCCCCGTGCTTCACGGTTGGGATGGTGTTCTTCGGCTTGCAAGCCTCCCCCTCTTTCCTCCAAACATAACGATGGTCATTATGGCCAAACAGTTCTATTTTGTTTCATCAGACCAGAGGACATTTCTCCAAAAAGTACGATCTTTGTCCCCATGTGCAGTTGCACTCGTTATACTGTGGATATAGATACCGTTGTACATGTTTCCTCCAGCATCTTCACAAGGTCCTTTGCTGTTTTTTCTGGGATTGATTTGCACTTTTCGCACCAAAGTACGTTCATCTCTAGGAGACAGAACACGTCTCCTTCCTGAGCGGTATGACGGCTGCGTGGTCCCATGGTATTTATACTTGCTTACTATTGTTTGTACAGATGAACGTGGTACCTTCAGGCATTTGGAAATTGCTCCCAAGGATGAACCACACTTGTGGAGGTCTACAATTGTTTTTCTGAGGTCTTGGCTCATTTCTTTTGATTTTCCCATGATGTCAAGCAAAGAGGCACTGAATTTGAAAGTAGGACTTGGAATACATCCACAGGTACACCTCCAATTGACTCAAAGGATGTCAATTAGCCTATCAGAAGCTTCTAAAGCAATGACATCATTTTCTGGAATTTTCCAAGCTGTTTAAAGGCACACTTCATTTAGTGTATGTAAACTTCTGACCCACTGGAATTGTGATACAGTGAATTATAAGTGAAATAATCTGTAAACAATTGTTGAAAAAAATGACTTGTGTCATGCACAAAGTAGATGTCCTAACCAACTTGCCAAAACAATAGTTTGTTAACAAGACATTTGTGGAGTGGTTGAAAAACAAGTTTTAATGACTCCAACCTAAGTGTATGTAAACTTCCCACTTCAACTCTACCTATTATAAAGGTCAGAAGAAAAAGGCCATTTGTTTCCATAATTCTCTCAATGACCAAAGTAAAGAGACGCTCCATAATAGATTGGACATAAAGGAAGTGTTTTCCTCTAAACACACAGAGACAGCGCTCGTCCCCAAACAAGAGGCCAGCCTGCCAGCCGATTATCCTGTCAGCCAGCCAGCGAGCCAACCAGCCAGTCAGGCAGCAGCTGTGTCACCACCCAACTCCCCATACCACCTCACATCTCTCTCGCTCTCTCTCTCTCTCTTTTGAGGGCTCTCTCTCTCCTTCTTGCTCACTCTCTCTTATTCTCTTTCTCTTTCACCCTGGACTGAAGCTCAAGCAGAGGTTTTTAATTGATGTTTTTTTTCTCCCTCTATTTTTTGGTTTCACTTAATGAGCAGAGCAGAGCAGACTTGACTCTCTGTATACAAATGTGAAGCCCTTAGCTTGCTACTTTCAGCTACCCTGCCCCTCCATCCACCCGTCTGCCCTGTAGCTGGTTCCATTGGAGTCCAGCTAATTACTGTGGTTATCTTGGGCTCCCCCACCACTAGATTCTAATTTCAAATAGCCTATGGTGCTTGGTGGTAGCGCAGTCAGGCAGTGTGCTACGTAGCAACGCAGGACCCTTTCCATTTCAGACACCTCATTAACGCTGCCTCCAAAACCAATCAGTCCGACTCTACATAGGTAGACTGGATCCTATGGAGCTCTCTTCGCGTGACGCCACTGATTTCTACAGCTCATTTGCAACAAGAACACCCAATGATTTACTTATCACGAGGCTTCTAATGCATGCCTAATGCATGCCGAATCTGGCAGACGGACGGATGCTGAATGAAATCTGTGTGTAGGTGTGTACCGTAACTGTTACAGCCTTGTGAGCTGAGCTCTTTCCTTCTGGAAGGTTCAGGTAGTTTTAGTAGTATTTAGGTAGTTGGTGTGTGTGTTTGGATGTGGGAAGAGAGGACAGAGGAGGAGAGGACGAGGAGGATTCTGCTGGTCTGGATGAGACTGGAAGAGAGGGAGGAGGAGGGAGGACAGGACAAGTCATGGACATTAGAGGAACTTGAAGGGCTTGTAACAGAGAGAGGGGAGAGGATGGATCTTTCTTGAGCTGGCTCTTTGTTTTGGGGGTTTGCTTCTCGCGTGGGAATTTTTTATGTTTGGGTCAGATAGTCATCACCACAAAAGATTTGAGGAAATACTGATGGATACTGTAAGCTTAAACAGTCATGTTCTATGCACAGTAGAACATATTGTATGTTCTAAATGAGCAGTTTTGCTTCTCAGTGAGGAAGAGTATGTCTTATAAGGTCACTAAACGGGAATATGAAGTGGATCCAGTCTTTTGATGTTAGAATAGAGACTCCTAGATGGAGCCAGTCAGGTTATTGTAGTGAGAGGGAGGATCTCAGTTTCAGACAGTTCTCTAAGATGGCCACCAGACAGCACACTTTCACCCATCAGCCAGCCAGTCACTTTACATGACAAGGTTAGACGGAGAGTGTGGAAGGTTTGGGTGAGAGACCCCTAACCAGTGGTTTGTGCCCCCCCCCCCTGAACACATCCTCAAACACAGAATTACAAAAATAATCCTTATAGAATTACGTACATGATAGGCTACATATCGAATTATAGGATCTATGATCAAACACCTGTTTCTAGTGAGGAATCGGAATGCAGTCTTTCGCCAAAACCATCAAATATTCAGTAGGCTAATTGGGGTTTTAAAAGCTTTCTTGTTTGTTCAGTCTGTAGAATAGCCTTAAACTATTTGACAGATAACCTTCTGCGTATCAAATATAGGCTTTGTTGGCAGTTCATAAAATCTAGGGAGGATATAGGGAATTGAAGACCTTGAGATTCTGAACTTTGTGATTTCCAAATATTTTTTGTCAGCACTTCTGATGGAGTCTAATTATACCATATGCATAATTCAGAAATACAAATATCGTTGTTGACAAGAGGAACGCATATCATTTACAAGTCTGTCCAGTTGGGCTAAATTCAGGCCTGGGAATTATTCAAGAGATTAATTAATAAAGCATTGCCCTGACTGGCTCGTTGCTTTTTCATCAATAACACTGCAGTTGAACACAACCCAAGTGATTATCATGCCCCAGAGAGAGAGAGCTATGAGAGAGAACAGTGCAGTTGAATACAACCCAAGTGATTATCATGCCCCAGAGAGAGAGAGCTATGAGAGAGAACAGTGCAGTTGAACACAACCCAAGTGATTATCATGCCCCAGAGAGAGAGAGCTATGAGAGAGAACAGTGCAGTTGAATACAACCCAAGTGATTATCATGCCCCAGAGAGAGAGAGCTATGAGAGAGAACAGTGCAGTTGAACACAACCCAAGTGATTATCATGCCCCAGAGAGAGCTATGAGAGAGAACAGTGCAGTTGAACACAACCCAAGTGATTATCATGTCCCAGAGAGAGAGAGCTATGAGAGAGAACAGTGCAGTTGAACACAACCCAAGTGATTATCATGCCCCAGAGAGAGAGCTATGAGAGAGAACAGTGCAGTTGAACACAACCCAAGTGCTTATCATGCCCCAGAGAGAGAGAGAGCTATGAGAGAGAACAGTGCAGTTGAACACAACCCAAGTGATTATCATGCCCCAGAGAGAGCTATGAGAGAGAACAGTGCAGTTGAACACAACCCAAGTGATTATCATGCCCCAGAGAGAGCTATGAGAGAGAACAGTGCAGTTGAACACAACCCAAGTGCTTATCATGCCCCAGAGAGAGAGAGCTATGAGAGAGAACAGTGCAGTTGAACACAACCCAAGTGCTTATCATGCCCCAGAGAGAGAGAGCTATGAGAGAGAACAGTGCAGTTGAACACAACCCAAGTGATTATCATGCCCCAGAGAGAGCTATGAGAGAGAACAGTGCAGTTGAACACAACCCAAGTGCTTATCATGCCCCAGAGAGAGAGAGCTATGAGAGAGAACAGTGCATTTGAACACAACCCAAGTGATTATCATGCCCCAGAGAGAGCTATGAGAGAGAACAGTGCAGTTGAACACAACCCAAGTGCTTATCATGCCCCAGAGAGAGAGCGCTATGAGAGAGAACAGTGCAGTTGAACACAACCCAAGTGATTACCATGCCCCAGAGAGAGAGCTATGAGAGAGAACAGTGCAGTTGAACACAACCCAAGTGCTTATCATGCCCCAGAGAGAGAGAGCTATGAGAGAGAACAGTGCAGTTGAACACAACCCAAGTGATTATCATGCCCCAGAGAGAGCTATGAGAGAGAACAGTGCAGTTGAACACAACCCAAGTGCTTATCATGCCCCAGAGAGAGAGAGAGCTATGAGAGAGAACAGTGCAGTTGAACACAACCCAAGTGATTATCATGCCCCAGAGAGAGCTATGAGAGAGAACAGTGCAGTTGAACACAACCCAAGTGATTATCATGCCCCAGAGAGAGAGCTATGAGAGAGAACAGTGCAGTTGAACACAACCCAAGTGATTATCATGCCCCAGAGAGAGAGCTATGAGAGAGAACAGTGCAGTTGAACACAACCCAAGTGCTTATCATGCCCCAGAGAGAGAGAGCTATGAGAGAGAACAGTGCAGTTGAACACAACCCAAGTGCTTATCATGCCCCAGAGAGAGCTATGAGAGAGAACAGTGCAGTTGAACACAACCCAAGTGATTATCATGCCCCAGAGAGAGCTATGAGAGAGAACAGTGCAGTTGAACACAACCCAAGTGCTTATCATGCCCCAGAGAGAGAGAGAGCTATGAGAGAGAACAGTGCAGTTGAACACAACCCAAGTGCTTATCATGCCCCAGAGAGAGAGAGAGCTATGAGAGAGAACAGTGCAGTTGAACACAACCCAAGTGCTTATCATGCCCCAGAGAGAGAGAGAGCTGCCCCAGAGAGAGAGAGCTATGAGAGAGAACAGTGCAGTTGAACACAACCCAAGTGCTTATCATGCCCCAGAGAGAGAGAGAGCTATGAGAGAGAACAGTGCAGCTCATGCAACGGTTAGAGCTCGCAGAGAGGAGGAAAAAAACACTCTTCAGAAGTGATCATTTAGATGTATTCATGCTGAATGTGATGGTAAATGAAATTGCAATAGGTCCACACACCACATTTTAGAATATAGTATGTATTTGTCTCTAATTCAAGATGCACATAACGGTTGGTATTTCATATCCAATCATGTTGAAATAGCACTCTCATGTACACATAGCCCACTTGAAAGTGAAATTCATACAGAAACCAACCATCCATGTTCAGTATTAGCGACTGTATATTTGAAGGTCTATTTGGTATTTTACTCATAGAAGGGCAAACAGGTTGAGTCAATATGCTGAGATAAAAGCTGTGGTGGCTGGCAGGCAGGCATGAAACACTCTGAGTGGGAGGAGGTTCACAGGATAGTGGATGGGGATGGAGGGAGGGCTGGACTGATGAGGGGATGGATGGAGGGAGGGCTGGACTGATGAGGGGATGGATGGAGGGAGGGCTGGACTGATGAGGGGATGGCTGGAGGGAGGGCTGGACTGATGAGGGGATGGCTGGAGGGAGGGCTGGACTGATGAGGGATGGATGGCTGGACTGATGAGGGATGGCTAGAGGGAGGGCTGGACTGATGAGGGGATGGATGGAGGGAGGGCTGGACTGATGAGGGGATGGATGGAGGGAGGGCTGGACTGATGAGGGGATGGCTAGAGGGAGGGCTGGACTGATGAGGGGATGGCTGGAGGGAGGGTTGGACTGATGAGGGGATGGCTGGAGGGAGGGCTGGACTGATGAGGGGATGGATGGAGGGAGGGCTGGACTGATGAGGGGATGGATGGAGGGAGGGCTGGACTGATGAGGGGATGGCTGGAGGGAGGGCTGGACTGATGAGGGGATGGATGGAGGGACTTGTATATACAGAGATACCCAGGCTAGACAGAACTCTAGTGTACTTGTATATACAGGGATACCCAGGCTAGACAGAGCTCTAGTGTACTTGTTTAAACAGGGATACCCAGGCTAGACAGAGCTCTAGTGTACATGTATATACAGGGATACCCAGGCTAGACAGAACTCTAGTGTACATGTATATACAGGGATACCCAGGCTAGACAGAGCTCTAGTGTACATGTATATACAGGGATACCCAGGCTAGACAGAACTCTAGTGTACATGTATATACAGGGATACCCAGGCTAGACAGAACTCTAGTGTACATGTATATACAGGGATACCCAGGCTAGACAGAACTCTAGTGTACATGTATATACAGGGATACCCAGGCTAGACAGAACTCTAGTGTACATGTATATACAGGGATACCCAGGGAATCCCTGAGCCTGTCTTTACTTTTCAGGGCCATGACTCTAAAACCTAGTAGAAGCTTATTTCCTATCCCTGTCTTTACCCCTCTCTTTCCTCTGTCCCCTCTCTTTCCCCTCTCTCTTTCTCTCTCTATCTATCTTTCTTTCACCTCTCCCTGTGTCTCTTTCGTCCTCTCTCTCCTCTTCCTCCTCTACTTCCTCTCTCATTCTTGTTCTCTCTTTCAACCACCTCCCTCTCATATCCCTCTCTCTACCTCTCTCTTCACTCTCACTCTCCTCCTCTCTCTCAACCCCCCGTTAGCCCAATGAAAAAAATAGTATTTCCCCGTAGCTAGGCGATAGAGCAGAATTAGCATTTCATCCAGAAGAAGCACTGTGGGAACTTTGCAAAGTTTACTCATACAGCATGAAAGCAATGTTGGGGGGTTGTGCTTGCTGCTCTAATCGTTAGCAAATACTTCCATGGCATTGAAGTTGGCAGAGGGAGAGGGAAAGGGAGGGAGAGGGAAAGGGAGGGGAGGGAGAGGGAAAGGAGGGAGAGGGAGAGGGAAAGGGAGGCAGAGGGAAAGGGAGGAGGAGAGGGAAAGGGAGGGACAGGGGAGGGAAAGGGAGGCAGAGGGAAAGGGAGGCAGAGGGAAAGGGAGGCAGAGGGAAAGGGAGGCAGAGGGAAAGGGAGGGAGAGGGAAAGGGAGGGAGAGGGAGAGGGAAAGGGAGGGAGAGGGAAAGGGAGGGAAAGGGAGGCAGAGGGAGAGGGAAAGGGTGGGAGAGGGAAAGGGAGAGGGAGGGAGAGGGAAAGGGAGGGAGAGGGAAAGGGAAAGGGAGGGAGAGGGAAAGGGAGGGAGAGGGAGAGGGAAAGGGAGGGAGAGAGGGAGAGGGAAAGGAGGGGAGAGGGAAAGGGAGAGGAGAGGGAGGGAGAGGGAAAGGGAGGGAGAGGGAAAGGGAAAGGGAGGGAGAGGGAAAGGGAGGGAGAGGGAGAGGGAAAGGGAGGCAGAGGGAGAGGGAAAGGGAGGGAGAGGGAAAGGGAGGGAGGGGGAGGGAGAGGGAGAGGGAAAGGGAGGGAGAGGGAAAGGGAGGGAGAGGGAGAGGGAAAGGGGGAGGGAGAGAGGGAAAGGGAGGGAGAGGGAGAGGGAAAGGGGAGGCAGAGGGAGAGGGAAAGGGTGGGAGAGGGAAAGGGAGAGGGAGGGAGAGGGAAAGGGGAGGGAGAGGGAGAGGGAAAGGCAGGCAGAGGGAAAAGGGAGGGAGAGGGAAAGGGAGGGAGAGGGAGAGGGAAAGGAGGCAGAGGGAGAGGGAAAGGGAGGGGAGGGAGAGGGAAAGGGAGGGAGGGAGAGGGAAAGGGAGGAGAGGGAAAGGGAGGGAGAGGGAGAGGAAAGGGAGGGAGAGGGAGGGAGGGAGGGAGAGGGAAAGGGAGGGGGAGAGGGAAAGGGGAGGGAGAGGGAAAGGGAGGGAGAGGGAGAGGGAAGAGGGAGGGAGAGGGAGAGGGAAAGGGAGGCAGAGGGAAAGGGAGGCAGAGGGAAAGGGAGGGAGAGGGAGAGGGAGGGAGAGGGAAAGGGAGGGAGAGGGAGGGAAAGGGAGGGAGAGGGAAGGGAGGGAGGAAAGAGGGAGAGGGAAAGGGAGGCAGAGGCAGAGGGAAAGGGAGAGGGAAGGGAGGGAGGCAGAGGGAAAGGGAGGGAGGGAGGGAGAGGGAAAGGGAGGCAGAGGGAGAGGGAAAGGGAGGGAGAGGGAAAGGGAGGGAGAGGGAAAGGGAGGGAGAGGGAAAAGGGAGGGAGAGGAAAAGGGAGAGGGAGAGGGAAAGGGAGGGAGAGGGAAAGGGAGGGAGAGGGAGAGGGAAAGGGAGGGAGAGGGAAAGGGAGGGAGAGGGAAATGGGAGGCAGAGGGAAAGGGAGGAGAGGGAGGGAGAGGGAAAGGGAGGGAGAGGGAAAGGGAGGGAGAGGGAGAGGGAGAGGGAAAGGGAGGCAGAGGAGAGGGAGAGGGAAAGGGAGGCAGAGGCAGAGGGAAAGGGAGAGGGAAAGGGAGGCAGAGGGAGAGGGAGAGGGAGGCAGAGGGAAAGGGGAGGGAAAGGGAAAGGGAGGGAGAGGGAGAGGGAAAGGGAGGCAGAGGGAAAGGGAGGCAGAGGGAAAGGGAGGCAGAGGGAAAGGGAGGGAGAGGGAGAGGGAAAGGGAGGGAGAGGGGGAGAGGGAAATGGAAAGGGAGGCAGAGGCAGAGGGAAAGGGAGAGGGAGGCAGAGGGAGAGGGAGGCAGAGGGAAAGGGAGGGAGAGAGGGAAAGGGAGAGGAGAGGGAGAGGGAGAGGAAAGGGAGGGAGAGGGAGGGAGGAGAGGGAAAGGGAGGCAGAGGGAAAGGGAGGCAGAGGGAAAGGGAGGGAGAGCAGAAAAGGGAGGCAGAGGGAAAGGGAGGCAGAGGGAAAGGGAGGCAGAGGGAAAGGGAGGGAGAGGGAAAGGGAGGCAGAGGGAAAGGGAGGGAGAGGGAAAGGGAGGGAGGGAGGGAAAGGGAGGGAAAGGGAGGGAGAGGGAGGGGAACGCACCGTGACGGGTATAGTGCTGACTTATTAGGAAGACAAATTACAGATGGTTTGGTTGATTTAAGATTGCTTTTAGGCTGAAGGACAATTGTAATGGCATTTTGATGTAGTGATGTCATTTTGTCCCACTTTTATTTCTCCTTCTGAAGAGAACGGTTTGCTCCTCTGAATGGCAAGGCAAACAACATGGTTGTCGTTTTCTCCTTTCAACGCCCAAACGTCCAGGCAAGGCCTCCGAGTCCGCAGCCAGCCAGCCACAGACAGTCAAACACCCATCCTGCTATGTGCGCCACACTGTAGTTTCTATACTCTCTCTCTCTATTCGTAGATGCAGCCCCTCCCCAATGCAACGTAGTCACAAACAACATGTACAAACTAACCATGTAGCTTAGAAACAGATAGCGACAAGGTGACTTTTTCCTGTAGATTTAAATATCAACACATTTCCTGTAGTCTTTGTTAGCCACCAAGTCATTAGGAATGACATCCTAATCAGATGGCACTTGATTCCCTATGTAGTACACTACTTTTGACCAGGGCTTTGGTCAAATGTCGTGCACTATATAGGGATAGGGAGCCATTTGGGATGCAGCCTCTGTCATCTATTTAGGTAAGCTCCAGCCAACCTGACACATACACAGAGAGAAATGAATACCAAGCCAGAGAACGAAGAAGAAAAATATCCTTAATTAATGACAGATTTACATTTCCATGCCTCAGAACACAGAAATAACACAGAGCTATGAGCCTATCCTAATTTACAATGTCATTGTCGAAATGTGTTTTTCTTTATTTCTAAAAAAGTACTTTTTTTTTTTTTTAAATACCCTTCTAAAAAATACTGATTGAAATGTTAGATCACTTTAAGTTCCCACATGAAAGCATCAGGCTTGGTAATACTCTAGGTGGATTGGGACTGTGAGAGAGTGAGTGAGAGAGTTTCAGTTTGAAGGTGTGTTCTCTGCTCTGTGAAGTAGACCCCCCAGCTCTGAGACAGTTCTGCAGTGTTGTGGAGCTCCTCAGGGACGCCCCGTCTTACCTGCTGTTTGACGAAATGTGGAGAAGCAGCTCTAGCAGCAATTCAAAGACACTCACTAAGATTGAGGAGAAATATTGAATATAACACAACCAGGGTCAAGTTGTAAAGATATTTTTGTTCAACGTTGTTATATTAACCAGGATCTCCTCTGGTCCTGGGGGATGTTGGGGGTGCGTTTGGAAGGTGTTGTTCTGCCAGACATCAGACAGAAAAATAAGGCATTAGTGATTTTGATTCTAACTGTTCAAGGGTTTCCATGCATGGAGGGAGTTCTAGACCTATTTCTCCGTTAGCTGAAGCATGTTTCTTCCTAGGAGTCTAGATGCATCAGTAACTATATGAGAAGTGAGTAGACCACAGGAGGATGGTGGCACCTTCATTCGGGAGGACGGGCTTGTGGTAATGACTGGAGTGGAATCAGTGGAATGGTATCAAACACATGGTTTCTAGGTGTTTAATGCCATTCCATTTGCTCTGTTCCGGCCATTATTATGAGCTGTTCTCATTCATAGTTGATCTGTTCTCATTCATAGTTGATCTGTTCTCATTCATAGTGATCTGTTCTCATTCATAGTGATCTGTTCTCATTCATAGTGATCTGTTCTCATTCATAGTGATCTGTTCTCATTCATAGTGATCTGTTCTCATTCATAGTTGATCTGTTCTCATTCATAGTGATCTGTTCTCATTCATAGTGATCTGTTCTCATTCATAGTTGATCTGTTCTCATTCATAGTGATCTGTTCTCATTCATAGTGATCTGTTCTCATTCATAGTGATCTGTTCTCATTCATAGTGAGCTGTTCTCATTCATAGTTGAGCTGTTCTCATTCATAGTTGATCTGTTTTCATTCATAGTGAGCTGTTCTCATTCATAGTGATCTGTTCTCATTCATAGTGATCTGTTCTCATTCATAATTGATCTGTTGTCATTCATAGTGATCTGTTCTCATTCATAGTGATCTGTTCTCATTCATAGTGATCTGTTCTCATTCATAGTGATCTGTTCTCATTCATAGTGATCTGTTTTCATTCATAGTGAGCTGTTCTCATTCATAGTTGATCTGTTCTCATTCATAGTTGATCTGTTCTCATTCATAGTGATCTGTTCTCATTCATAGTGATCTGTCCCCCCCCAGTGAAGAGAGAGGAGCGGCCACTCCTGATTGCAGCTATTTTCCAAAGGCTTTTTTTCATTCAGTTCAATCCCCCCCACTCTCTCTCTCTCTCTTTCTCTCCTTCATCGTGGACGGACAGGGCTTGGAGGAGGAATTTAACTATTTTCAGTCAGCCGCGCTCCTAGCCGCTCCAAGGAAGGCTTTTTAATTATCTTTAAAAAATTAACACTTAATTGTCTGCTAAGAACTGCTTCGTTTGGACTGAGACATTAAGAGAGAGAGAAAAAGGAGGGAGGTATTTTTATCCGTCCTCTCTCTCTCTCTGTCTCTCTGTCTCTCTGTCTCTCTCTCTCTCTCTCTCTCTCTCTCTCCATCGTCCTCATCTTCAAAGTAAACTTTTTCTTGTATTACAGTGACATAGGAGCCACTGGGTGCTGCCCTGCATCAGAGAGAGGGAGCTCCTCGGCCTATTTACGAGGCTAGTCTTTATCAGGGAGGACGCAAGGCGTCTAAAAAGAGGACTGTTGAGGATCTCGATTCAATCCGTCCATCCATAGGGTCTAAATTAATCTCCATCATTCCTGCTCATCAGTCACAATAAGACAGCCCCAATGGTCAGAGAGGAGGGGGTCTGGGAGAGGAGAGGGTCTGGGAGAGGAGAAGGTCTGGGAGAGGAGAATGTCTGGGAGAGGAGAGGCTCTGTGAGAGGATAGGGTCTGGGAGAGGATAGGGTCTGGGAGAGGATAGGGTCTGGGAGAGGATGGGGTCTGGGAGAGGAGAAGGGCTAGGAGAGGAGAGGGTCTGGGAGAGGAAAGGGTCTGGGAGAGGAGAAGGGTCTGGGAGAGGAGAAGGGCTAGGAGAGGATAGGGTCTGGGAGAGGAAAGGGTCTGGGAGAGGAGAAGGGCTAGGAGAGGATAGGGTCTGGGAGAGGAAAGGGTCTGGGAGAGGAGAAGGGCTAGGAGGGGATAGGGTCTGGGAGAGGGGAGGGTCTGGGAGAGGAGAAGGTCTGGGAGAGGAGAAGGTCTGGGAGAGGAGAGAGTCTGGGAGAGGAGAGAGTCTGGGAGAGGATAGGGTCTGGGAGAGGAGAGGGTCTGGGAGAAGATAGGGTCTGGGGGAGGAGAAGGTCTGGAAGAGGTTGGGTCTGGGAGAGGAGAAGGTCTGGGAGAGGTTAGGGTCTGGGAGAGGAGAAGGTCTGGGAGAGGGGAAGGGCTAGGAGAGGATAGGGTCTGGGAGAGGTGAGGGGCTAGGAGAGGAGAGGGTCTGGGAGAGGAGAAGGTCTGGGAGAGGAGAGGGTCTGGGAAAGGAGAAGGTCTGGGAGAGGAGAGGGTCTGGGAGAGGATGGGGTCTGGGAGAGGAGAAGGTCTGGGAGAGGGGAAGGGCTAGGAGAGGATAGGGTCTGGGAGAGGAGAGGGTCTGGGAGAGGATAGGGTCTGGGAGAGGAGAAGGGCTAGGAGAGGAGAAGGGCTAGGGGAGGATAGGGTCTGGGAGAGAAGAAGGGCTAGGAGATGAGAAGGTCTGGGAGAGGATAGGGTCTGGGAGAGGATAGGGTCTGGGAGAGGAGATGGTCTGGGAGAGGAGATGGTCTGGGAGAGGAGAAGGTCTGGGGAGTAAAGGTCTGGGAGAGGAGAGGGTCTGGAGAAGAGGATAGGAAGGGTCTGGAAGAGGAGAGGGTCTGGGAGAGTAGAGTGTCTGGGAGAGGAGAGGGTCTGGGAAAGGAGAAGGTCTGGGAGAGGAGAGGGTCTGGGAGAGGAGAGGGTCTGGGAGAGGAGAAGGTCTGGGAGAGGAAGGGTCTGGGAAAGGAGAGGGTCTGGGAAAGGAGAGGGTCTGGGAGAGGAGAAGGTCTGTGAGAGGAGAGGGTCTGGGAGAGGAGAAGGTCTGGGAGAGGAGAGGGTCTGGGAGAGGAGAAGGTCTGTGAGAGGAGAGGGTCTGGGAGAGGAGAAGGTCTGGGAGAGGAGAGGGTCTGTGAGAGGAGAAGGTCTGGGAGAGGAGAAGGTCTGGGAGAGGAGAGGGTCTGGGAGAGGAGAGGGTCTGTGGGAAAACCTTCCACATGGATATAAAATGCTGCTCTTTCGCAGCACAGACCGCTGGTGATTTAATTAGAATTGAATTATTAATGAGGAATACTAAAAAATATATACTTTTGGTCATGTAGAGTATGTGGACACCTGCTCGTCGAACATCTCATTCCAAAATTATGGGCATTAATACGGAGTTGATCCCCCTTTGCTATTATAACATCCTCCACTCTTCTGGGAAGGCTTTCCACTAGATGTTGGAACATTGCTGCAGGGAGTTGCTTCCATTCAGCCACAAGAGCATTAGTGAGGTCGGGCACTGATGTTGGGTGATTAGGCCTGGCTCACAGTCGGCGTTCCAATTCATCCTAGAGGTGTTTGATGGGGTTGAGGTTAAGGCTCTGTGCAGGCCAGTCAGGTTGTTCCACACCAATCACGACAAACCATTTCTGTATGGACCTCACTTTGTGCACAGGGGCATTGTCATGCTAAAACAGGAAAGGGCCTTCCCCAAGCTCCTGACAAACAATTATTGTGCTGATGTTGCTTCCAAAGACAGTTTGGAACTCGGTAGTGAGTGTTGCAACCGAGGACAGACGATTGTTACGCGCTTCAGCACTCTGCAGTCCCGTTCTGTGAGCTTGTGTGGCCTACCACTTCGCGGCTGAGCCGTTGTTGCTCCTAGACATTTTGACTTAACAATAACAGCACTTACAGTTGACCGGGGCAGTTCTAGCAGGGCATAAATTTGACGAACTGACTTGTTGGAAAGGTGGCATCCTATGACGGTGCCACATTGAAAGTCACTGAGATCTTCATTAAGGCCATTCTACTGCAAATATTTGTCTATGGCGATTGCATGGCTGTGTGCTTGATGTTATACACTTGTCATTAACGGGTGTGGCTGAAATAGCCGAATACACTCATTTGAAGGGGTGTCCACATACTGTTGTATATATAGTGTAGTTTTTTGATCTTCTATTAGTAGATCAAATATTTGTAATTTCATTTATATCATGGATGATGCAACGTAGGACCATTTAACAATGCATGGCTATGTATTATGATTTCCCAGTTCATTCAAATGGAATAAGCTGGAAGAAAGAAACCTATTGAAAAATGTCATTTACTCGGACAGTTCTGCCAATTTGAAATGACACTGCAGATATAAAATGTTTCCCATCTACTTGAAAGGTACCATGTATACTGCTCAGGCTGGTGTGATATTCATCTACTTGAAAGGTACCATGTATACTGCTCAGGCTGGTGTGATATTCATCTACTTGAAAGGTACCATGTATACTGCTCAGGCCGGTGTGATATTCATCTACTTGAAAGGGTACCATGATATTCATCTACTTGAAAGGTACTGCTCAGGCCGGTGTGATATTCATCTACTTGAAAGGTACCATGTATACTGCTCAGGCCGGTGTGATATTCATCTACATGAAAGGTACCATGTATACTGCTCAGGCCGGTGTGATATTCATCTACTTGAAAGGTACCATGTATATCACGGTGTGATATTCATCTCTTGAAAGGCTGGTATACTGCTCAGGCCGGTGTGATATTCATCTACTTGAAAGGTACCATGTATACTGCTCAGGCCGGTGTGATATTCATCTACTTGAAAGGTACCATGTATACTGCGGTGTGATATTCATCTACTTGAAAGGTACCACTGCTCAGGCCGGTGTGATATTCATCTACTTGAAAGGTACCATGTATACTGCTCAGGCCGGTGTGATATTCATCTACTTGAAAGGTACCATGTATACTGCTCAGGCCGGTGTGATATTCATCTACTTGAAAGGTACCATGTATACTGCTCAGGCCGGTGTGATATTCATCTACTTGAAAGGTACCATGTATACTGCTCAGGCCGGTGTGATATTCATCTACTTGAAAGGTACCATGTATACTGCTCAGGCCGGTGTGATATTCATCTACTTGAAAGGTACCATGTATACTGCTCAGGCCGGTGTGATATTCATCTACTTGAAAGGTACCATGTATACTGCTCAGGCTGGTGTGATATTCATCTACATGAAAGGTACCATGTATACTGCTCAGGCCGGTGTGATATTCATCTACTTGAAAGGTACCATGTATACTGCTCAGGCTGGTGTGATATTCATCTACCTACTGAAATTCATCTACTTGTACCATGTATACTGCTCAGGCCGGTGTGATATTCATCTATGAAAGGTACCATCGGTGTGATATTCATCTACTTGAAAGGTACCATGTATACTGCTCAGGCCGGTGTGATATTCATCTACTTGAAAGGTACCATGTATACTGCTCAGGCTGGTGTGATATTCATCTTGAAAGGTACCATGTATACTGCTCACGATATTCATCTACTTGAAAGGTGTATACTGCTCAGCATTCACATGAAATATTACTGCTCAGGCCGGTGTGATATTCATCTATTGTACCATTTACTTCAGGCCGGTGTGATATTCATCTACTTGAAAGACATGTATACTGTCAGGCGGTGTGATATTCATCTACTTGAAAGGTACCATGTATACTGCTCAGTGTGTTACCATGTATAGCTGCCTGTGTTTATACTTTCATGTATACTGCTCAGGCCGGTGGATATTCATCTACTTGAAAGATACCATGTATACTTGGTGTGTTAAACAAACTGCTGCGGTGTGATATTCATCTACTTGAAAGGTACCATGTATACTGAGGCCGGTGTGCCTACCATGTATACTGCTCAGCCAAGCACTCCATCTCTTGGTCTCTTGAAAGGTCATGTATACTGCTCAGGCGGTGTGATATTCATCCAGCCAAGCACGGTGTGATATTCATCTTCTTGGTCGGTGTGATATTCATCACTGAGGCCCAGCCAGGCAAAACGATCCAAAGATATTCATCTTTGGTTTTTGCTCCTCACAAAAAATGGTGGTCTTGGCTGTATACTGCTCATTGATATTCATCTACTTGAAAGGCCTGTGCTTTGTCTGTACCATGTAAAGATATTCATGAAAGGTACCATGTATACTGCTCAGGCTGGTTGATATTCATCTACTTGAAAGAGTATACTGCTCAGTGGAGCAGTGTGGTATACTGCTGGGGATATTCATCTTGAAAGAACATGTATACTGCTCGGTGTGATATTCATCTACTTGAAAGGTACCATGTATACTGCTCAGGCTGGTGTGATATTCTCCTCCTCCCTATTGTTTTATTTGTTCTCACCCTCTAAACAAACTGTGCTGCTTAGCGATGCCTACCACCCAGCTCTTTCTGAGGCCCAGCCAAGCACTCCTTCAATCTTCTATGAGGCCATCTCTCTCGGTGTCTCTCTCTCTCTTCTCTCTCTCTCTCTCCCTGGTAAACAAACTGTGCTGCTTAGCGATGCCTACCACCCAGCCAAGCACTCCTTCTTGGTCTTCTCACTGAGGCCCAGCCAAGCACTCCTTCTTGGTCTTCTCACTGAGGCCCAGCCAGGCAAAACGATCCAAAGTTTGGTTTTTTTCTCCCTCACAAAAAAATGGTGGTCTTGGCTGATTGCATTGTTGCCTGTGTTTGTCTCACCCCTCTCTCCTCTCTCTCTCTCTCTCCCTCCCTTGTTCTCACCCTCTCTCGCTCTTTCTATCCATCTCTCTCTCTCTCTCTCTCTCTCTCTCTCTCTCTCCCTCCCTCGTTCTCACCCTCTCTCGCTCTTTCTATCCATCTCTCTCTGACTCTCCTCTCGCTCTCTCCTCTCTATCAGATTCCTTCACACTGCATGCAGCTGAGCTTAGGACCCAGGGCTGGGATAAAGACTGTCTTTGTTTGCCACTGAATGGCATTAGCCATGGGCTGCCTATAGGGAGGGAGGGAGGGAGGGAGAGGGAGGGAGGGAGGGAAGGGGGAGGGAGGGAGGAGGGGAGGGGGAGGGGAGGGGGAGGGGAGGGGGAGGGAGGGAGGGGGGGGGGGGGGGAGAGGGGATGGAGGGAGGGAGGGAGGGAGGGAGGGAGGGAGGGAGGGAGGGAGGGAGGGGGGGGAGGGAGGAGGGAAGGGGAGGGAGGGAGGGAGGGGGAGGGGAGGGGAGGGGGAGGGGAGGGAGAGGGGAGGGGAGGGAGGGAGGGGAGGGAGGGGAGGGGGAGGGGGAGAGAGCGAAGGAGGGAGGGAGGGAGATTATTCAACAAATGTCCAACTGAGAGTGGTTGTTAAAAAGAGAATATAACAATATTTTGACCCTGATCATAGAATTTCAAACGAGAAGCTATTGTAAGGAGTTTAGATGTCCACTAGCAAGTTTTTTTTTCACAAATAAATCAAAGACCCTGCTGTTCCTTTTTTCTTTACCAATCTGTGGGCTGACTGGGCACTTCTTTGTCTATTCATCCTCTTGAGTTTCTCATTGGCACTTTGGAAATCTGTGTAATGCATCCGCTTTGGACAGAATGATGGAGGGAGGGACGGAGAGGGGAGGATTCCGTCTTGCCGTCCACCTAACCTAGTGTTATCACTACTGTCTGCAGTTATGCCAGTGACAGAATTCCCATGGTTCCTTGGGCCACAGGTCAGAATTCACATTGTATGGGCCAATAGCATCCTACACTTCTCTTGACTCAACCTTTTCTCTGAATTCATGGTTCCCTGAATGATCACATTGTTTATCCAATTTGTTTGCTTCTTTTAAAGGTTTTTTTCGTCTTCTGTGTGTCTTTCATTAAACACAGAAAGATTCCACGCTAGATGAAATCTGGAACAGCCGGTGGAAATTCTCCTGGGTCTGTAGCTGACCCCAGAGTGACTGGGCACCTTGTTCTTTAACACTAAGAAGCAGAAAAAAAAGAAACTCTTGACTCACTGGGAGCTCAATGTGAGCCTTCTATACCAGTTGTAAAATGGCTTATTCTTCTGGTCACCATGGTGACAATTAACAGTGTTTCAAGGCCTTTTGTTCCAGACCCGTTAGAGCAGAATTTTTTCAACCGGGGTGATTTTCATTACACACACTCACTCACTCAGTCACGCACGCACACACACACAAAACCCCACTCAACAACTTAGTGCTTCCATTTTTCAAAAACAGTCTAGAATTATATCTGAATCAAGGGTTTGATGTTTACTTTTTCCTCTTAAAGAACACACTGAATATTTCTTCCTGTTCTTTCATGGCTGGAGCTTGTCCATATATCAGGGAGACAGAGCCCCTCTCTCATCAGCTGCAGGGGCTCTCTCTCTCTCTCTCTCATCAGCTGCAGGGGCTCTCTCTCTCTCATCAGCTACAGGGGCTCTCTCTCTCTCATCAGCTGCATGGGCTCTCTCTCTCTCATCAGCTGCAGGGGCTCTCTCTCTCTCATCAGCTGCAGGGGCTCTCTCTCTCTCTCATCAGCTGCAGGGGCTCTCTCTCTCTCATCAGCTGCAGGGGCTCTCTCTCTCATCAGCTGCAGGGGCTCTCTCTCATCAGCTGCAGGGGCTCTCTCTCTCTCATCAGCTGCAGGGGCTCTCTCTCTCTCATCAGCTGCAGGGGCTCTCTCTCTCATCAGCTGCAGGGGCTCTCTCTCATCAGCTGCAGGGGCTCTCTCTCTCTCATCAGCTGCAGGGGCTCTCTCTCTCATCAGCTGCAGGGGCTCTCTCTCTCATCAGCTGCAGGGGCTCTCTCTCTCTCATCAGCTGCAGGGGCTCTCTCTCTCTCATCAGCTGCAGGGGCTCTCTCTCTCTCTCATCAGCTGCAGGGCTCTCTCTCTCATCAGCTGCAGGGGCTCTCTCTCTCATCAGCTGCAGGGGCTCTCTCTCTCATCAGCTGCAGGGGCTCTCTCTCTCTCATCAGCTGCAGGGCTGCAGGGGCTCTCTCTCTCTCATCAGCTGCAGGGGCTCTCTCTCTCTCATCAGCTGCAGGGGCTCTCTCTCTCATCAGCTGCAGGGGCTCTCTCTCTCTCTCATCAGCTGCAGGGGCTCTCTCTCTCTCATCAGCTGCAGGGGCTCTCTCTCTCTCTCATCAGCTGCAGGGGCTCTCTCTCTCATCAGCTGCAGGGGCTCTCTCTCTCTCATCAGCTGCAGGGGCTCTCTCTCTCTCATCAGCTGCAGGGGCTCTCTCTCTCTCATCAGCTGCAGGGGCTCTCTCTCTCATCAGCTGCAGGGGCTCTCTCTCTCTCATCAGCTGCAGGGGCTCTCTCTCTCTCTCATCAGCTGCAGGGGCTCTCTCTCTCTCATCAGCTGCAGGGGCTCTCTCTCTCTCATCAGCTGCAGGCTCTCTCTCTCTCTCTCTCTCTCTCTCATCAGCTGCAGGGGCTCTCTCTCTCTCAGCTGCAGGGGCTCTCTCTCATCAGCTGCAGGGGCTCTCTCTCATCAGCTGCAGGGGCTCTCTCTCTCTCATCAGCTGCAGGGGCTCTCTCTCTCTCATCAGCTGCAGGGCTCTCTCTCTCATCAGCTGCAGGGGCTCTCTCTCTCATCAGCTGCAGCTGGGGCTCTCTCTCTCTCTCATCAGCTGCAGGGGCTCTCTCTCTCTCATCAGCTGCAGGGGCTCTCTCTCTCATCAGCTGCAGGGGCTCTCTCTCTCTCATCAGCTGCAGGGGCTCTCTCTCATCAGCTGCAGGGGCTCTCTCTCTCTCTCATCAGCTGCAGGGGCTGCAGGGGCTCTCTCTCTCTCTCATCAGCTGCAGGGGCTCTCTCTCTCATCAGCTGCAGGGGCTCTCTCTCTCATCAGCTGCAGGGGCTCTCTCTCTCATCAGCTGCAGGGGCTCTCCTCTCTCTCTCATCAGCTGCAGGGGCTCTCTCTCTCATCAGCTGCAGGGGCTCTCTCTCTCATCAGCTGCAGGGGCTCTCTCTCTCTCATCAGCTGCAGGGCTCTCTCTCTCATCAGCTGCAGGGGCTCTCTCTCTCAGCTGCAGGGTCTCTCTCTCTCTCATCAGCTGCAGGGCTCTCTCTCTCTCATCAGCTGCAGGGACTCTCTCTCTCATCTCTCATCAGCTGCAGGGCTCTCTCTCTCTCTCATCAGCTGCAGGGGCTCTCTCTCTCTCATCAGCTGCAGGGGCTCTCTCTCTCATCAGCTGCAGGGGCTCTCTCTCTATCATCAGCTGCAGGGGCTCTCTCTCTCTCATCAGCTGCAGGGGCTCTCTCTCTCTCATCAGCTGCAGGGGCTCTCTCTCTCTCTCTCTCATCAGCTGCAGGGGCTCTCTCTCTCATCAGCTGCAGGGGCTCTCTCTCATCAGCTGCAGGGGCTCTCTCTCTCTCTCATCAGCTGCAGGGGCTCTCTCTCTCTCTCTCATCAGCTGCAGGGCTCTCTCTCTCTCCTCTCTCTCTCTCTCATCTCTCTCATCAGCTGCAGGGCTCTCTCTCTCATCAGCTGCAGGGGCTCTCTCTCTCATCAGCTGCAGGGGCTCTCTCTCTCTCATCAGCTGCAGGGCTCTCTCTCTCTCATCAGCTGCAGGGGGCTCTCTCTCTCATCAGCTGCAGGGGCTCTCTCTCTCATCAGCTGCAGGGCTCTCTCTCTCTCTCATCAGCTGCAGGGGCTCTCTCTCTCTCTCATCAGCTGCAGGGGCTCTCTCTCTCTCATCAGCTGCAGGGGCTCTCTCTCTCATCAGCTGCAGGGGCTCTCTCTCATCAGCTGCAGGGCTCTCTCTCTCTCTCTCTCTCATCAGCTGCAGGGGCTCTCTCTCTCATCAGCTGCAGGGGCTCTCTCTCTCTCATCAGCTGCAGGGGCATCAGCTCTCTCTCTCATCAGCTGCAGGGGCTCTCTCTCTCTCATCAGCTGCAGGGCTCTCTCTCTCTCATCAGCTGCAGGGGCTCTCTCTCTCTCATCAGCTGCAGGGGCTCTCTCTCTCTCATCAGCTGCAGGGCTCTCTCTCTCATCAGCTGCAGGGCTCTCTCTCTCTCTCATCAGCTGCAGGGCTCTCTCTCTCATCAGCTGCAGGGCATCTCTCTCTCTCATCAGCTGCAGGGGCTCTCTCTCTCATCAGCTGCAGGGGCTCTCTCTCATCAGCTGCAGGGCTCTCTCTCTCTCTCATCAGCTGCAGGGGCTCTCTCTCTCTCATCAGCTGCAGGGCTCTCTCTCTCATCAGGGGCTCTCTCTCTCTCATCAGCTGCAGGGGCTCTCTCTCTCTCATCAGCTGCAGGGGCTCTCTCTCTCATCAGCTGCAGGGGCTCTCTCTCTCTCATCAGCTGCAGGGCTCTCTCTCTCTCATCAGCTGCTGCAGGGGCTCTCTCTCTCTCATCAGCTGCAGGGCTCTCTCTCTCTCATCAGCTGCAGGGGCTCTCTCTCTCTCATCAGCTGCAGGGGCTCTCTCTCTCTCATCAGCTGCAGGGGCTCTCTCTCTCTCATCAGCTGCAGGGGCTCTCTCTCTCTCATCAGCTGCAGGGGCTCTCTCTCTCTCTCATCAGCTGCAGGGGCTCTCTCTCTCTCATCAGCTGCAGGGGCTCTCTCTCTCATCAGCTGCAGGGGCTCAGCTGCAGGGGCTCTCTCTCATCAGCTGCAGGGGCTCTCTCTCTCATCAGCTGCAGGGGCTCTCTCTCTCTCATCAGCTGCAGGGGCTCTCTCTCTCTCATCAGCTGCAGGGGCTCTCTCTCTCATCAGCTGCAGGGGCTCTCTCTCTCTCATCAGCTGCAGGGGCTCAGGGGCTCTCTCTCTCATCAGCTGCAGGGGCTCTCTCTCTCATCAGCTGCAGGGGCTCTCTCTCTCATCAGCTGCAGGGGCTCTCTCTCTCTCATCAGCTGCAGGGGCTCTCTCTCTCTCTCATCAGCTGCAGGGGCTCTCTCTCATCAGCTGCAGGGGCTCTCTCTCTCTCATCAGCTGCAGGGCTCTCTCTCTCTCTCATCAGCTGCAGGGGCTCTCTCTCTCATCAGCTGCAGGGGCTCTCTCTCTCATCAGCTGCAGGGGCTCTCTCTCTCATCAGCTGCAGGGGCTCTCTCATCAGCTCTCATCAGCTGCAGGGGCTCTCTCTCTCTCATCAGGGGCTCTCTCTCTCATCAGCTGCAGGGGCTCTCTCTCTCTCATCAGCTGCAGGGCTCTCTCTCTCTCATCAGCTGCAGGGGCTCTCTCTCTCTCATCAGCTGCAGGGGCTCTCTCTCTCTCTCATCAGCTGCAGGGGCTCTCTCTCTCTCTCATCAGCTGCAGGGGCTCTCTCTCTCTCATCAGCTGCAGGGGCTCTCTCTCTCTCATCAGCTGCAGGGGCTCTCTCTCTCATCAGCTGCAGGGGCTCTCTCTCTCATCAGCTGCAGGGGCTCTCTCTCTCTCTCTCATCAGCTGCAGGGGCTCAGGCTCTCTCTCATCAGCTGCAGGGGCTCTCTCTCTCTCTCATCAGCTGCAGGGGCTCTCTCTCTCATCAGCTGCAGGGGCTGCAGGGGCTCTCTCTCTCTCATCAGCTGCAGGGCTCTCTCTCTCATCAGCTGCAGGGGCTTCTCTCTCTCATCAGCTGCAGGGGCTCTCTCTCTCATCAGCTGCAGGGGCTCTCTCTCATCAGCTGCAGGGGCTCTCTCTCTCATCAGCTGCAGGGGCTCTCTCTCTCTCATCAGCTGCAGGGGCTCTCTCTCTCTCATCAGCTGCAGGGGCTCTCTCTCTCTCTCTCATCAGCTGCAGGGGCTCTCTCTCTCTCATCAGCTGCAGGGGCTCTCTCTCTCTCTCATCAGCTGCAGGGGCTCTCTCTCTCTCATCAGCTGCAGGGGCTCTCTCTCTCTCATCAGCTGCAGGGGCTCTCTCTCTCTCATCAGCTGCAGGGGCTCTCTCTCTCTCATCAGCTGCAGGGGCTCTCTCTCTCTCATCAGCTGCAGGGGCTCTCTCTCTCTCATCAGCTGCAGGGGCTCTCTCTCTCATCAGCTGCAGGGGCTCTCTCTCTCATCAGCTGCAGGGGCTCTCTCTCTCATCAGCTGCAGGGCTCTCATCAGCTGGGGGCTCTCTCTCTCATCAGCTGCAGGGGCATCAGCTGCAGGGGCTCTCTCTCTCATCAGCTGCAGGGGCTCTCTCTCTCTCTCATCAGCTGCAGGGGCTCTCTCTCTCATCAGCTGCAGGGGCTCTCTCTCATCAGCTGCAGGGGCTCTCTCTCTCATCAGCTGCAGGGGCTCTCTCTCTCTCATCAGCTGCAGGGGCTCTCTCTCTCTCATCAGCTGCAGGGCTCTCTCTCATCAGCTGCAGGGGCTCTCTCTCTCTCATCAGCTGCAGGGGCTCTCTCTCTCATCAGCTGCAGGGGCTGCAGGGCTCTCTCTCTCATCAGCTGCAGGGGCTCTCTCTCTCTCATCAGCTGCAGGGGCTCTCTCTCTCTCATCAGCTGCAGGGGCTCTCTCTCTCTCATCAGCTGCAGGGGCTCTCTCTCTCTCATCAGCTGCAGGGGCTCTCTCTCTCTCATCAGCTGCAGGGGCTCTCTCTCTCATCAGCTGCAGGGGCTCTCTCTCTCTCATCAGCTGCAGGGGCTCTCTCATCAGCTGCAGGGGCTCTCTCTCATCAGCTGCAGGGGCTCTCTCTCTCATCAGCTGCAGGGGCTCTCTCTCTCTCATCAGCTGCAGGGGCTCTCTCTCATCAGCTGCAGGGGCTCTCTCTCTCTCATCAGCTGCAGGGGCTTCTCTCTCTCTCTCTCATCAGCTGCAGGGGCTCTCTCTCATCTCTCAGGGCTGCAGGGGCTCTCTCTCTCTCTCATCAGCTGCAGGGGCTCTCTCTCTCATCAGCTGCAGGGGCTCTCTCTCTCTCATCAGCTGCAGGGGCTCTCTCTCATCAGCTGCAGGGGCTCTCTCTCTCTCATCAGCTGCAGGGGCTCTCTCTCTCTCATCAGCTGCAGGGGCTCTCTCTCTCTCATCAGCTGCAGGGGCTCTCTCTCTCTCTCATCAGCTGCAGGGGCTCTCTCTCATCAGCTGCAGGGGCTCTCTCTCATCAGCTGCAGGGGCTCTCTCTCTCATCAGCTGCAGGCTCATCAGCTGCAGGGGCTCTCTCTCTCATCAGCTGCAGGGGCTCTCTCTCTCATCAGCTGCAGGGGCTCTCTCTCTCTCATCAGCTGCAGGGCTCTCTCTCATCAGCTGCAGGGGCTCTCTCTCTCTCATCAGCTGCAGGGCTCTCTCTCTCTCATCAGCTGCAGGGGCTCTCTCTCTCTCATCAGCTGCAGGGGCTCTCTCTCTCTCATCAGCTGCAGGGGCTTCTCATCAGCTGCAGGGGCTCTCTCTCTCATCAGCTGCAGGGGCTCTCTCTCTCATCAGCTGCAGGGGCTCTCTCTCTCTCATCAGCTGCAGGGGCTCTCTCTCTCTCTCATCAGCTGCAGGGGCTCTCTCTCTCATCAGCTGCAGGGGCTCTCTCTCTCATCAGCTGCAGGGGCTCATCAGCTGCAGGGGCTCTCTCTCATCAGCTCTCTCTCTCATCAGCTGCAGGGGCTCTCTCTCTCTCATCAGCTGCAGGGGCTCTCTCTCTCTCATCAGCTGCAGGGGCTCTCTCTCTCATCAGCTGCAGGGGCTCTCTCATCAGCTGCAGGGGCTCTCTCTCTCATCAGCTGCAGGGGCTCTCTCTCATCAGCTGCAGGGGCTCTCTCTCATCAGCTGCAGGGGCTCTCTCTCTCTCATCAGCTGCAGGGCTCTCTCTCTCTCATCAGCTGCAGGGGCTCTCTCTCTCTCATCAGCTGCAGGGGCTCTCTCTCTCTCATCAGCTGCAGGGGCTCTCTCTCTCATCAGCTGCAGGGGCTCTCTCTCTCTCATCAGCTGCAGGGCTCTCTCTCTCTCTCATCAGCTGCAGGGGCTCTCTCTCTCATCAGCTGCAGGGGCTCTCTCTCTCATCAGCTGCAGGGGGCTCTCTCTCTCATCAGCTGCAGGGGCTCTCTCTCTCATCAGCTGCAGGGGGCTCATCTCTCTCTCATCAGCTGCAGGGGCTCTCTCTCTCTCATCAGCTGCAGGGCTCTCTCTCTCATCAGCTGCAGGGGCTCTCTCTCTCATCAGCTGCAGGGCTCTCTCTCTCTCTCTCATCAGCTGCAGGGGCTCTCTCTCTCTCATCAGCTGCAGGGGCTCTCTCTCTCATCAGCTGCAGGGGCTCTCTCTCTCTCTCATCAGCTGCAGGGGCTCTCTCTCTCATCAGCTGCAGGGGCTCTCTCTCTCTCATCAGCTGCAGGGGCTCTCTCTCTCATCAGCTGCAGGGGGGCTCTCTCTCTCATCAGCTGCAGGGGCTCTCTCTCTCTCATCAGCTGCAGGGGCTCTCTCTCTCTCATCAGCTGCAGGGGCTCTCTCTCTCTCATCAGCTGCAGGGGCTCTCTCTCTCATCAGCTGCAGGGGCTCTCTCTCTCATCAGCTGCAGGGGCTCTCTCTCATCAGCTGCAGGGGCTCTCTCTCTCATCAGCTGCAGGGGCTCTCTCTCTCTCATCAGCTGCAGGGGCTCTCTCTCTCATCAGCTGCAGGGGCTCTCTCTCTCATCAGCTGCAGGGGCTCTCTCTCTCTCATCAGCTGCAGGGGCTCTCTCTCTCTCATCAGCTGCAGGGGCTCTCTCTCTCATCAGCTGCAGGGGCTCTCTCTCTCTCATCAGCTGCAGGGGCTCTCTCTCTCTCATCAGCTGCAGGGGCTCTCTCTCTCTCATCAGCTGCAGGGCTCTCTCTCTCTCATCAGCTGCAGGGGCTCTCTCTCTCATCAGCTGCAGGGGCTCTCTCTCTCATCAGCTGCAGGGCTCTCTCTCATCAGCTGCAGGGGCTCTCTCTCATCAGCTGCAGGGGCTCTCTCTCTCTCATCAGCTGCAGGGGCTCTCTCTCTCATCAGCTGCAGGGGCTCTCTCTCTCATCAGCTGCAGGGGCTCTCTCTCATCAGCTGCAGGGGCTCTCTCTCATCAGCTGCAGGGGCTCTCTCTCTCATCAGCTGCAGGGGCTCTCTCTCTCTCTCATCATCAGGGGCTCATCAGCTGCAGGGCTCTCTCTCTCATCAGCTGCAGGGGCTCTCTCTCTCTCATCAGCTGCAGGGGCTCTCTCTCTCTCATCAGCTGCAGGGGCTCTCTCTCTCATCAGCTGCAGGGGCTCTTCTCTCTCATCAGCTGCAGGGGCTCTCTCTCTCTCATCAGCTGCAGGGGCTCTCTCTCTCTCTCATCAGCTGCAGGGGCTCTCTCTCTCATCAGCTGCAGGGGCTCTCTCTCTCTCATCAGCTGCAGGGGCTCTCTCTCTCATCAGCTGCAGGGGCTCTCTCTCATCAGCTCATCAGCTGCAGGGGCTCTCTCTCTCATCAGCTGCAGGGGCTCTCTCTCTCATCAGCTGCAGGGGCTCTCTCTCTCTCATCAGCTGCAGGGGCTCTCTCTCTCATCAGCTGCAGGGGCTCTCTCTCTCATCAGCTGCAGGGCTCTCTCTCATCAGCTGCAGGGCTCTCTCTCATCAGCTGCAGGGGCTCTCTCTCTCTCATCAGCTGCAGGGGCTCTCTCTCTCTCATCAGCTGCAGGGGCTCATCAGCTCTCTCTCTCTCATCAGCTGCAGGGGCTCTCTCTCTCTCATCAGCTGCAGGGGCTCTCTCTCTCATCAGCTGCAGGGGCTCTCTCTCTCATCAGCTGCAGGGGCTCTCTCTCTCTCATCAGCTGCAGGGGCTCATCAGCTCTCTCTCTCATCAGCTGCAGGGGCTCTCTCTCATCAGCTGCAGGGGCTCTCTCTCTCTCATCAGCTGCAGGGGCTCTCTCTCTCTCTCATCAGCTGCAGGGGCTCTCTCTCTCATCAGCTGCAGGGGCTCTCTCTCTCTCATCAGCTGCAGGCTCTCTCTCTCTCATCAGCTGCAGGGGCTCTCTCTCTCATCAGCTGCAGGGCTCTCTCTCTCTCATCAGCTGCAGGGGCTCTCTCTCTCATCAGCTGCAGGGCTCTCTCTCTCTCTCATCAGCTGCAGGGGGCTCTCTCTCTCATCAGCTGCAGGGGCTCTCAGCTCTCTCTCTCATCAGCTGCAGGGGCTCTCTCTCAGCTCTCTCTCATCAGCTGCAGGGGCTCTCTCTCTCATCAGCTGCAGGGGCTCTCTCTCTCTCATCAGCTGCAGGGGCTCTCTCTCTCTCTCATCAGCTGCAGGGGCTCTCTCTCTCATCAGCTGCAGGGGCTCTCTCTCATCAGCTGCAGGGGCTCTCTCTCTCATCAGCTGCAGGGCTCTCTCTCTCATCAGCTGCAGGGGCTCTCTCTCTCATCAGCTGCAGGGGCTCTCTCATCAGCTGCAGGGGCTCTCTCTCTCATCAGCTGCAGGGGCTCTCTCTCTCATCAGCTGCAGGGGCTCTCTCTCTCATCAGCTGCAGGGGCTCTCTCTCTCTCATCAGCTGCAGGGGCTCTCTCTCTCATCAGCTGCAGGGGCTCTCTCTCTCTCATCAGCTGCAGGGGCTCTCTCTCTCTCATCAGCTGCAGGGGCTCTCTCTCTCATCAGCTGCAGGGGCTCTCTCTCTCATCAGCTGCAGGGGCTCTCTCTCTCTCATCAGCTGCAGGGATCTCTCTCTCTCATCAGCTGCAGGGGCTCTCTCTCTCTCATCAGCTGCAGGGGCTCTCTCTCTCATCAGCTGCAGGGCCTCTCTCTCATCAGCTGCAGGGGCTCTCTCTCTCTCATCAGCTGCAGGGGCTCTCTCTCTCTCTCATCAGCTGCAGGGGCCTCTCTCATCAGCTGCAGGGGACTCTCTCTCTCATCAGCTCTCTCTCTCATCAGCTGCAGGGGCTCTCTCTCTCTCATCAGCTGCAGGGGCTCTCTCTCTCATCAGCTGCAGGGGCTCTCTCTCTCATCAGCTGCAGGGGCTCTCTCATCAGCTGCAGGGGCTCTCTCTCTCATCAGCTGCAGGGGCTCTCTCTCTCTCATCAGCTGCAGGGGCTCTCTCTCTCTCATCAGCTGCAGGGGCTCTCTCTCTCTCATCAGCTGCAGGGGCTCTCTCTCTCTCATCAGCTGCAGGGGCTCTCTCTCTCTCATCAGCTGCAGGGGCTCTCTCTCTCATCAGCTGCAGGGGCATCAGCTGCAGGGGCTCTCTCTCATCAGCTGCAGGGGCTCTCTCTCTCATCAGCTGCAGGGGCTCTCTTCTCATCAGCTGCAGGGCTCTCTCTCTCATCAGCTGCAGGGGCTCTCTCTCTCATCAGCTGCAGGGGCTCTCTCTCTCTCATCAGCTGCAGGGGCTCTCTCTCTCATCAGCTGCAGGGGCTCTCTCTCTCTCATCAGCTGCAGGGGCTCTCTCTCTCTCATCAGCTGCAGGGGCTCTCTCTCTCTCTCATCAGCTGCAGGGGCTCTCTCTCTCTCATCAGCTGCAGGGGCTCTCTCTCTCTCATCAGCTGCAGGGGCTCTCTCTCTCTCTCATCAGCTGCAGGGGCTCTCTCTCTCTCATCAGCTGCAGGGGCTCTCTCTCTCATCAGCTGCAGGGGCTCTCTCTCTCTCATCAGCTGCAGGGGCTCTCTCTCTCATCAGCTGCAGGGGCTCTCTCTCATCAGCTGCAGGGGCTCTCTCTCTCATCAGCTGCAGGGGCTCTCTCTCATCAGCTGCTCTCTCTCTCTCATCAGCTGGGGCTCTCTCTCTCATCAGCTGCAGGGGCTCTCTCTCTCATCAGCTGCAGGGGCTCTCTCTCTCATCAGCTGCAGGGGCTCTCTCTCTCATCAGCTGCAGGGGCTCTCTCTCTCTCATCAGCTGCAGGGCTCTCTCTCTCTCATCAGCTGCAGGGGCTCTCTCTTCTCATCAGCTGCAGGGGCTCTCTCTCTCATCAGCTGCAGGGGCTCTCTCTCTCATCAGCTGCAGGGGCTCTCTCTCTCATCAGCTGCAGGGGCTCTCTCTCATCAGCTGCAGGGGCTCATCAGCTCTCTCTCATCAGCTGCAGGGGCTCTCTCTCTCTCATCAGCTGCAGGGGGGCTCTCTCTCATCAGCTGCAGGGGCTCTCTCTCTCATCAGCTGGGGCTCTCTCTCTCATCAGCTGCAGGGGCTCTCTCTCTCTCATCAGCTGCAGGGGCTCTCTCTCTCTCATCAGCTGCAGGGGCTCTCTCTCTCTCATCAGCTGCAGGGGCTCTCTCTCTCTCAGGGGCTCTTCTCTCTCATCAGCTGCAGGGGCTCTCTCTCTCTCATCAGCTGCAGGGGCTCTCTCTCTCTCATCAGCTGCAGGGGCTCTCTCTCTCTCATCAGCTGCAGGGGCTCTCTCTCTCTCATCAGCTGCAGGGGCTCTCTCTCTCTCATCAGCTGCAGGGGCTCTCTCTCTCATCAGCTGCAGGGGCTCTCTCTCTCATCAGCTGCAGGGGCTCTCTCTCTCATCAGCTGCAGGGGCTCTCTCATCAGCTGCAGGGGCTCTCTCTCATCAGCTGCAGGGGCTCTCTCTCTCATCAGCTGCAGGGGCTCTCTCTCTCATCAGCTGCAGGGGCTCTCTCTCTCTCATCAGCTGCAGGGGCTCTTCTCTCTCATCAGCTGCAGGGGCTCTCATCAGCTGCAGGGGCTCTCTCATCAGCTGCAGGGGCTCTCTCTCTCATCAGCTGCAGGGATCTCTCTCATCAGCTGCAGGGGCTCTCTCTCTCTCATCAGCTGCAGGGGCTCTCTCTCTCTCATCAGCTGCAGGGGCTCTCTCTCTCATCAGCTGCAGGGGCTCTCTCTCTCATCAGCTGCAGGGGCTCTCTCTCTCTCATCAGCTGCAGGGGCTCTCTCTCTCTCATCAGCTGCAGGGGCTCTCTCTCTCATCAGCTGCAGGGGCTCTCTCTCTCTCATCAGCTGCAGGGCTCTCTCTCTCTCATCAGCTGCAGGGGCTCTCTCTCTCATCAGCTGCAGGGGCTCTCTCTCTCTCTCATCAGCTGCAGGGCTCTCTCTCTCATCAGCTGCAGGGGCTCTCTCTCTCATCAGCTGCAGGGGCTCTCTCTCTCATCAGCTGCAGGGGCTCTCTCTCATCAGCTGCAGGGGCTCTCTCTCTCATCAGCTGCAGGGGCTCTCTCTCATCAGCTGCAGGGGCTCTCTCTCATCAGCTGCAGGGGCTCTCTCTCTCTCATCAGCTGCAGGGGCTCTCTCTCTCATCAGCTGCAGGGGCTCTCTCTCTCATCAGCTGCAGGGGCTCTCTCTCTCATCAGCTGCAGGGGCTCTCTCTCTCATCAGCTGCAGGGGCTCTCTCTCTCTCTCATCAGCTGCAGGGGCTCTCTCTCATCAGCTGCAGGGGCTCTCTCTCATCAGCTGCAGGTGCTCTCTCTCTCTCTCTCATCAGCTGCAGGGGCTCTCTCTCTCATCAGCTGCAGGCTCTCTCTCATCAGCTCTCTCTCTCATCAGCTGCAGGGGCTCTCTCTCTCATCAGCTGCAGGGGCTCTCTCTCTCATCAGCTGCAGGGGCTCTCTCTCTCTCATCAGCTGCAGGGGCTCTCTCTCTCTCATCAGCTGCAGGGGCTCTCTCTCCTCCTCTCCTCTCCAGCCGTCTTCCTCTCCTTTGACTCTGTCAACAGCAAATTGTAGATAGTGAGGATGTTGGCTTGGCACGACATCAATGAACGCCCCCCGCCCCCAAATTGATGAAGTAATTATCATATTTGTTGGCTTTGTTGGTAAAAGAGATCATATTCCCTATAGAGGATTCTCTTGAGTCAATCTCTACCACCACAACATGCTATTTTGTCAGTTATTCCATTGCTAGGCTTAACAAGCATTTACAAGCTTAGTATTTACAAGCACTGGAATGTGTGAATATTCTCATTTAATGTCATCTTTATGATTAATATGTGGTCATGTTTCACCTGTAAAGAATGTGGATTATGTTAAGATGTTAACTGAGTTTTCATAGTGCCTGGTTCATGGTGGCTGGCAATGTGTTAACTATATAACTGTGTATAAAACATTTACATACGGAGGCATCCAACTCACTTCATGGAGTCGTACTTCTGTTGTCCAACACATTACAGACTCTGAACAAACTTTAATTTAATAGAATGAAATGTTTATGTATGACTGCATTTCTGCTGACATTTCCAGTCTTTTGTACTTACTCATTAATATGTGGAATGAATTAAAGTTTTGAATTCTTGATGATTTTTTCTCATCTTTTTACCACGTGACTCTATTTTTTTTGAGAGCACACAGTTATATTCCTTTGCCCCCACACGTAATTAGCTGCTTTTGCTAGCACGGTTAGTTCACATGTCCAAAAGCTGGCGCTGGTCCAGGCGAACTCGGACGAAAACTTCAAAAAGTTATATTCCAGGTCGAAACTGGTCAAACTAAGTAGAGAATCAACCTTCGGGATGTTATTTACGTATATATCCAATAACGTTCCAACCGGAGCATTCGTTTTTGTCTACAGAGTCATGGAACGCAGGCGATATCAACAGTAATGTTAACTGGCATTCTGCCAGACCACTGACTCATTCCCCTCCCATCCGGTCATATATCACACTAGAGGCTTCATTCCATGTTCTACTGACTGTTTACATCTAGTGGAAGGCGTAGGAAGTGCGAACATATCCATATCTTGTTTGGATGTGAATAGGCGATGACTTGAATAGGCGATGACTTGAAATTCGACCAGCCCCAGAATTTCCACTTCCTGTTTGGAAATTTGCCTGCCCTATAAAGTTCTGTTATACTCACAGACATAATTCAAACAGTTTTAGAAAGTTTCAGAGTGTTTTCTATCCAATAGTAATAATAATATGCATATATTAGCATCTAGGACAGAGTAGGATGCAGTTAACTATGGGCACGCAATTAATCCAAAGTGAAAATGCTGCCCCCTATCCCTAACAGGTTTTAAAGCTGTGCTCTCGAATGTTGTGCACAGGTGTACTATATTACTTTGTCCTGTGATCCTACCAAAGCTATTTCACAACTTTATTTAAGGTATGCAGAATCTTGGCTATTCTAGCGTTGACACAGGCTGGGGGCTGTAACTCACCAGTGCATTCAGTGTATTTGATCAAAGATCCTTCTCAGCATTAATCTCCCAGTTCTGGATCTCATGCATTTTAATCACGTATCTACTTTATTCTCCTGCAATGTTTTGACTTTCCATCAATGGTGTGCCATTTTTAAACACAAGAAGAGTCCTGAAATCAATATTTGCTGTCAACAAATAAATTGGACCATTTCCTGATAGTTAGACAGTAACACATTTACTTTTACAGGTGGCGCTATTAAACATCAGAAAGGGATGGACTTTAGAGGAAGTGTGATACAGTCACCATTAAAAAAAGTATGAAAAATGGTTCCTGGACTGAGGACAGTTAGAAAATATTAAAATGTGACTGGGCTGTAATGATAAATGACAACCGAAAACTAGAATCAAGTAGCTACTGATGCAGAAAATGAAACGGGAGGGAAGACTGAGAAATTAACCAAAAAGAAGTGAGATTGAAGAGCTTCAATTTTCATACTGTTACAGTAAGCTTTTCCTCAGCAATTTAACTGAAAATGTCCGTTTTTAAACATATTCCATTCTATAATATGTATAGTTTATCTATACAAAATGTGAGTTCTGTCCAATTACATTTCTGTTGAAAGAATGTATTACTGATGTCCTTCTCTGAAGAAGTTCCTTGTTGGTGTATATACACAAACACAATGTAGGTTTCCATCCAATTGGCGACAGATTTTCATGCAAATATTCAAAAATTTGCATAAAAACAAAATGCTCATTTTCCCACCAGAGATGTTTTCATCAAATGTATTTGTTGTGTCTAAAAGGCAGTTTGTGATGACTTAGTGCACATACATTTCACAGTTAAACTCCCATGTACTGAGTACAAAATACAAGTTAAATGGGTTTCCATCACATTTTCAACACTTCTGATGGTTTTGACACTGAACATGTTGCATTATCTAGCAAATGTGTCCTGTCTGGTCTTGGCATGTGTGCTCCAGCCAACAGCTCGATCGCAGATACAGTGCAGGTATAGCCTACATGATGAGATTATTATGGACGAAAGAGTGAGATTATTTTTATTTCTCAAAAGGAAGCCAAGTATTGATCATCATGTCATCAGAATAAGACCTTAGATATTTATGGGAAAGGAGCATCAGGCTCATCACTTTGCACTTTCACCACTCTGTGAAGTTCATCGGAACTTATTTCATATGTAGTTTCGAAAACTGCATGCTTTCGCAATGGGAGGACTACACAAAATATCATCGGGTGACTCCAAGTTTACTTCGATGTGATGGTTATTGTATCAATATTTTCACATAAAGGCGTTTCCACCGCCATTTCTCTCATCATCTAGCGTATTTTGTTTTGTCGACATTTGGAAAGTTCACCGACAAAATCAGCCCTTTTTTCATCCGACATGTAGCTACTGTACTTTAAACAGTTGAAGTCAGAAGTTTACATACACCTTAGCCAAATACATTTAACTCATTTCCTGACATTTAATCCTAGTAAAAATTCCCTGTCTTAGGTCAGTTAGGATCAGCACTTTATTTTAAGAATGTGAAATGTCAGAATAATAGTAGAGAGATTGATTTATTTCAGCTTTTATTTTTTTCATCACATTCCCAGTGGGTCAGAAGTTTACATACACTCAATTAGTATTTGGTAGCATTGCCTATAAATTGTTTAACTTGGGTCAAACGTTTCAGGTAGCCTTCCACAAGCTTCCCACAATAAGTTGGGTGAATTTTGTCCCATTCCTCCTGACAGAGCTGGTGTAACTGAGTCAGGTTTGTAGGCCTCCTTGCTCGCACACGCTTTTTCAGTTCTGCCCATACATTTTCTATAGGATCGAGGTCAGGGCTTTGTGATGGCCAATCCAATACCTTGACTTTGTTGTTCTTAAGCCATTTTGCCACAACTTTGGAAGTATGCTTGGGGTCATTGTCCATTTGGAAGACCCATTTGCAACCAAGCTTTAACTTCCTGACTGATGTCTTGAGCTGTTGCTTCAATATATCCACATAATTTTCCTACCTCATTTGCCATCTATTTTGTGAAGTGCACCAGTCCCTCCTGCAGCAAAGAACCCCCACAACATGATGCTGTCACCCCCGTGCTTCATGGTTGGGATGGTGTTCTTCGGTTTGCAAGCCTCCCCCTCTTTCCTCCAAACATAACGATGGTAATTATGGCCAAACAGTTCTATTGTTGTTTCATCAGACCAGAGGCCATTTCTCCAAAAAGTACGATCTTTGTCCCCATGTGCAGTTGCAAACCATAGTCTGGCTTTTTTATGGCGGTTTTGGAGCAGTGGCTTCTTCCTTGCTGAGCGGCCTTTCAGGTTATGTCGATATGAGACTCGTTTTACTGTGGATATAGATACTTTTGTACCTGTTTCCTCCAGCATCTTCACAAGGTTCATTTGCTGTTGTTCTGGGATTGTGATAAACAATTGTTGAAAAAATGACTTGTGTCATGCACAAAGTAGACGTCCTAACTGACTTGCCAAAACTATAGTTTGTTAACAAGAAATTTGTGGAGTGTTTGAAAAACGAGTTTTAATGACTCCAACCTACGTGTATGTAAACTTCAGACTGTATAAGGCTGGATGGAGACCTGCTTACAGACGCAGAGTTAAACACACACATGCTCAGTTTATGGCACAAAATATCAGCGCTTGTATTAATACAAATGTTTGTTTGCCTTTGTGTGCAGCAGGGGGGTTGCAGTGTTCACCAGTGTAATGGATGACATCGTCAGTGCTGTGTTCACCAGTGTAATGGATGACATAGTCAGTGCTGTGTTCACCAGTGTAATGGATGACATAGTCAGTGCTGTGTTCACCAGTGTAATGGATGACATAGTCAGTGCTGTGTTCACCAGTGTAATGGATGACATAGTCAGTGCTGTGTTCACCAGTGTAATGGATGACAGTGCTGTGTTCATGACATAGTCAGTGCTGCTGACATGTTCACCAGTGTAATGATGATGTTCACCAGTGTAATGGATGACATAGTTCACCAGTGTAATCATAGTCAGTGCTGTGTTCACCAGTGTAATGGATGACATAGTCAGTGTAATGGATGTGCTGTGTTCACCAGTGTAATGATGAATGGATGACATGACATAGTCAGTGCTGTGTAATTCACCAGTGTAAATGGATGACATAGTAGTGCTGTGTTCACCAGTGTAATGGATGACATCGTCAGTGCTGTGTTCACCAGTGTAATGGATGACATAGTCAGTGCTGTGTTCACCAGTGTAATGGATGACATCGTCAGTGCTGTGTTCACCAGTGTAATGGATGACATAGTCAGTGCTGTGCTGATAATGCTGTGACAGTGTAATGGATGACAGTCAGTGCTGTGTTCACCAGTGTAATGGATGACATAGTCAGTGCTGTGTTCACCAGTGTAATGGATGACATAGTCAGTGCTGTGTTCACCAGTGTAATGGATGACATAGTCAGTGCTGTGTAATGGATCATAGTCAGTGCTGTGTTCACCAGTGTAATGGATGACATAGTCAGTGTTAATGGATGACATAATGGATGACAGTCAGCTGTGTTCACCAGTGTAATGGATGACATAGTCAGTGTAATGGAGTGCTGTGTTCACCAGTGTAATGGTCATGTTCACCAGTGTAATGGATGACATCGTCAGTGCTGTGTTCACCAGTGTAATGGATGACATCGTCAGTGCTGTGTTCACCAGTGTAATGGATGACATAGTCAGTGCTGTGTTCACCAGTGTAATGGATGACATCGTCAGTGCTGTGTTCACCAGTGTAATGGATGACATAGTCAGTGCTGTGTTCACCAGTGTAATGGATGACATCGTCAGTGCTGTGTTCACCAGTGTAATGGATGACATAGTCAGTGCTGTGTTCACCAGTGTAATGGATGACATAGTCAGTGCTGTGTTCACCAGTGTAATGGATGACATGTCAGTGATGACTGTGTTCACCAGTGTAATAGTCAGTGCTGTGTTCAGTGCTGTGTTCACCAGTGTAATGGATGACATAGTCAGTGCTGTGTTCACCAGTGTAATGAATGACATTGTCAGTGCTGTGTTCACCAGTGTAATGGATGACATCGTCAGTGCTGTGTTCACCAGTGTAATGGATGACATAGTAGTCAATGCTGTGTTCACCAGTGTAATGGATGACACTTTCATGTGTCTGTCCCCAGGGGAACAGTGTGGAGATGAGGATGTGGCTCCCTAAGAAGACAGACCTCCTGGGCTGGGCCGAGAGCCTGCGGAGGAGCGGAGCACAGCTGCCCCCGGACTTCCACGAGCGAGTCAATGCCATGACACACAAATGGGACCAGCTACAGGTGAACACACACACACAGTTCCTCCATTGCACCTCTTCCTCTACTGTTAATGCACCAGATAAAGAAAAGAGTGAGATTGTTTTTATTTGTCAAAAGGTAGCCAAGTATGGGTCGAAGGTAGCGTTGGGCCAGTAACCGAAAGGTTGCTAGATCAAATCCCGGAGCTGACATTCTGCCCCTGAACAAGGCCGTCATTGTAAAGAAGAATTGGTTCTTAACTGATTTTCCTAGTTAAATAAAGGTTAAATAAATAAAAAATGAAAAAGGGGACAGAATGGGTCAACATGATGATATGACCTCTTTCTGCCTGCATAAATAAAACAGTTGATTTGCTTGACCACCCAGTCAGTTCTGTTTAGACTCCCATGCACAAATGCAGGTCAATATCCCACCTAGGAACCTGCTGCATTCCAAATGGCAGCCTATTTCCTATGTAGTACACTACCATAGGGCTCTGGTCAAAAGTAGTGCACTAAATAGGGAATAGGAAGCCATTTGGGACATTCCGTTCTCTTTCTTAGCAGGGAACCCTATGGAGATTTAGCTGGCTAGCAGGTCAATTGAATTGAGTAAATTAGGGTAAACCCTGGCTGCTACACCTCTGAAATGATGAACAGGTCTGGGGCTCCTTCTCCCACCCCCAAACCCTGTTATCTATGCAACACATACACAATACAAATCAGGCATCACCAAATGCAATACAGGAGGTGCCCTGCCTTGTATACCCCCCCACCATCCACCCCCCCTGTTTAGAGGGGGGCAGCTCATCTTTATACCCAAGATTGGATCTCAGCCAGGAAAGCAGGAGATGGTATCGGATCGGAGACGCCTGACTGCTCTAGTCTTGATGATCCTGTTAATGGTACGACATGGATGGCTTGTTGATCCTTATCAGACCGACTGGGGTTCAACTGTGCATTGCTCTTGTAGGCTAATTTTAGGTTAATCTCTGATCATCTAATCTCTAAACAAGAAAAATATGATTGACACTCTCAATTAGCAGGGCATGTTCCTGTTCTAGCACTGGTCTCAGCAGCCTCTCTCTCCTCCCATCCATGTCCTCTCTCTCTCCTCCCATCCATGTCCTCTCTCTCCTCCCATCCATGTCCGCTCTCTCTCCTCCCATCCATGTCCTCTCTCTTTCCTCCCATCCATGTCCTCTCTCTCTCCTCCCATCCATGTCCTCTCTCTCTCCTCCCATCCATGTCCCGTCCTCTCTCTCCTCCCATCCATGTCCTCTCTCTCCTCCCATCCATGTCCTCTCTCTCCTCCCATCCATGTCCTCTCTCTCTCCTCCCATCCATGTCCTCTCTCTCCTCCCATCCATGTCCTCTCTCTCTCCTCCCATCCATGTCCTCCTCCCTCATGTCCTCTCTCTCTCCTCCCATCCATGTCCCTCTCTCTCTCCTCCCATCCATGTCCTCTCTCCTCCCATCCATGTCCTCTCTCTCCTCCCATCCATGTCCCTCTCTCTCCTCCCATCCATGTCCCTCTCTCTCCTCCCATCCATGTCCTCTCTCTCCCTCCTCCCATCCATGTCCTCTCTCTCCTCCCATCCATGTCCTCTCTCTCCTCCCATCCATGTCCTCTCTCCTCTCCTCCCATCCATGTCCTCTCTCCTCCCATCCATGTCCCTCTCTCTCTCCCATCCATGTCCTCTCTCTCCTCCCATCCATGTCCTCTCTCTCCTCCCATCCATGTCCTCTCTCTCCTCCCCATCCATGTCCTCTCTCTCCTCCCATCCATGTCCTCTCTCTCCTCCCATCCATGTCCTCTCTCTCCTCCCATCCATGTCCTCTCTCTCTCCCCATCCATGTCCTCTCTCTCTCCTCCCATCCATGTCCTCTCTCTCTCCTCCCATCCATGTCCTCTCTCTCTCCTCCCATCCATGTCCTCTCTCTCCTCCCATCCATCCTCTCCTCCCATCTCTCTCCTCC
This sequence comes from Oncorhynchus nerka, assembly GCF_034236695.1. Lineage (NCBI taxonomy): Eukaryota > Metazoa > Chordata > Actinopteri > Salmoniformes > Salmonidae > Oncorhynchus > Oncorhynchus nerka. The sequence continues at coordinate 72,040,827 of NC_088407.1, forward strand.
CATCCATGTCCTCTCTCTCTCCTCCCATCCATGTCCTCTCTCTCTCCTCCCATCCATGTCCTCTCTCTCCTCCCATCCATGTCCTCTCTCTCTCCTCCCATCCATGTCCTCTCTCTCCTCCCATCCATGTCCCTCTCTCCTCCCATCCATGTCCTCTCTCCTCCCATCCATGTCCCTCTCTCTCCTCCCATCCATGTCCTCTCTCTTCTCCTCCCATCCATGTCCTCTCTCTCCTCCCATCCATGTCCTCTCTCTCCTCCCATCCATGTCCTCTCCCTCCTCCCACCCATGTCCTCTCTCCTCCCATCCATGTCCTCTCTCTCCTCCCATCCATGTCCTCTCTCTCCTCCCATCCATATCCTCTCTCTTTCCTCCCATCCATGTCCTCTCTCTCTCCCATCCATGTCCTCTCTCTCCTCCCATCCATGTCCTCTCTCTCCTCCCATCCATGTCCCTCTCTCTCCTCCCATCCATGTCCTCTCCTCTCCTCCTCCCATCCATGTCCTCTCTCTCTCCTCCCATCCATGTCCTCTCTCTCCTCCCATCCATGTCCTCTCTCTCTATCTCCTCCCATCCATGTCCTCTCTCCTCCTCCCATCCATGTCCTCTCTCTCCTCCCATCCCCTGTCCCATCCTCTCTCTCCTCCCATCCATGTCCTCTCTCTCCTCCCATCCATGTCCTCTCTCTCTCCTCCCATCCATGTCCTCTCTCTCTCCTCCCATCCATGTCCTCCCATCCATGTCCTCTCTCCTCCATCCATGTCCTCTCTCTCTCCTCCCCATCCATGTCATCTCTCTCCTCCCATCCATGTCCTCTCTCCTCCCATCCATGTCCTCCCTCTCTCTCCTCCCATCCATGTCCTCTCTCTCTCCTCCCATCCATGTCCTCTCTCTCCTCCCATCCATGTCCTCTCTCTCCTCCCATCCATGTCCTCTCTCTCTCCTCCCATCCATGTCCTCTCTCTCTCCTCCCATCCATGTCCTCTCTCTCCTCCCATCCATGTCCTCTCTCTCTCCTCCCATCCATGTCTCTCTCTCCTCCCATCCATGTCCATCTCTCTCTCTCCTCCTCCCATCCATGTCCTCTCTCTCCTCCCATCCATGTCCTCTCTCTCCTCCCATCCATGTCCTCCTCCCTCATGTCCTCTCTCCTCCCATCCATGTCCTCTCTCTCCTCCCATCCATGTCCTCTCTCTCCTCCCATCCATGTCCTCTCTCTCCTCCCATCCATGTCCTCTCTCTCCTCCCATCCATGTCCTCTCTCTCCTCCCATCCATGTCCCTCTCTCTCTCCTCCCATCCATGTCCTCTCTCTCCTCCCATCCATGTCCCTCTCTCTCCTCCCATCCATGTCCTCTCTCTCCTCCCATCCATGTCCTCTCTCTCCTCCCATCCATGTCCCATCCTCTCTCTCCTCCCATCCATGTCTCTCTTTCCTCCCATCCATGTCCTCTCTCTCCTCCCATCCATGTCCCTCTCTCTTTCCTCCCATCCTCTCTCTCTCTCCTCCCATCCATGTCCTCTCTCTCTCCTCCCATCCATGTCCTCTCTCCTCCCATCCATGTCTCTCTCCTCCCATCCATGTCTCTCTCCCATCCATGTCCTCTCCTCCCATCCATGTCCTCTCTCTCCTCCCATCCATGTCCTCTCCCTCCTCCCATCCATGTCCCTCTCTCTCCTCCCATCCATGTCCTCTCTCTCTCCTCCCATCCATGTCTCTCTCTCCTCCCATCCATGTCCTCTCTCTTTCCTCCCATCCATGTCCTCTCTCTCCTCCCATCCATGTCCTCTCTCTCCTCCCATCCATGTCCTCTCTCTCCTCCCATCCATGTCCTCTCTCTCCTCCCATCCATGTCCTCTCTCTCCTCCCATCCATGTCCTGTCTCTCCTCCCATCCATGTCCTCTCTCCCTCCCATCCATGTCCTCTCTCTCTCCTCCCATCCATGTCCCTCTCTCTCTCCTCCCATCCATCTCCTCCCATCCATGTCTCTCCTCCTCCCATCCATGTCTCTCTCTCTCCTCCCATCCATGTCCTCTCTCTCCTCCCATCCATGTCCTCTCTCTCCTCCCATCCATGTCCATGTCCTCTCTCTCCTCCCATCCATGTCCTCTCTCTCTCCTCCCATCCATGTCCTCTCTCCCATCATGTCCTCTCCTCCCATCCATGTCCTCTCTCTCCTCCCATCCATGTCCTCTCCTCCTCCCATCCATGTCTCTCTCTCTCCTCCCATCCATGTCTCTCTCTCTCCTCCCATCCATGTCCTCTCTCTCCTCCCATCCATGTCCTCTCTCCTCCCATCCTCCTCTCTCCTCCCATCCATGTCTCTCTCTCTCCTCCCATCCATGTCTCCTCCCATCCTCTCTCTCCTCCCATCCATGTCCCTCTCTCTCCTCCCCATCCATGTCCTCTCTCTCCTCCCATCCATGTCCTCTCTCTCTCCTCCCATCCATGTCCTCTCTCTCCTCCCATCCATGTCCTCTCTCTCCTCCCATCCATGTCCTCTCTCTCCTCCCATCCATGTCCTCTCTCTCCTCCCATCCATGTCCTCTCTCTCCTCCCATCCATGTCCTCTCTCTCCTCCCATCCATGTCCTCTCTCTCCTCCCATCCATGTCCTCTCTCTCCTCCCATCCATGTCCTCTCTCTCCTCCCATCCATGTCCTCTCTCTCCTCCCATCCATGTCCTCTCTCTCCTCCCATCCATGTCTCTCTCTCCTCCCATCCATGTCCTCTCTCTCCTCCCATCCATGTCCTCTCTCTCTCTCCTCCCATCCATGTCCTCTCTCTCCTCCCATCCATGTCCTCTCTCTCTCCTCCCATCCATGTCCTCTCTCTCTCCTCCCATCCATGTCCTCTCTCTCCTCCCATCCATGTCCTCTCTCTCCTCCCATCCATGTCCTCTCTCTCTCCTCCCATCCATGTCCTCTCTCTCTCCTCCCATCCATGTCCTCTCTCTCCTCCCATCCATGTCCTCTCTCTCCTCCCATCCATGTCCTCTCTCTCCTCCCATCCATGTCCTCTCTCCTCCCATCCATGTCCTCTCTCTCTCCTCCCATCCATGTCCTCTCTCTCCTCCCATCCATGTCCTCTCTCTCCTCCCATCCATCCTCTCCTCCCATCCATGTCCTCTCTCCTCCCATCCATGTCCTCTCTCTCTCCTCCCATCCATGTCCTCTCTCTCCTCCCATCCATGTCCTCTCTCTCTCCTCCCATCCATGTCCTCTCTCTCCTCCCATCCATGTCCTCCTCCCATCCATGTCCTCTCTCTCCTCCCATCCATGTCCTCTCTCTCTCCTCCCATCCATGTCCTCTCTCTCCTCCCATCCATGTCCTCTCTCTCCTCCCATCCATGTCCTCTCTCTCCTCCCATCCATGTCTCTCTCTCTCCATCCATCCATGTCTCTCTCTCCTCCCATCCATGTCCTCCCATCCATGTCCTCTCCTCCCATCCATGTCCTCTCTCTCCTCCCATCCATGTCCCTCTCTCTCCTCCCATCCATGTCCCTCTCTCTCTCTCCTCCCATCCATGTCCTCTCTCTCCTCCCATCCATGTCCTCTCTCTCCTCCCATCCATGTCTCTCTCTCCTCCCATCCATGTCCTCTCTCTCTCCTCCCATCCATGTCCTCTCTCTCCTCCCATCCATGTCCTCTCTCTCTCCTCCCATCCATGTCCTCTCTCTCCTCCCATCCATGTCCTCTCTCTCCTCCCATCCATGTCCTCTCTCTCCTCCCATCCATGTCCTCTCTCTCCTCCCATCCATGTCCCTCTCTCTCCTCCCATCCATGTCCTCTCTCTCTCCTCCCATTCATGTCCTCTCTCTCTCCCATCCATGTCCTCTCTCTCCTCCCATCCATGTCCTCTCCATGTCTCCTCCCATCCATGTCCTCCCTCCTCCTCCTCCCCATCCATGTCCTCCCATCCATGTCTCTCTCCTCCCATCCATGTCCCTCTCTCTCTCCTCCCATCCATGTCCATGTCTCTCTCCTCCCATCCATGTCTCTCTCTCTCCTCCCATCCATGTCTCTCTCTCCTCCCATCCATGTCCTCTCTCCTCCCATCCATGTCCTCTCTCTCTCCTCCCATCCATGTCCCTCTCTCTCCTCCCATCCATGTCCATGTCTCTCTCTCCTCCCATCCATGTCCATGTCCTCTCTCTCTCCTCCCATCCATGTCCTCTCTCTCCTCCCATCCATGTCCTCTCTCCTCTCTTCTCCTCCCATCCATGTCCTCTCTCTCATGTCCTCTCTTTCTCCTCCCATCCATGTCCTCTCTCTCCTCCCATCCATGTCCTCTCTCTCCTCCCATCCATGTCCTCTCTCTCTCCTCCCATCCATGTCCCTCTCTCTCCTCCCATCCATGTCCTCCCATCCTCTCTCTCCTCCCATCCATGTCCTCTCCTCCTCTCTCTCCTCCCATCCATGTCCTCTCTCTCCTCCCATCCATGTCTCTCTCTCCTCATCCATCCATGTCTCTCTCCTCCCATCCATGTCCTCTCTCTTTCCTCCCATCCATGTCCTCTCTCTCCTCCCATCCATGTCCTCTCTCTCCTCCCATCCATGTCCTCTCTCTCCTCCCATCCATGTCTCTCTCCTCCCATCCATGTCCTCTCTCTCCTCCCATCCATGTCCTCTCTCTTTCCTCCCATCCTCCCTCTCTCTCCCATCCATGTCTCTCTCTCCTCATCCTCTCTCCATCCATGTCCTCTTCTCTCCTCCCATCCATGTCCTCTCTCTTCCTCCCATCCATGTCCTCTCCCATCCATGTCCTCTCCTCCCATCCATGTCCTCTCTCTCCTCCCATCCATGTCCTCTCTCTCCTCCCATCCATGTCCTCTCTCTCTCCCATCCATGTCCTCTCTCTCTCCTCCCATCCATGTCCTCTCTCTCCTCCCATCCATGTCCCTCTCCCATCTCCTCTCCCATCCATGTCCTCTCTCTCCTCCCATCCATGTCCTCTTTCCTCCCATCCATGTCCTCCTCCCCATCCATGTCCTCTCTCTCTCCTCCCATCCATGTCTCTCTCCCATCCATGTCTCCTCCCATCCATGTCTCTCTCCTCTCCTCCCATCCATGTCCTCTCTCTCTCCTCCCATCCATGTCCTCTCTCCTCCCATCCTCTCCTCCCATCCATGTCCATCCTCTCTCTCCTCCCATCCATGTCCTCTCTCTCCTCCCATCCATGTCCTCTCTCTCCTCCCATCCATGTCCTCTCTCTCTCCTCCCATCCATGTCCTCTCTCTCTCTCCTCCCATCCATGTCCTCTCTCTCCTCCCATCCATGTCCTCTCTCTCCCATCCATGTCCTCTCTCTCCTCCCATCCATGTCCTCTCTCTCCTCCCATCCATGTCCTCTCTCTCCTCCCATCCATGTCCTCTCTCTTTCCTCCCATCCATGTCCGCTCTCTCTCCTCCCATCCATGTCCTCTCTCTTTCCTCCCATCCATGTCCTCTCTCTCCTCCCATCCATGTCCTCTCTCTCCTCCCCATCCATGTCCTCTCTCTCTCCTCCCATCCATCCCATCCCTCTCTCTCTCCTCCCATCCATGTCTCCTCTCTCCTCCCATCCATGTCCTCTCTCTCCTCCCATCCATGTCCTCTCTCTCCTCCCATCCATGTCCCTCCTCTCTCCTCCCATCCATGTCCTCTCTCTCTCCTCCCATCCATGTCCTCTCTCTCCTCCCATCCATGTCCTCTCTCTCCTCCCATCCATGTCCTCTCTCTCTCCTCCCATCCATGTCCTCTCTCTCTCCTCCCATCCATGTCCTCTCTCTCCTCCCATCCATGTCCTCTCTCTCCTCCCATCCATGTCCTCTCTCTCCTCCCATCCATGTCCCTCTCTCTCCTCCCATCCATGTCTCTCTCTCCTCCCATCCATGTCCTCCCATCCATGTCTCTCTCCCATCCATGTCCCATCCATGTCCTCTCTCCTCCCATCCATGTCCTCTCTCTCTCCTCCCATCCATGTCCTCTCTCCTCCCATCCATGTCCCTCTCTCTCCTCCCATCCATGTCCCTCTCTCTCCTCCCATCCATGTCCTCTCTCTCTCCTCCCATCCATGTCCTCCCATCCATGTCCTCTCTCTCCTCCCATCCATGTCCTCTCTCTCTCTCCTCCCATCCATGTCCTCTCTCTCCTCCCATCCATGTCCTCTCTCTCCTCCCATCCATGTCCTCTCTCTCCTCCCATCCATGTCCTCTCTCTCCTCCCATCCATGTCCTCTCTCTCCTCCCATCCATGTCCTCTCTCTCCTCCCATCCATGTCCTCTCTCTCCTCCCATCCATGTCCTCTCTCTCCTCCCATCCATGTCCTCTCTCTCTCCTCCCATCCATGTCCTCTCTCTCTCCTCCCATCCATGTCCTCTCTCTCCTCCCATCCATGTCCTCTCTCTCCTCCCATCCATGTCCTCTCTCCTCCCATCCATGTCCTCTCTCTCCTCCCATCCATGTCCTCTCTCTCTCCTCCCATCCATGTCCTCTCTCTCTCCTCCCATCCATGTCCTCTCTCTCCTCCCATCCATGTCCTCTCTCTCCTCCCATCCATGTCCTCTCTCTCCTCCCATCCATGTCCTCTCTCTCCTCCATCCATGTCTCTCTCTCTCCCATCCATGTCTCTCTCTCCTCCCATCCATGTCCTCTCTCTCTCCTCCCATCCATGTCTCTCTCTCCCATCCATGTCCTCTCTCTCCTCCCATCCATGTCCTCTCTCTCCTCCTCCCATCCATGTCCTCTCTCTCCTCCCATCCATGTCCCATCCTCTCTCTCCTCCCATCCATGTCCTCTCTTCTCCTCCCATCCATCTCTCCTCCTCCCATCCATGTCCTCTCTCTCCTCCCATCCATGTCCTCTCTCTCTCCTCCCATCCATGTCCTCTCTCTCCTCCCATCCATGTCCTCTCTCTCCTCCCATCCATGTCCTCTCTCTCTCCTCCCATCCATGTCCTCTCTCTCTCCTCCCATCCATGGTCTCTCTCTCTCCTCCCATCCATGTCTCTCTCTCTCTCCTCCCATCCATGTCCTCTCTCTCCTCCCATCCATGTCCTCATCCTCTCTCTCCCCATCCATGTCCTCTCTCTCCTCCCATCCATGTCCTCTCTCTCCTCCCATCCATGTCCTCTCTCTCCTCCCATCCATGTCCTCCCATCCATGTCTCCTCTCCCATCCATGTCCTCCCTCCTCTCCTCCCATCCATGTCCTCTCTCTCCTCCCATCCATGTCCTCTCTCTCCTCCCATCCATGTCCTCTCTCTCCTCCCATCCATGTCCTCTCTCTCCTCCCATCCATGTCCTCTCTCTCCTCCCATCCATGTCCTCTCTCTCCTCCCATCCATGTCCTCTCTCTCCTCCCATCCATGTCCTCTCTCTCCCTCCCTCCCATCCATGTCTCTCCTCTCTCTCTCCTCCCATCCATGTCCTCTCTCTCCTCCCATCCATGTCCTCTCTCTCCTCCCATCCATGTCCTCTCTCTTTCCTCCCATCCATGTCTCTCTCTCTCCTCCCATCCATGTCTCTCTCTCTCCTCCCATCCATGTCCTCTCTCTCTCCTCCCATCCATGTCCTCTCTCTCCTCCCATCCATGTCCTCTCTCTCCTCCCATCCATGTCTCTCTCTCCCATCCATGTCCTCTCTCTCCTCCCATCCATGTCCCATCCATCCTCCCATCCATGTCCTCTCTCCTCCCATCCATGTCATCCCATCCTCTCTCTCCTCCCATCCATGTCCTCTCTCTCCTCCCATCCATGTCTCTCTCTCCTCCCATCCATGTCCTCTCTCTCTCCTCCCATCCATGTCCTCTCTCTCCTCCCATCCATGTCCTCCCATCCATGTCTCCTCCCATCCATGTCCCTCTCTCTCCTCCCATCCATGTCCTCTCTCTCTCCTCCCATCCATGTCCTCCCATCCATCCATGTCCTCTCTCTCCTCCCATCCATGTCTCTCTCTCCTCCCATCCATGTCCTCTCTCTCCTCCCATCCATGTCTCTCCTCCCATCCATGTCTCTCTCCTCCCATCCATGTCCTCTCTCTCCTCCCATCCATGTCCTCTCTCTCCTCCCATCCATGTCCTCTCTCCTCCCATCCATGTCCTCTCTCTCTCCTCCCATCCATGTCCCTCTCTCCTCCCATCCCTCCCTCCTCCATCCATGTCCTCTCTCTCCCTCCCATCCATGTCTCCTCCCATCCATGTCCTCTCTCTCCTCCCATCCATGTCCCTCTCTCTCCTCCCATCCATGTCCTCTCCTCCCATCCATGTCCTCTCTCTCTCCTCCCATCCATGTCCTCTCTCTCCTCCCATCCATGTCCTCTCTCTCCTCCCATCCATGTCCTCCCTCTCTCTCCTCCCATCCATGTCCTCTCTCTCCTCCCATCCATGTCCTCTCTCTCCTCCCATCCATGTCCTCTCTCTCTCCTCCCATCCATGTCCTCTCTCTCCTCCCATCCATGTCCTCTCTCCTCCCATCCATGTCCTCCCATCCATGTCCTCTCTCTCCTCCTCTCCCTCCCATCCATGTCCTCTCTCTCCTCCCATCCATGTCCTCTCTCTCCTCCTCCCATCCTCCCATCCTCCTCTCTCTCTCCCATCCATGTCCTCTCTCTCCTCCCATCCATGTCTCTCTCTCTCCTCCCATCCATGTCCTCTCTCTCTCCTCCCATCCATGTCCTCTCTCTCTCCTCCCATCCATGTCCCTCTCTCTCCTCCCATCCATGTCCTCTCTCTCCTCCCATCCATGTCCTCTCTCTCTCCTCCCATCCATGTCCTCTCTCTCCTCCCATCCATGTCTCTCTCTCCCATCCATGTCTCCTCCCATCCATGTCCTCTCTCTCCTCCCATCCATGTCCTCTCTCTCCTCCCATCCATGTCCTCTCTCTCCTCCCATCCATGTCTCTCTCTCCTCCCATCCATGTCCTCTCTCTCTCCTCCCATCCATGTCCCTCTCTCTCTCCTCCCATCCATGTCCTCTCTCTCCCATCCATGTCCTCTCTCCTCCCATCCATGTCCTCTCTCTCCTCCCATCCATGTCCCATCATGTCTCTCCTCCCATCCATGTCTCTCTCTCTCCTCCCATCCATGTCCTCCCATCTCTCTCTCTCCTCCCATCCTCTCCTCCCATCCATGTCCCATCCATGTCCTCTCTCTCCTCCCATCCATGTCTCTCTCTCCTCCCATCCATGTCCTCTCTCTCCTCCCATCCATGTCCTCTCATCCATGTCTCTCTCCTCCCATCCATGTCTCTCTCTCCCATCCATCTCTCTCCTCCCATCCATGTCCTCTCTCTCCTCCCATCCATGTCCTCTCTCTCTCCTCCCATCCATGTCCTCTCTCTCCCATCCATGTCCCTCCCATCCATCTCTCCTCCCATCCATGTCCTCTCTCTCCTCCCATCCATGTCCTCTCTCTCCTCCCATCCATGTCCTCTCTCTCCTCCCATCCATGTCCTCTCTCTCCTCCCATCCATGTCTCTCTCTCTCCTCCCATCCATGTCCCTCCCATCCATGTCTCTCTCTCCTCCCATCCATGTCCTCTCTCTCCTCCCATCCATGTCCTCTCTCTTCTCCCATCCATGTCCTCTCTCTCCTCCCATCCATGTCCTCTCTCTCTCCTCCCATCCATGTCCTCTCTCTCTCCTCCCATCCATGTCTCTCTCTCTCCTCCCATCCATGTCCCTCCCATCTCTCCTCCCATCCATGTCTCTCTCTCTCTCCCATCCATGTCTCTCTCTCTCCTCCCATCCATGTCCTCTCTCTCCTCCCATCCATCCATGTCCTCCCTCATGTCTCTCTCCTCCCATCCATGTCCTCTCTCTCTCCTCCCATCCATGTCCTCTCTCTCTCCTCCCATCCATGTCCTCTCTCTCTCCTCCCATCCATGTCCTCCTCCCATCCCTCTCTCCTCCCATCCATGTCCTCTCTCTCCTCCCATCCATGTCCTCTCTCTCTCCTCCCATCCATGTCCTCTCTCTCTCCTCCCATCCATGTCCTCTCTCTCCTCCCATCCATGGTCCCTCTCTCTCCTCCCATCCATGTCTCTCTCTCTCCTCCCATCCATGTCCTCTCTCTCTCCTCCATCCATGTCCTCTCTCTCCTCCCATCCATGTCCTCTCTCTCTCCTCCCATCCATGTCCTCTCTCCTCCCATCCATGTCCTCTCTCTCCTCCCATCCATGTCCTCTCTCTCCTCCCATCCATGTCCTCTCTCTCCTCCCATCCATGTCCTCTCTCTCCCATCCATGTCCTCTCTCCTCATGTCTCTCTCCTCCCATCCATGTCCTCTCTCTCTTTCCTCATCCATGTCCCCTCTCTCCTCCCATCCATATGTCCCTCTCTCTCTCTCTCCCCATCCATGTCCTCTCTCTCTCTCCTCCCATCCATCTCTCTCCTCCCATCCATGTCTCTCTCTCTCCTCTCTCCCCATCCATGTCCTCTCTCCCATCCATGTCTCCTCCATCCATGTCCTCTCTCTCTCCTCCCATCCATGTCCCCTCTCTCTCCTCCCATCCATGCCCTCTCTCTCTCTCCTCCCATCCATGTCCTCTCTCTCCTCCCATCCATGCCCTCTCTCTCTCCATCCATCTCTCTCTCTCTCTCCCATCCATGTCCTCTCTCTTCTCCTCCCATCCATGTCCTCTCTCTCTCTCCTCTCATCCATGTCCTCTCTCTCTCCTCCCATCCATGCCCTCTCTCCCATCTCTCTCTCTCCATCCCATCCATGTCCTCCCATCCATGCCCTCTCTCTTTCTCCTCCATCCATGCCTCTCTCTCTCTCCTCCCATCCATGCCCTCTCTCTCTCCTCCCATCCATGCCCTCTCTCTCCTCTCATCCATGTCCTCTCTCTCTCCTCCCATCCATGTCCTCTCTCTCTCCTCTCATCCATGCCCTCTCTCTCTCCTCCATCCATGCCCTCTCTCTCTCTCCTCTCATCCATGCCCTCTCTCTCCTCTCATCCATGCCCTCTCTCTCCTCTCATCCATGCCCTCTCTCTCTCTCCTCCCATCCATGCCCTCTCTCTCTCTCCTCTCATCCATGCCCTCTCTCTCCTCTCATCCATGCCCTCTCTCTCTCTCTCTCCTCTCATCCATGCCCTCTCTCTCTTTCTCCTCTCATCCATGCCCTCTATATCTCTCCTCCCATCCATGCCCTCTCTCTCTCCTCTCATCCATGCCCTCTCTCTCTCTCTCCTCTCATCCATGCCTCTCTCTCTTTCCTCCCATCCATGCCCTCTCTCTTTCCTCTCATCCATGCCCTCTCTCTCTCCTCTCATCCATGCCCTCTCTATCTCTCCTCTCATCCATGCCCTCTCTCTCTCCTTCCATCCATGTACTCTCTCTCCCTGGGATTGACATGCTCAGATGTTACAAGGTCTATTTTCAAGATGCCAACAATGCAAACAAACATACCTGGTGTTTACTCTCTGAGTATTCACTGCATATGTAACATTAACACAAGTACATGGACCTGTAATGATGCATACGCTCCCCTGAAAGAAGTTAGTGTGTCTGTATGTGTGTGTGTTTTTGTCTGTGTGTGTGGGGGCGTTGGATTCAGGTAGACTGTACATATTATTATCCATACAGTAGCTAAATAGATGCTGTCTGGAAATTCAGCAAAAAGCAAACAAGTTCTCTTTTCCACCACATCAATCAGCGGTGAATAAATGCTCTCGTTTTCACCAAATGAATGCCCTCTCTGTTTCCATCCATGTTCTGTTTAGTGAAAGAATATTGGTCTTGGGATTGGTGGATGCTGTCAGATGTTACAAGGCATCAAGATGCCAACAATGCAAACAAACATACCTGGTGTTGAGTGGCATCTGAGTGGCAAATCAAATCAAATCAAATATTCACTGCAGATGTTAATGCGAGTGTGAAATGTAACTAATAATTCCAAAACTACTGTCTTATACAAGTACATGGAATATGTAATGATGCATATGAATGAGTGATGGTACAGAGCAGTTACAGTGTGTCTGTATGTGTGTGTGTTTTTGTCTGTGTGTGGGTGGCATTGGATTCAGGATAGACTGTACATATTAAAGTGGCATGACAGTATGCTAAATAGATGCTGTCTGGAAATATCATATGAGATGAATAGTGTGGTCTCTTTTCCACCACATCAATCAGCGGTGAATAAAGTGCTGATACGTTTCACCAAATGAATGTGTGACGTTTGAACAAATGTTCTGTTTAGTGAAAGAATATTTCTTTGGTCTGTGGTGAGTGGCATCGGGTGGATAGCTGTGGTGAGTGGCATCGGGCGGATAGCTGTGGTGAGTGGCATCGGGCGGATAGCTGTGGTGAGTGGCATCTGGGTGGGATAGCTGTGGTGAGTGGCATTTGGCTGTGGTGAGTGGCATCGGGTGGATAGCTGTGGTGAGTGGCATCGGGCGGATAGCTGTGGTGAGTGGCATCGGGTGGATAGCTGTGGTGATAGCTGTGGCAGTGGCGGATAGCTGTGGTGAGTGGCATCGGGCGGATAGCTGTGGTGAGTGGCATCGGGCGGATAGCTGTGGTGAGTGGCATCGGGCGGATAGCTGTGGTGTGGCATCGGGCGGATAGCTGTGGTGAGTGGCATCGGGCGGATAGCTGTGGTGAGTGGCATCGGGCGGATAGCTGTGGTGAGTGGCATCGGGCGGATAGCTGTGGTGAGTGGCATCGGGTGGATAGCTGTGGTGAGTGGCATCGGGTGGATAGCTGTGGTGAGTGGCATCGGGCGGATAGCTGTGGTGAGTGGCATCGGGTGGATATCGGGTCGAGAAGCTGTGGTGTGGCATCGGGTGGATAGCTGTGGTGTGGCATTCGGGTGGATAGCTGTGGTGAGTGGCATCGGGTGGATAGCTGTGGTGAGTGGCATCGGGCGGATAGCTGTGGTGTGGTGGCATCGTCGGGTGGATAGCTGTGGGTCGTGTCGGGTGGATAGCTGTGGTGAGTGGCATCGGGTGGATAGCTGTAGTGAGTGGCATCGGGTGGATAGCTGTGGTGAGTGGCATCGGGTGGATAGCTGTGGTGTGGCATCGGGTGGATAGCTGTGGTGTGGCATCGGGTGGATAGCTGTGGTGAGTGGCATCGGGTGGATAGCTGTGGTGTGGCATCGGGTGGATAGCTGTGGTGAGTGGCATCGGGTGGATAGCTGTGGTGTCGTGTCGGGTGGATAGCTGTGGTGAGTGGCATCGGGTGGATAGCTGTGGTGTCGTGTCGGGTGGATAGCTGTGGTGAGTGGCATCGGGTGGATAGCTGTGGTGTGGCATCGGGTGGATAGCTGTGGTGTGGCATCGGGTGGATAGCTGTGGTGTGGCAT